>NC_081854.1:45950492-46259180 GCF_963259705.1 Myotis daubentonii | reverse complement strand
AAACACACACAAACAAGCAAGCACAGCTGTCTAATGGCATTAAAAAGCCAGTATGTGATTGGCAGACAGTGCCTTCACCCAGAGCAGTGTTTAAGCCTCTACCCAACAGCATTTCTTCATATAAAATGGGTCCAAAGAAAGTAGGAGCAAAGTGATCAGAACTTCAATTACGCAACGATCTTATGATCTGTTTTCAGGCATCACAGCTGACAACCAAGGAGTACTGGTTTAAACACTCCAGCCCTCTGGATACTTCATCTCTCTTAGAATAAAAGCCAAGTTTCCTCCAATGACCTACAGGGCCCCACATAATCTGTCTGTACCCCCCTCCTCTTTCTGACCTTATATCCTCTTTCTCTTTCCCTCACGCACTCTGCTCCAGCCACAGTGGTTCACTGTTAATGTATCTCAAACGTACCAGGTACATTCCTGTCTCGGGGCCTTTGCACTTGCAGTTCTATTGTACAGATATCCATCCACTTGGCTTACTTGCTCCCCTGCTTCCTTCAGGGTTCAAGTGCTGTCTGACCAGAAGCCGGTCTATTTTCCTACTGTCGCCCCCTCCCACCTCTGCTAGAATGGATGCTCCTGCAGGACATGGAATTTTTTGTCTATTTTTTGTTCAGTGCTGTATCCCAAGTGCCTAGAACAAGGCCTGATATAGTAGGTGCTTAATATTTGCTGAAAAACTGTAAACTTTCAGAGCTTGTTCCTGCATAGTTAGCTAATCAATAAATCAAGACACATACTGAACTCATCAAAATTGCATATAATTCAGTAGTGTCTTGGAATACGTTCACAAATTTAATAGAAATTACTCATGTCACTAACCTAATTAGTTTGAGGCACAATTTGGTTTAATGGTTCAGGAAAGAAAACAAACACCATATGATAACAGAACAGCTCTGCCGGCCACTTGAGATTAGGAAAATGAGCTGCTGCTCTCAGCCTTAAGCTACAGTTTGGCCTGTCAAGAGGATCCTTCACTCAGAACTGCCTCTCCAACCACCACATGACAGGACTCATGCTTATCAGTTAGCTCAGCCCCCTTGTAGTCAAGTGTCCTCTCTCTTAACAAAGAAGCATACTGTACGTCAAGCCTTGCAGGACGGACCACAATGAACCAGCACTCAGGGGCTGTTAAGTCAAATGCCAACAGACAACCACGAAGGAAAGACATGTGGTTGTGATTTAAACCTAACCAGTTCTAAGGAAACACTGGCTGTAGAAAAACCTTTCTGACTCCATAGTCAGTCCATCGTTACATCCCAACAATTGTACATTGTAATGCCTTTTAAAAAAACACACGTTTTTATTTACTCCAGAGAGAGGGAGAGGGAAAGAGAGAAACATCCATGCGAGAGCAAAGCATCGATTGGCTGCCCCCTGTACACCCCCTACTGGGGATCAAGCCCACAACCCATGACCGGGAATCACACCGTGTCCTCCTGGTTCATGGGTTGACACTCAACCACTGAGGCACACCAGCCAGGCTGTAATACCTCTTGAATTCATCCACTGCTCTGGTTCCCCGAACAGATACCTGCAGTTATCCTGGTCCTAACCTTTTCATTCCCAGCCTCTAAGTGTCCCTAGGATAAATGCCAAATCTCCCCAGTTTGGGTTGGACCCTTCCTCACCTTTCCACCTTAGCGCTTTCGCCTTACACTGCACTCTACATGCTAGCAGCTACCAAATCCAATTCTTCAGTCCTGCTCAGAGATTTTGGTCCAAACTGTTTGCTCTGCCTGGAATAACACTCCTTCTTACTTCCTCAGACTAACTCCTTCTCAGGAGATCTGTTAGAGAGGCTGTGCCTACGCTGGGTTAAGTGATTCTGCTCACAGTTACCAAGCATCCTGGGCTCTGGCTTTCACAGTGCCCCTCATACTTCGTTGGGATCACCTATTTAGTTTCTGTCATGATGGCAGGACCTTGTCTATCCCAGGAGCCTGTTGGAGAAATAATCAGGAATGCCTTTCACGTGACCTTCAAATCAATCCTGTACCAAGAATTAATTAGGAAGGTGTGTCTAATTGTCCTCCAGCCCTCCTTTTAGCCCTCCAATATCTAGAATTGAGCCCATGTGGCAGATAGGCCACCAATGCCTGGATAGCAGACCTGGACCCAAAGAGGAAAGCCAACCACACCTCATCAACAGAGCCTGAGCAGGAGCTGGGGAAAGTATGCAGCCTGAGTTTTAAACTACATGTCCATAGCAGAGCAACTACCAGCAGTCCAGTTACAGTTCCCCACTAATCAACTTGTTCTTAGTCTGAAACAATAACATGAGGCTATTTTCAGACAGATGTGTTTCTTTACCAGCATTTATGTTCCCATTGAAAAAGAAAAGCCAAACTAAAGAAACAGGTATTGAGTTTACAAACTAATTATGATAAATGCTTTGGTCCCTTCTCTATGGAGGTTTAGTCTTCCTTTGACTTGTTTAAGTGCCTATACTGACTCAATGACATGGTCACAGACTGCTGCCTTCTCATTGACAGAAAACACACAAACAGGACAAAGGAAAGAAATGCTATTCCTTCAGCTCCACAAGCTGACATAGGGAACAAAGCTGTTAGGCAGCCACCAGGAAATCAGAGAGCATACCTAGCCCTGGCCAAAGATACCTCCCCCTTCTACCCTCCCCCGCCTTCATCCACACAGTGTCCCAGGAAAGATACTAATGAAAGGCCTAACGACCTGTCCAATGAGGCGTAACTACCCAATGTACAATAGGGTCAGCTAAATCAAGTCATAAAGGAGAAGTAAACTTAACACCCACAGAGGTAGCTGGATCACTATTAGGTCTAAAAGTTAACTTTAGCTGATGATGACAGTAGGAAAAAGTACTCATCTACCAGCTATAGTAATTCTTTTTTTTTTTTTTTTTTTTGATAGAGAGAGAGAAACATCAATTCACTATTCACTGTTCCACTTATTTATGTATTCATTGGTTGATTCTTGTATGTGCCCTGACCGGGAATCGAACCAGCAACCTTAGCATATCAGGATGACGCTCTAGTCAACTGAACTACCTGGCCAGGGGCTTACATATTAATTCTTTATTGTTTGAAAATCTGACAATAACCAGAAGATTATTTTTCTAAGATTGCTTTAAGAATGAGTTTCAGATTGACATTAACCTGAAAATTCCATCCTCAGCTCTACTCTCTCCCAGGGCAATTTAATCTAATTCTTCAACTTCACCATGACCTCCCTGTGAAGATAAAGATTCTTAACTTCCCATTTCCAGCCTTGACAACTTGCTCTGACTCTAATCCTATACTTTTAAGTGTCTACTGGAAATTCCACCCAAGTGACTTACCAACTTCTCCCAACCCAAATCTTTCCTGTCAAACATGAACCTCCTCCTGTGCTCCCCACCCCTTTTAATGACACAATATCCAGTCACCAGAGCCCCTTCCTCATTCATTCTCCAATATTTTTTAAATGTTTTATTTATAGATTTTTTTTTAAGAGGAAGGGAGAGGGAGAGAAAGAAACATCAATGATGAGAGAGAATCATTGATCGAATGCCTCCTGCATGCTCCACACTGGGGATCGAGCCCGCAACCAGGGCACATGGCCTGACCGGGAATTGAACCATGACCTCCTGGTTCATAGGTTGACACTCAACCACTGAGCCACGCCAGCTGGCCAGGCCTCCGATATTTTTAAGCACCACAATGAGTTAGGCATTATGCCAGGAGCTGAGCACATAGCAGTTATCAGACAGGTCAGGTTCCTGGAGGTTAGTTTCCATTTCTTGTTACACTCATAGCTGAATATCAAGGACTGATTTGATGCAGGAACATAATGAGAGTTCAAAGGTCATTCCCTGTGGCAGGTAAGTGGGAAAAAAACCCTCTGCCTTTGCCTTTAAGTCACTGAGGTAAAGCACACTAGGCCATGATGCCTGTGAAACAGCCAACCCTAGAGAGAGGTATATTACATACTTTGTCTTTACCTGTGGTCCCAAGAGGATGAGGTTTTAATTATAATAATAAACATTTTTCAATGTGCAAACTTAAGTTTTCTTAGTGTTTTCCACCTCCTATATGGAGACAAGTATTCTAGTCCAGTGAAAACTGCTATTTCTATGGCAGCAAGAGACACTTGAGAGAGTCACCTATCCGCCTACCTTCTTGATTTCGAGTATCGGACATTCTTAGGGCACCTCAGAGCATAGCAACTTTGACCAGCTTTCTCTAGCTCTGTGTTACATGGCCTCTGGTCACCAGGAAGGTTAAGTAGTTCTCCACTGACTTGAATGCCCAGTGTCTTCACAAATATCTCCTACTTGTATGCAGAAAACTGCTTACTAACTAGGCCATGACCATGCTCAACTATAATTTAACAATCTTCTGTTAAAAGTGAGATGTAAAATAAGCTAAGCTCAGGACAGTCTGCCACAGGAGCCCTTTTTTTCTTTTAGGTTAATGTGTAATGAAGAAGGCTGGTTATAAAATACAGGATGTATATGCCTACCTGAAAATAAACATTCATTTCAGTATTTTAGAATTTTCTAATTATTGTTTAAATGATGCACAATGTCTTATGTCACTATTGAGACTCTAAACTCTTTCAGAACCAAGATTGGGCTGTTATATGATATTAAGGAGAAAACAGGTCCCTGAAACGTAACACTTCAAGGTATCTTAGTAACATTCCTATAATGACTTAGAAATTACTAAAGGCACTTAAATGTCCTTTGTGCAACATTAATTTAGTATGCCAGCAATATTAAAAACTGACATAAGGCCCTGGCCAGCGTGGCTCAGTGGTTGAGAGTGTTGGCCTGCAGACCAGAGAGTTAAGGGTTCGATTCCCAGTCAAAGGTATGTACCTGGGTTGAGGTTGGATCTGGTGTGTGTGCAGGAGGCAACCAATCGATGTGTCTTTCTCACAATGATGTTTCTCTCTCTCCCCTTTTCCCTCTCCCTCCCTTCCAATCTCTCTAAAAAAATCAATGGAAAAAAATATCCTCAGGGTGAGGATTAAGAAACAAACAAACATAAAGAATTGAAGGAGAAACAAAGACAATACATTTATTTATTTATTTTAATATATTTTATTGATTTTTTAGAGAGGAAGGGAGAGGGATAGAGAGTTAGAAACATCGATGAGAGAGAAACATCAACCAGCTGCCTCCTGCACACTCCCTACTGGGGATGTGCCCACAACCAAGGTACATGCCCTTGACCGGAATCGAACCTGGGACCTTTCAGTCCGCAGGCGGACGCTCTATCCACTGAGCCAAACCGGTTAGGGCAAAGACAATACATTTAAAAGAATAACCAGGATCTGGGGAACTTGAATAAGCCCAGGACTGGGGAACTGAATGAAACAGCCATGTACTAGTAAGCACAATGATTTACTCTTGAAAACAACATTAGATAAGAAGTACTATGTTGAATCATTGCTCCAAGATTCAAGCTACATCTGTCCTCTTAGGCCCTGGCACAAGAATATGAATTCAAAAGGCTGAAAAGTAATAGGAGGTATGGCTGATCTCTCTACCATCCCACATCTCCAGGAAAATCAGAGGATGCCTGACACGACAAACACACCGTCTCACATACCACCCTCAGAGAGTCTCTTCAGAGATGAAAACTATTTCCTAGCGGGAACCGTCATCGGACTGCAGAACCACTAATCACATGGAACTTCCTATAATATGCTTTGGGACACTGTTGCTACAAGCACCCAAGAGACCATAAGGGTCAAAACTATCCATCAACAAGCACCAAAGAAATAATGGTTTTAGAAAGCAGCACAAGATCTGTAAGTCACCTTTCAATTATACATTCATTATCTAGGTAACCACATTACTGTTTGGTTCACTGACACCTTAGATAAGAAGAAATGTCAGTGCTGCCCAGACCCTGCCATTGTTACCCCCTTCCTCTCTGCTTAAAAAATATCTATATATTATAAAAACCCAGTGGTCCTAATGCCGTAAAGACCAAAGACCAGCGCGGGTGGGCGGGGCTGCACGATTTCCTGCGCTGGGCTTCTAGTATCTATAATAATAAAAGCACAACATGCTAATTAGACTGGACAGCTGAACGACCTTCTGGGCATCCTTCCAGATGAAGCCCGGGCTGTGAGGGCCAAGCCCCTTGCAGGAATTTCGTGCATCAGGCCTCTAGTACGTATATATTTATTGTTGTTTTAATCCTCACCCAAGAACATGCTTAGAGAGAGGAAGGGGAGGAGAGAGAAAAACTGATGGGCCACTCTCCCTCTCACAGTCCAGGACCCCTTGCTCCTTACTGCCTACCTGCTCGCTGCTCCTTACCCCTTACCACTCAGCTCACTGCTCCTTAGAGCTGCCGTGGAGGTAGGAGCGGCTCTTGCTACCGCCACTGTGCTTGCCAGCCGTGAGTCCAGCTTCTGGATGAGTGGCACTCCCCCCATGGGAGTGCACTGACCACCAGGAGGCAGCTCCTGCATTGAGCGCCTGCCCCCTGGTGGTCAGTGCGCATCATAGCAACTGGTAGTTCTGCTGTTCAGTTGATTAGCATATTAGCGTTTTATTATATAGGATTGTAAAAGTAAATAATAAAGACTTTGAGGTTATACAGTGATATGTCTCAAAGCCAAGTAGAAG
Organism: Myotis daubentonii; assembly: GCF_963259705.1. Lineage (NCBI taxonomy): Eukaryota > Metazoa > Chordata > Mammalia > Chiroptera > Vespertilionidae > Myotis > Myotis daubentonii. The sequence continues at coordinate 46,252,564 of NC_081854.1, read as the reverse complement.
TGCTTCTCATTCTATTTTGGGGTTATCTCCTCTCATGAAAAATTGAAGGCTGACAGTTTGAGAATAACACAGTTATCCCAGGCCAGAAAGGAAGACTGTGCTCAGTACTCAGTTCCCATTCCTCACAGCCTTCCTTCTTAGTCATTCTGAAGGACGAACAGAAACAGAAGAAGCTTTTGTAAACAACTTGGAGAGGTGTGGGGGAGAGTGAGCTATCCCCTTAGCATTCCTGGCTATTCTGGGTCCCAAAGAGTGCAGCATTTTTGTTATTGACCACCTAGAGAACTGACAGTACCTAGGACAAAAGCACTACTTGCTACACCCCTTCTAAGAGCAGGAACTAAAGAACAAGTATTTAAGATAGAGCTTGAGTGTCTTTAAGTAATGGAGGAATATTTATCTCTTTCTTCTGAATGTTTAATGCCTATTTTCTAAGTGTTCATTTCCATCATCATGAGGTGGAAATATTTACTCCATTTTCTTTGTCTCAGTTTAAAGAAGGAACACTTTATTGAGCTCATTCCTGACCTAATGGCTAATTCATAAGTGTTAGAGTATAAGGAAGTCTCACCGCTTTCGTGTTTTTCTCAGAATTGCTTAAACATCACTGGAAGCAAAAATGACAAAACTTCAACCTGTTCTACTCTGGTCATATCATGAGAAGGCAGGGTTCTGTGGAAAAGACAAGAATGCTGGGAAAAATATAAGGCAGCAGGAAAAAAGGAAGACCCAGTATGAGATGGACTGACTCCATAAAAGAAGCCATAGGCATGAGTCTACAGGAGCTGAGCAAGGCTGCTGAGGACAGAACACTGTGTACATCATTTATTCATAGGGTCACCAGGCATCGGAGCCAACGCAATGGCATGTAACATACACACTTAAAACGACTTTCTTGAGTCTAAGCCTATTTCAAGTATCTTTAATTCCCCACTTTTTAAAACACCCGACACCTAAATTTGCAAGTAATTTGGACTTTTAGATTCTCTTTTTTTTTTTTTTTTTTGGACTTTTAGATTCTCTTGAAGTGTTCTTTTTTTTGTTATTTCTCACTAGAGGATATTTTCCACTGATTTTTAGAGAGAGTGGAAGGGATGGGGGAGGGGGTGGAGAGGAGAAAGGGAGAGAGGGAGAGAGGGAGAGAGGGAGAGAGAGGGAGAGAGAAACATCGACGTGAGAGAGCCACATCAACTGGTTGCCTCCTGCATGCATCCCAACCGGGGTAGGGAACCTGCAGCCCAGGTACGTGTCCTTGACCCGAATTGAACCCGCAACCCTTTGGTTTGAAGGCTGATACTCTAACCACGGAATCACGCTGGCCGGGGCCTCTCTTGAAGTTTTCTAAATACAAAGCTGTTATTCTTATATGTAAGAAAAATAACGTCCCATTACCATACTTTATACACATTTTCAAAAAGAGCAAAATCTACAATTTTTTCCTAGATATTTTCCAATTCCAATGGTGGATTTGTTCTAGAATTAGATCTTCTACTATAAATATGCATGAGTTGACAGGCATCAGAAAGGCACTTCCAAGTTCTATTTCAGCAGTCGTCAACCTTTCGGACCTCACGGACCACCGGTTGGCGACCGCTGCTTTATTTGACTCCTAATCTTCTGAACACTGACGTCTATATTTTGACAACTTCTTACATCAGACGGCACTGCACTGCCATTTAATTTCTCCTCTTACTGTATAACTAGAAAATCAGTTCAGTGAAAGCAAACCCTGTTGGCATTACTGGTTTATCTGGTACCTTGGCCTATTAAGTACTGTTGATTACTTTATTACAGGCCAGATTTGATAACTTCCCTCAGCTGCCCCAGAAAGTAGAGTGGATGGTAAGTAATTATCTGTCCAAGGTTTCATTGCCACAGCAAACAAGAAACACCTTGAGAGTGTGTAAGTCCATCTTTCTCCTCTGAAAACAAGTGTCTTTCTGATTGTAGGAGCTCAAAAATATGCACACAAATCCATGAAGCACATTCATTACATGTAAGCAGTATCTTCTCAAACTGGTCATTCAAGCTAGTATTTGCACTTACATTCAAAGCATGCTCCCACAGCCCATCCAGCTCTGCTGATGGTAACTGCTTGCTCCCCCATCAACCTTACCTTGATTTTGGCTTACTTGTTTGTCTTCTATCTGGGCTAATGATAAATTAATGAGAATACAATAACTTTCATAAAACTTCTCTGACAGGATTTGGTTAACAGTGCCAATTTCCCCCACAGATTACATATCCTTCTGATCATACCCCATTATACCTCTTGAGGTATTTACACAAAATATTTCCACAGATGCAAGAAAAGTCAATAAAATGCATAGCCATGCAATACTGAATAACTATGGTATACACCTGAAATTAATATAATATAGTAAATTAACTATATTTTAAAAATATATTTTATTGATTTTTTTACAGAGAGGAAGGGAGAGAGATAGTTAGAAACATCGATGAGAGAGAAACACCGATCAGCTGCCTCCTACACATCTCCTACTGGGGATGTGCCCGCAACCCAGGTACATGCCCTTGACCGGAATCGAACCTGGGACCTTTCAGTCCGCAGGCCGACGCTCTATCCACTGAGCCAAACCGGTTTCGGCAATTTTAAATAAAATAAATTTACCACTGAATGTCCAGTTATGGTCTGGCATTGATTTGTGAACCTAAAGCATTCTTCTTAAAATATGACCTAACAACATTATCACACTTTCAATGTATCTCCACTCTGGGAGCAAGAAAAAAAACACACCAAAACTGCTACAAAGTTGAATATACACTGAAAATTAGTTTTATCAAGCTAGCAATAAATTGACTTTGATGATTAGAATCAGCGACCATCTTTTAAAAACGGCACACTTCTTCCCCCCATATTACAAACCTTTAAGTTTCTTTGGGGGGAGGGGGGATTTTTTTCACGGCTAATCCTACTACTAGTGGGTTCTAGTATTACTTTAGAAATCTTATCTCTGAATTTTCCTAGCGAATAAAAATAATTGATCAGACCCAGATCAATCATTCCACAGGAAAAGTAGTGCAACCAGGTGGTAAGAGAAAGTCTCTCACCACCGAATCTTGGTCCAGACAGGTAATCTAAACCCCTAGTCCAAAGGCAGTCACTCTTTCACATTTTCTGTAAAACGCATGGCCTTAAAACTCTGGTTTCCTGATGTAGCTTTTCAGAAGGAAATGAGCTTCCTTATCAGGAATGACTCTGGCTTCCCCAACTCTTACAGACAGCCATCTTCGCCAGCTCTCTTCAGATCACCCCACAGGTTCGAGGGTGGCTGCTCATTGAACCGCTGTCCCCTTCGGATGGAGGGTCACACACTACGGGGTCTCCTTCTGAGACCCCTGGGCCCAGAGGGTACTAAGGTCCTCTGGGGGGTGGCCGGGCCCTGGACCCGGACGCTCACAGGATACCCACTGTCCTCCTGTGTCTTGCCCTCAGCAGGACACTATGGGGACAAAGGACATAAACAGGATGGCCTATCACCTTACGTGGTGTCTCTCCAAGGCAGCTTTGGGCTCTTCTATCCCCGTCCCGCTCTTCCCATTCTGCAGTGGTTTGGGAGGTAAACTTCACAGGACCCTTCACTGAGGCTCATCTCCTGCCCGCTCTTCCTTCCTCCCCTTCCTGTGACGGCGCCTCCTCGCGGGGAATACCTCGCCCCCCTCTGTCTCCGCGGATCCACCGGCTTCCTCCCCGAGCTTCCAAGGGAGGCCGGGGCCCTCGAGACATGGCCAGGGGGCACTCGGGCTGGCAGAGCTCCGCGCACCTCCTGAGGCGTCTCTTCTCCCACCTGCCACCTACACTCTCTCTTTCCTTAGGCTTACACACTCTCACACACACACACACACACTCACACTCTCACACACACACACACTCACACACGCACACACCAGGGAAGTCCATCCCACTCAGAAAGGGGATGGATCAGCCACCTCACGAGCCCTTTGTCTGAGGCGTCCACCCCTCACATCCTCATCCACGAGGCGTCGGTCCGCGCACAGGTAGGTGGGTCCGCCTGCACGGGGCCCGGGGAAGCCCAGGTTTCCACGTCCAATCGAGGGATGGGTTCGGGCCGAGGTCCCTCCGGGAGCCCAAATTTCACAATTTTACGACCAGGTCCAATTTCTGAGGTGGGGAGGGCCAACTCCGGGCCATCCCCAAACTCCGCGCAACCCCCAAACCCCGCGCCAGTGCTCGCAGCTAGAACGGCCCCCGCTCCAGCCCCGACCTCGGACGCCGGGCGGCGGAACAGGCCGGCCGACGCCCGCTGGCAGCCGCGCCATGCCCTCCTCCATCCTCACCCGCGGGCCGCCTCTCACCTGGCACGCTGGCATGGCCCGGCCCGCTCCGCACCGGAGACCTTGGGTCCGGACGGTCTCCGCCGACACCAGCTCCCCGGGAGGGAGGCTGGCAGGGACTCACCGGCCCGGAGTCTAGCGCGCTGCTACCGGGAACGCACCGCCTGGTTTCTAAGGAACCGGGGGCTCTGGAAAGGGAGGGGGTGGGTCAGAGGGAGATCTGCGCATGCTCCCCGACGGGGGTGGAACCCCGCGGGGAGGAGCCGAGACGCGGTACTGCGCATGCTCGCTCGGTGTTGGCGAGGGGGTGGGGGGAGGCGGGGGGAAGGGGGCGGGCAGGTTAAATAGCTTGGCTGGAGGCCTTGGTCATTCATTTCCGGCGGTGAAGGGGCTGAGGGATATATTTCCCAGCCTGAGATTCTTTCTAGTTCGCCGCCCGCATCACGAGCTAGAAGGTTCTGGAAACTGGTGATTTTGGGTTGTTCAGGAATGAAGGAAGGTCTGCTATTGGATACGACCCATCTTTGCAGAACGGCAGTTCCCTCGAACGTCACGGCTTCCTCGATGTTCTTTGGTTACTCCTTAGATATTAGTATTCTTGGGACTGCGACCTCAGTCCCCCTGGTCTCTTTACTGGAGCATATGCGTGCCCCGCCCCTCGCCCCCACACCAAATAAATACCATTTTGTAATAAGACTCCTCCTGATTCATCAAACCCGCTAGGACAGTGAAACCTGTAAACCTGTGTCAAACAGGCTGTGTTGGAAATGTGGGATTAGGGGTTATTTCTGCATGGGAAGCCCCCACCCCTGCTCGTCTGACTCTCCTGGGGAGTCTGAACCCGGCTCAGTTGGACCTCTTTCCGGTGCAGCCTGTAATGACAGGACGTGTCAGTTGAACTGAGGCAGTTGTTTCCACTGAGCTGAGACCAGGTGACCAGCTGACCAGCAGGGCTATCCCGGCTTTGGCAGGAGACAGGACTTACCACCGCTGGCGGTGTGAGCATGGAAGGCTTCCAGAGCGATGAAAAGTTGTAACCTCAAAACCTCCTTTTCTGATGGGATTTTATTCCTTTATTCCTGCCCCTGGATTCTGAAGCCAGGTACACAGAAGGCAGAATCAAAGCATGCTTATGTTTGATGTTTGTCTTAGTCATTGTTCAGACTTTCACTCTAGAGCAGGCTTTCTCAGCAGCACTGTTGACATGTTGGGCCTGATAATTCCTTGTTGTGGTGGCTGTCCGTACCTTGTAGGATACTTAGCCGTGTCCCTGACCACCACCCACTAGATACCAGTAACACCCAACCCCAGCTGTGACTACCAAAAATATCTCCAGACATTGCCTAATGTCCCCTTGGTGGCAAAATTGGTCCAGGTTGAGAACCACTAGTTTAGAGGGAAATTAATCCACTACAGCTTTACTTATGGAATCGGGACATTTGTGCTTATTTGTATTTCACTCCTCTCTACACTAGCTTTTTCCTGAGTTCTGCAGAGTAACAGTCCTGTAAAATGCCCACGTGAAGCATCTATAGTACTGTAAGTTTGGAAAGTGCTGTGTTAAGCTGCACATCTTAACACAGGATTTTTAGAGCTTTTATTATATGGTGATGTTTACTGTGACCAACCATGACCGATTTCCTTATTTACTGGAACACAGAACCCTTTTCCAATTCCAGGAAATCTCTCTCTCAGACGTGGATCCACTTGCTCTCCAGCAAACCTCCCCTACTCCAGTGACTGTTAGCCACCACCTATTCCCTATACTATCTTGGGGCACCATTATCCATCCCTTCATTCCAACCAAGACTACATTTATCTTGTCTCTTGCTTCTCCCATCTCTCTTACATCCAGTCACTCATCCTGTTGTGCTAACATCTCCTAAATATTTCTCAAATCTGTTCTCGTGTCTGGCCTACTGCAGTAGCCTCGTAGCTGATTTCTTTGCCTCAATATGTTTCCAGTCCCACCTCCAGGTGGACACCAGCCTAAGCTACTATCTCTCTCCTTTGCATCAAACCCTGATACTTTGGAAACAGAGAAGGCAGAATGAGGCATGAGCAGGCCAGTCACACTAAGGAACATCCTCATGGAGGCAGGGTAGTCGGTTACCTGTACTGCATCCCTATGTGCCAAGCATGCATTATGCATGTTAGAATCTTCTACTACCATGGGGTAGAAGAAATTACATTTTAAGGATGGGGAAACTGATGTGAGAGTTAATTTTCCAGTTACCTAATAGACCGAACTAGGATTTAGAGCACAAGCATTCTCAGATTGACAGAAGGCTAACCTCAATACCCCTCATCAGAAGAGCTTTTTTTTTTACTGTCTAGTGTTTGTGGTGAACGTATTTGAAATGCATTAAAATCTTATTTTGAGGGTAGGACGTCCTGCGGCCCAATTTTTTGAAGTTGAATTTGCTTTTCCTTTGTCTCAGATGAAAGCTATTTTGGGGGAGAGAATCAAGTACCTATCCTCTTTGGGGTCTTGAAAATACCCAACGTCTAGAGTCCTTGAGGCACCAGGGGCCTAGGCACTTGAGAGGTGGACTGAGAAGAGGCCAAACCCTCCCTAGGACACGGTATACCATACAAGGGGTGCCAGCCTCAGTAAGACCCAAAGAGAGACCAGACACTCGTGACTGCTCATGGATGTGTATTTTAATAAAAATAATTCTGTCAAAATACAACAGGAGTTTTTTCATCTCTCAAGTACAATTTAATAGGATGTTTTGTGTTAGAATTCTCTCTAAACCCTCCCACACCCACAAGTTTCATGCTAATGCCAACTATCAACTTGCGAGGACAAAGGCAGAACCAGTGTGCACAATGTGGAGGACATCTGTGTCAGCTGTAGTTACTAATGGAGGAAAACCCTATACAAAAAGGCAGCGCCTTGGGCAGCCAGAATCCACAATCTGGCCACAGGTCCGGGTGCACAGGACTGGTGGTCAAGCAGGGCTCTGCTGCCCAGCCGCCACGCAGAATGCATACCTGAGTTGTGAGCAACCATAGGAACTTTCAGCTCAGACAGTTCTCTGCCTCATCTTCTTTGTGCTTGCTTATGGGGTAGGAAGGCGCTGGGTGGCCAGGTAATCCCCACTTCTCTATCTTACTGACCCCTTTTTGAAGGCCCGCGCCTAGCCACGGACCCATGTGGGTGAGGATCAGGGGTCTGGCTTTCTTTGTGTGGTCTGCCAGTTTTCATCCACTATGGAAGGAGCAATCATTTGGTGGCATGAGGAGAAAAGGCAAGGAAGGAAGGCTGTTCTCTCAGGGCTGGACAACCCAACAGGGCTAAGTCTTCCTCCTGACCCTTTGGGTCAAGTTCGGTTCTTCACCAGGGCTCCTCCCAGCTGCCTCCCCCACTCTCGGCTCCTGGAAGCAGGCTGGTAGGACGGGGTGTGCATAAGGGGCTCCTCTGGCTGGCAGGCAGGCAGGCCTGGACTATCAGCAAGACAGTGGGCTCAAGCAGCTTGGTTTTGGTCCTCTCCACGGCTTGTGGGGCAAAGGCTTATGTCCCAATGGTAAGCTGTCCAACTGGGACAGAGAGCCCCTCTGGAGAGGAACAGAGTAAACAACTTGGACTCAGCTGAAACAGTGAGATAAGGCACAGAAAATGGGGAGATGGCCATGGGTACTGAGTGCAAGCCAGGCGGACACCCAACCCCAAGCAGCACACAGCTGTCCCGGACCCTCCTGGGCCCTCTCTCAGATGCTCCACAGCCCAAGCCCAGGCACCTATCCCCATCCCTGACACACCCCTGAAAGTACCAGCTGCTCAGACACTGCTGGAGGCCTCCCTAACACTGCTGAGCCTCACCCCTCACCCGCCATTCAGCTTTAGGACTTAACAGTGTTGCCCAACCCAGAGGATGAGATTAGTCCCGACTCTGGCACAAATCTATGTGACTTTGGCCAACTCACTTAACCTCCTGGACCTGTTTCCTTATCTGTAAAAGGAGAGGATTAGTGGATCAGATGTTCTCTGTACCCCATCCCAGCTGCAAAAGCCTCTGGTTTTAATTCCCAAACCTTCTTGGCTCTGGCCATTTTAACAGACTGACATTTCCAACCTCTGGGTTTGGGAGTTAGGCATCCCTAGACCTGCACAGGATGAGTTTCCTTTACAGACAGGACAACTCCCTGATGGGCCATGGTCTGTGGGCCGCCAGCTGCCTTGGTGGGACCAAGAAAAAACAGCAGCCTATAGGATCACATCCCAAGGCAGAACTCTAAGACAGCATAGGGCCAGGGTCCTGACCCACCACCAGCAACTGGTCCAACGCAATCGTTTCTCTTGTTGTCCAACTGTGGGCTCAGCAAGGCCTGAGTGACACTGGGTATCTCAGGCCATCCCAACCATTCCTGTGTCCACCGACAGAGAGCAGCAGCTTGCCCAGGCCAGATCGAGGCAGGGACTGGAAACTCGACTTTGGACCTCGTTCCTTTGCAGGGCCTGCTTGTGTGCTCCCGCCCACCCTGAAGCAGGTGGAGAAATCCGTCCCTCCTGGTGCTCCTCTGGGTAGACCTCCTCCCTTTCTTCTCCCCCGGGCTGTCAGTCCTCGCAGCAGATGGCCCACCCACGTCCTGGAAGCCATTGTAGCCCTTCCTTTCCCGATTTCCTGATGACAGTACCAGGACTGTTTTTGCCCCTATCAGCTGTAAGGATCCATCTGATGGGGCTGGTGGGACATTTGTAAAGCCCGTGAGGTCCCTTCCTCTGGCCAGCAAATACTCGTAACAGTCTTTCTGAGAGTGGCTGGAGCCAAACTGCAGGGAGCTGCCTGGCACAGCTGCAGTGAAGCCTGGCCTAAAGGGTCAAAGCTTCTATCCACTCCAGCGACCAGCAGCCCAAGAATCTGCCTCTACAAGGTCCTGGCTTCTCAAGAGAAAGCATGGATTCCATCAGAGCTGTGCAGAGCCAGTGAAGATCCAGGCAGGAAGCAGGCCCTGTACTCAAGGGTCTCTGTCCTGGGAATGGAGACTTCTTCCCCGTAGTCTGACACACAGCAGCTCTCAGGTCAAAGGCAGGTAGTTTCCAGGCAATCAATTTAGAGTAAATGACTTATTTGGCCACCTTAACAAGTGAAGGAAGGATGTTGAAAAGGGAAGAGGTGCAAGGAAGGCAGTGAAAGGCAGGGTAAAATGGTAGATAGTGTGCTGGTCAAGAACCCTCTACTCCCTTGCTTTGTTGTGAGGCCCTGTGTCAACTCTTCTCTTCTCTGGACCCCTGGCACTCTGCTCAGTCTGATTCTCAAGGCCCTGGGGACCCACACCTCTTAGATTCTGCAGACCAGCTTAGCCTGACCTGCCCACTAAGTGCCACTGTCCGTGCCCCCGTCCCCCCACACAAGCCTAATGTGCTTCCTTAAGCTGCAGCTGGGCCTGTAGCTCAACAAGGGGAAGCCTGAAATAAATCACTTGGCTGAGGTTACAGAGATGATTCTTTTTTAATGAGTTGGACTCAAATAAAAACATATGGTGTCTGGACAGCTTCACCCAAGAGGTGCTGGACCACTAACACTACGATAAATACTGTGTCTTTTTTTAATATATATATATTTATATATATATATATATAATCTCATTTTTTTTACTTATGAAAATAATAAGCTATCACCAACTTGGATAGGCTCCATCACTAAATTAGCAGAAACCAGCTCAGCACAAACTCTCCAGAGATAAATACTGGTGGCTCAGTCAGGAGGAAAAAAATAAAGTTTAAAAAACTCCAACCCCTCTCAAAACAAAACCCCCATTTCAAAGTAGGCGCTACAAGAGAGTAACCAGCCAATACTGTGTCATAGGCTGCTGCATGTGGAGGTGGGTGTGGGGGGAGAGATTAAGGTGGGAAAAAAGGATGGAAAAGAAAGGAAAAGAAGGTGAGGAGGCCAGGCAAGAGTGGACTCTGCCCATGGCTTTCAGGTCCCTGCGCCAGATGCCTATGGAGGGCTGGGCTCCAGCCCTGGGGCCAAGAGAGGGCCAAGTGGGGCCAGCCGGCATGGTCAGCTAGTGCAAGTAGTCGTCGACTCTGGCAAAGGAGCAAGATCCCAGGCCCGCTCGGGCCATAAGCCGTAGACATTCAGATGCCTGGCCCAGGGCGAGCATCAGAGGGGGCTGCTTTGGCAGGTTTTGAGACTCTGTGGAAGAAAGACAAGGCCTGGTCACTGCCCTGCCCAGGGCTTGGGCCCAGATCAAAATTTCCTTGGGAACAGAAGGGTGTATGTGGGGGTAGGGGGGTGGGGGGTGGGGTTTGAACAAAATCTCTTGAAACAGAGTGTTCACGTGTCTGTGTGTGTCCCAGCCACCAGGCCATGACCCTGCAGCCATGCCAGAAACCAGAGGACCTTTGCTTTCTTCAGAGCAATGGGCTGACCTGGGCCCACGGTCACAACCTGGGCCCATCACAATCTACTCAGTTAGGCAGAGGGAGGTAAGGATTTAGGTTCGGCCGTGTCAGCCCAAGAGTCCTGTGGGCCACCAGAGAGCTCCTGGGTAGAGCTCAATGCCCTGATTTGGACCAACATCAGCAATTCCTAGGGAGAAGAGGGAGGGGGCCACCCACGTACTCATGGGCAAGCTTCTATTTTTATCAGATCCACTTACCTAAAATAGCACTGTTGAGGGCAGCGCACACAGGCTCCCTCTGGATGGGGTCAAGCTGCTGGCCAACTGGGCAGCTCCAGGGGTCTGAGTATGCCAACAGGCTAAAAGCATCCTAAGGGACAGGGCACTCTTGAGAAGACTGTGGCACACACTATACACACACCTCTGTGACCCTCAGTGAGGGTACAACACACCCCATTGTTGGGTCAGGGAGGGTTGTGGCCTCCCTAGAGCCTAGAGAGGGTGGGCTACACCCTGGATGTCCCATTTCCCGTTGCAGACTTGACTGGAGCCCACTCTGTCCTGGTGCTGCTGTCCCGAGGACCCTCCCGGCGTCACCATGCCTCCATTACCGAATGGGGCCCTCTCTGGATGAGGGCCTGACTTGTTCTGTACCTGCAGCATCTCCGTGTGGGCCAAATTCTTGCCATACTCCCTGCCCAGCTGCTCACTCAGTGCCTGCAACTCGCGGCCAAACAGGATTATCCTTTCTGTGGCAGCCTGGTTGCCCCCACAGAGCTGCCGCCGAGGATGCCCATCATCTGCACCCAGAGTCCAGCAGAGAACACATCAGGAGGAGTGAGGAGAGAAAGGGAGGACTTGAGGGAGGACACCAAAGAGAACATGGCAAGAAGGACCTTGGGGTGAGGGGTACAGCTTCTGCCAGAGGCAAGTGAGGGCTGGGAGGAGCAGGTGGACCATCGTAGCTGAGGTGCTTAGTCCACCTAGCACATGCTCTGGGAGTCAGCTCCAAAGCTTTCCCTCTCCCTACCCTGTACAGATGCAGGGGGGCTCATAACAGTGCCCATGCTCACCAACTCCCTCTAGCCCCAAACGCAGGGGCCCTGGTCTTGGCAATAGGCCAGGGCCTTCCCACCCCAAGCATCCATTAATGACTGGCTAAGGAGGCAGTGAACCAGGTCTAGCTAGAGCCTCTCAAGCTGCCAAAGCCTGCCCTTCCCAACCCCCTCCCAGGTGGAAGGGGCATCTGGACTGAGTGCTGCCGCCCATGGAACACCATGCTGGAGCACGGCCCTCACCCATGCTGGACTCATCGGTCTGCAGGTCCTCATGCTTATAGGCACCATTGACGATGCGCGTCGACATGCTCTCCAGCACACCATTGGGGTAATGCTCCGCCTCCATCTCCATCTCACTGTCGCTGTGGAGAAGGGTTGAGGTGGGAGTTGGCCAAGGTGATGTGGTTGCAGCAGTTTGTTTGGGCCTCCTATAGCTGTGCTGTGGGTTAACTGAGGGCTCCTAGGAGCATCAAAGGACAGCTCTGGCTTCCCAGGCTCCAACACTTGGCCCCTCCTGAGATACCAGCCAGAGGTCTGTTACCTGATTCTCACTCTTGTCCCAATGCTGCCTCTGTGGCCCTCCCCTTGCTGACTCTCCTCCAAGTTGGCACACTCCTAATCAGCCCCCCACCCCCAAATGACAGGAGCCTGTGAGGCCCAACAGGCATTTCTTCGGGACCCGAACCCTAAGGCCACTTGTATCTGTAGCCTAAAATTCCTGCCTGCCCAACCTGGGTGACCACAAGCCAAGCCCAGTAAGTGCCTTCAGTATACATTGGGGGTTCTAAGGCCTGGTCTCTCTGGGAGACCACATTCTTAGCCTGGCAGTGCGGGTGCCTCTGGATAAAGAGAGGACAGAGTAAAATGGCAGTTGAATCATGGTAGGGCCAAAAGCCAGAGCCAGTGCCTGGCGGGTCAGCAGCTACTACTCCAGGTACAGACTGGGGTGGAGGTGGAGGAGGAAGTGCAGGGGGCAGCACTCAAAAGGCTGCAGTGGGCCCAGGAGGCACAGAGCAGAAGGCAGGAGGAAGAAGCTAAGACAGGCACCTGGTCTCTTGGTTACTGGTGCTGCTGTGGGGCTGGGACTTGGTGGAATCTGTTGAGTTGGACTCGGAATAATTGACGGAGGATGGGGACGAGGAGGAAGAGGAGGACGCGGAGGAGGACGAGGAGGAGCTGGGCGCGGGGTATTTACTGTGGTTCTGTTTGCTCTTGGAGGATGCGATGCCATTGCTGCAGCTGGGACTATCTGCACCTGTAAGCCAGGGAACATTCAGAAGAGGAGGGGCAACTTGCCATCAAGCAGGGCCCTGGGAATGACTATAGGGGTCCCATCTCCCTTCTCCCAAGTTCAGCAGTGAACCCTAAGCCCAGCCCAGGGAAGGGTATTGTAAGTGGACTTTCTTCTCCACACCAGTATTTCCCAGAGCCCTCTGGAGAGTGGCTGACCTGTGTTGTGCATGTGGGAACTACTGGGGCCGTGTCGGGGGCTGAGGCTGGGGGAGCCGGGGTAGCTGTCCTGGGACTTGGGGCTTCGGGAGCTCAAGCTGCGGACCTCACTGTCAGTCCCATTCACCATCTCCACAAACTGTCGGCACCTGCAGAGGGAGCGGAGCGGCACTGCTCTGGGCTTGGTCCGGGTTGCATGTTCCCACCACCATCTGAGAAGGGCTGGGCTATGGGGGAGCTGGTAGGCCCCAAAACTTACTTGAGCATGAAGAGCAGGTTGGGGTTGTGCTCTAGTAGCCCTGGGTAGAAGCGCTGTGTGGTCTCAATGGCCTCACCCACACGGCCCTCCAGTACCAACTTCTGGATCTCTGCAGAGAGCAAGAACACGGCAGTGAGGGGGGGGCTACAAACGGTCCTCACAGCTGCAGCCGGCAACTGCCAACCCTGAGCACAGGCCAGCGGCAGTCAGGTGGTCTGGCTCAGAGCGCTATGCCGGTTGAGATGCTCATAGAAGAGGCTGAAGAAAGAACCTGGCCATCCAGCCCCACAATAGACCCTGGTTTTTGCCAAGCGTCGAGAGTCCTCAAAGAATAAGAGGGGAAAACAGAGCAGGGACTCTCAGCCCAGCGACAACAGGGTGAGTTTGGAGGCTTGTCCCTATGAAGTACAGGTCACCAGAGTCTGGGTTGGGGGAGGGGCACTGGCTGTTGGAACATGATGGGGGGATTGGCACCCAAGCAGTTTGGTGACCCTAGGCGCTTCTCTTCAGACAGAGTTCTCTTTTCAGGCCTCACAGGGGAGGGGCAATGGAGGGCACTGGTTTCTGGGCCAGAGCCCATGTCTTGGCAGTCGTCAGGGGCTGCAGCATGCTCCCTGCCGGGAGAGAAGATCATCCTCCTCACACTGGCATCTCTGACGTTGACACCTCTCAGGCATCAGCATCTTGCTCTTGCCCTGGGGCCTGGTGCGTCTTGCTGGAGCGACTTCTGGGTCTGAGACTCTCATTCATAGATCCCAAGTCTGGGATCCCTTTCCGTCTGACTGGATGGGTGTAGCTTCTCTGGGAGACACAGACACATGCACATACACAGAGATGGCAGGCTCAGAGAGACGCAAGCAGGCACACACAGACACACATGTCCACATATACCCATTCTCCCTCACTCTTCTCTTCCTATCTCTTTCCTGGGCCCTGTTCCTCTTTGTATAATACCCTCTTTCCATAAACGAGCCCCATAGCACACAGGCCAGTATGAACACCAGGAAAGCTTCCTCTGGCTCCTGCCTTTGGTTGTCTGCAAAGGGCAGGACCAGAGGTGGGGAACAGAGACGGGTGCTAACACAACAGCCACTGAGCATCAGATTTCACACTGATTCCTTCAGTCCTCTCTATGGCCAGGAGAAGGCAGAACTACTAACGGTGAGTAAATGGTGTGAAAGGAAGGACATTGGTCCATGATGCAAACATACTCTTGTCAGAAGACCATGAACAAGATGCTGAGTAGAAGCCAGGATTCAGGGGGAAGGAAGCACGGGGGGAGTGAGGTCCAGCCAGCCAGGCCAGCAGAGTGTGCATTAGGGAGGTGGCACTGTGACATTCCCATACGGCCAGACTGTCCATCTGGGCAGCGCTGCTTGAAGGAGGGACAGAAGCAAGGCCTGGGGCTGGGTTGGGGCTCTGGGCTGGTCTCCTGGTGGTGAGGACCAGAGCTGAATGGAATCCTGGCAGGTTACTCAGGCTGGCATGAGCCAGACAGCGGAGTTAGGGACAGGTGAGGGAGGGAGGGAAAGGAGAGAGGAGAATCAACCTTACTTTGTCTGTTCTTTATGGACGCTTGCTCTTCCTGAATCGGGGTTTCAGTCATTCGGGCAAAAGCTGTGGCTGTGGCACAATACCCATGATGCACCAGGTAAGATGAGACCATGCTAGAAGAAAGGAAATGCTCAGGTGACACTCAAGAATTGCATTTCTCGTAGTTACCAAATAATCACAAGGATGTTAAAGTACAGCATAGGGAATATAGTCGATAATATTGTAATAACTGTATGGTATCAGGTGGGTACTTGAAATGTCAGGGGCACCACATTGTAAAGTATGCGACTGTCTAACCACTATGCTGGACACGGGAAATTATACAAAATAATATTGAATGTAAACTGTAATTTTAAAATGTTAAAAAAAAAAAAAAAAGAACTGCATTTCTCACTGACCACCTGATGAGACAATTTCCCTGTTAGGTCTTCCCTAAACACATCTTAGAGGTGCAACTTCCACAGAATGAGAACAAAGGGGTTAAAACAAAAATGAAAACTTCCCCCAGTGCTTATGCAGTCAGGCTGGGCTGGGGCGGGTCATGTCTGTCCTCACGCTTGGAGGAGTGGCTGCAGTTTCTCTGGGATATGCTGCCCACACGTGGGCAAGCACGGTAACAAAAGCACACACACCATCTTAGAGCAGCAGCTGCCTGCTGTGAAATGCGGCAAGTCCAGAGATGGTCAACAGTCTCTGAGGGCTTCCTGGAAAGGCAGCCTGCCAAGCGGTCTGGCAGCTGCCCAGCTAGGGAGAATGCACGCCACGTGCATACCTCCTACCGACACAGGAGCTCCTCTTGGGCTGCCCTACGTGCCTGGCAGGAACACTCTAGCTCACCAGGCAAACCTGGCCCTCAGGGGTGCTGGCTCTAAAGGGTCAAGAGGAGCTAACCCACGAATAAGTTACTCCTCGTAGGTCACAATTCAGGGCCCTGGGAAGCCAAGATAACAGGCAACATGGCCAAAGGGAGCACAATCTTTGGAAAATAGTCCTGAGAAGCCCAAGGCCCAGCAGCCGTTTAATCCCACGTGTGCGTGTACACACATGTAGAGAAGAAGGAAGAGCCCTCAGATGTGATGTGTAGAGGAGGTGAATCCTTGGCTCGTGCATGTGACAAATGGCACTATTACAGTTGCCAGACACATGCCTGAAGGGCTGTCATGAGGAAGGCACAGAAGTTTGTGTGCCCTTGTGTTTCAGGGGGGTAAATGAGATGATATACATAAAGTGCCCAGCACAAAGTACAGCCGCTTATTATGAAATTATGTATCTTAATGCTATATTCTAAGTAATAATTCTTTTTTAAAAAAATATTTTTTTGATTTCAGAGAGGGAGAGAAAGATAGAAAAATCAATGATGAGAGATAATCATTGGTTGGCTGCCTCTTGCACGCCCCACACTGAGGATCAAGCCCGCAACCCAAGCATGTGCCCCAACTGGGAATTGAACCATGACTTCCTGGTTCATAGGAAGACGCTCAACCACTGAGCCACGCCAGCTGGGCAGTAATAATTCTTATATTTTATTATAAACACACCGGCAAAATTTTTTGATGACACATGTTTGGGACGACACTAAAATGTCCAGTCACTTTGATTCAATAATTCCACTACTTGAAAGGGCACCAAGAAAATAATCTTTTTTCTAAAATGATTTTATTGACTTGAGAGAGAGACAGGAAGGGAGAAGAAGAGATAGAAAACAGCAAGGAGAGAGAAACATTGATCCACTGCCTCCTGCATGTCCCCTACTGGGGATGGAGCCACAACCTGGGCATGTGCCCTGACTGGGAATCGAACCATGACCTCCTGGTTCAAGAGTTGACGCTCAACCAGTGAGCAACACCAGCCAGGCAAAAAAATCATCTTAATTAAAAAAAACAACCTCAATGTACAAAAGGGTTATCTACACAAGCAAAACACAGAAATGAACCTGAACCTCCTACCAAGAGAAGCCAGTCAAGGAGCTTGTATCAAAATTTGTCTCCTAGATAATATAGCCATTAACAATGTCCATAAAACGAACACAAGTTATATGCAGGTGTTGGCAAATACTACCTATGAACACACACAGGCACACAGATACACACATGTAAACAAGTACACCCACGTGCTGAGCCCAGGCCCTGTAAGCTGAGAGCATCAGTCCCGCCCCCACACAGCTGGGGCAGCTCCACCTCTCCCTTTGCCCATCCCAGCAAGTGTGCTGCAGGGACAGGCACGGACCTGGCCCTCCGAGGATGAGCTTCCCGTTAGCTCTGGGGGCTGGGAACAAAACGTAGCAGTGCTGCTCTTCCTGAGAAGGGTCTGGCCACCTCGCCCTCCCTCAGCTCTCCCTAGGGCTTGGCTCAATTTCAATCCCTCAAGAAAGGAAAACTACACAAAGAACCCAACCCAAGGGACCACGGCTAGTGGAAGCCTAGCCCTTCACGGCCTATCCTTGGGAGCCAAGCTAACAAGCTAACCCTCCTCCTGGCAGAGTGGGTACTGGTCATTGCCTCACTCAGGCCTGCAACTGGTAAGTGGAAGAGAGACCCAAACCTGACCTCCCTTGGGATTCTCAGCAAGACTGGCCTCCAGGACAGCCTGGGGATTAATCAGCCAAGAGCTGGCTAGACTGTCTTCCTGCCACCACTGATATGGATGCCTGGGACTTAGCTGGATGCTGACCCTGAAAAGTGACCTCAGGCCAGAATTATGGCATGACAGATACTCCCTAAGGTGAAAATCAATCTACAGAGGAAGAAACCAGATGGCATCCTAGGACATCCTCTGCAGAATCACCCGGGGAGGCAAAACAGCCCTGCTGGTGATATTACATATGGAGCCATGAGATCCAGGTGGGGGGCAGGGGGAAAAAGGTTTAATTAACAGGAGATCTGGAGAACTGAATGAGAGCCACCCATCAGATAAGAGGGAAGCAGAACAGCAGCAGGCAGAGTCATCTGGGAGAGCTTTCAGGAAGGAAACTACCCACTGAGTTCATAAGAGCCTACAGGACAGTGAGGCCCCTGGGATGGGGCAGGGGTGGGTAAGGGCAGGAGCAGGGCACTCACTTCTGTAGCACCGCCTGCCACTCGCCAAGCCGGGCACTGATGGGGAAGCAGTGGACAGTGCCCTGGACCTTGGCACGCCACTCCCGCATGTAGTCCTCAATGTCAAACAGGAAGGGCTGCTGCCCAAAGTTGGCGTCCACAATCTCCCCAGGTGTCTGCAGGCCTACGGTGGGGTAGAGGTTGGCCTGAGGAGGAGAATGAAATGTCAGTCAGGCCGTGAGGGCAGTGGGGCAGCAGGCCTTGCCTCGCCTCTGGGGCAGAGCAAGAACACTCGGCTTGGCTCCCACAGGCTGCTGCTCTGGCTGTGAGAGAACTGCAGCAAGGCTGGAGGTGGCAGCGCTGAGCCACATTCTGCCCACCTCCCTACCAGACACTAGTCCCCAAAACTTGAGGGATAAAGCAAAAGCAAAGCAAGCCAGGCCCCACATGGAGTCTCCTTCCCTACATCAGAGGCTATGGTGTTCCCCAAAGCCCAACGCTCAGGGCCCCTCTTCGGGACTCAGCCAGGGCACAGCAAGGCAGGTGGGCTCCATGACCCTGAAGATGTGTGTGTCTGTGAAGATCTGCTGCAGGCATGGGTTACAGCTCTTCTCAGAAAGAGCCAGGAACAAGGATCCTTTTGCCACAAAAAACGGGTATATGAGGGGGCAGGAAGAGACAGGGGGAGGCAGGAAAGGAGGGGAGGAAGAGGAGAGCATGGCGAAAGGAGTTAGGTGGTTTAAACCCCCTAACGCTGGCAAAGTGCAAAGAGAAGCCACTGCCCTTCCTGTCAGACTCATAAAGAGGATCTTCAGGCCACTGAGGTTTCGGCATGTCCCTCCATGGGTGTGGGGCTCCCTGCTTTCTATCTATCCCCTGCCATGACCAGCTTCTGCCCGGCCACTCCCTCACTCGGTGCCCCCTGTGGCGCCCCACTACTACTGACCACATTCATGTCTGGCTGTTTCATGTCACATCTCCACAACTAGACTCTTCCCTAGTCAGGATTCTCCTCCTGTCTATTCACTTTGCCTAGGACCACGGCCCCTTTCTGAGGCCTTCAGGCAGCAGGAAAGGATTCTGATCCATAGACAAGAGGTTCTAACAGGATCCTGGTGCTGCCGTCTGGGCTTCGCAGATCACAAGGCCCCAGGATCCCAAAGCAGCCACCGGAGTCAGCAAACCCTTCCTCCTTCCAGAACACGGCCAGGGCAAACAGAGCAGGGAGCCAGGCTCCCAGCATCTGGGTGGAAGTCTGCACAGGATGAGGCCCATGATGACAATTAATAAAGGGTTGCGGGAGGTGAGGATGAGCCCTGAACTGAGCCAGCAGGAAACCTCACCCTTTTCCAAGAAGAGAAAACCCCACAAAGCTCACCTCCCTGGCTGATGCAAGGTAGCAGGTTCAAGTTCCCTAGGGCACTGGCTTTCCTCAGGGATCTCTGATGGAATTCACAGGGACCTAACAGTTCAGGAATAATTCTCTACACTCTGCACCCCAATCCATTGGCTGTAAGTCACAGAACTGGCTCAGACCATCTGAGCCATGGGGCCACCCTCATCTCCCCCCAATCCCCAGCTGTCTTTGGAAATGCCACAAATCACTGCACCTGGTAAGAGTCATGGAGGAAGACCAGCCCTCGCTACTGGAGAAAGGCAAGCAGGTACCCCCTACTGGTACCCTCAAGTAGACAACACAGTCCATATCCCTGGGTGAGGAAAGGGGAGACTTCACACCCTTCACTTCCTGGTACCACCATAATTAAGCCCCCAAAAGCCCAAAGAGGGGCGAACCAATGGTAATACTCACCGGGAGATCTGTGAAGGCTATACCTGTGGAGGGAAAGAAACAGTTATGAGCTCTCAGGCGGTCCATCACCATAGCTGGGGAGGGGGCTGGTCACCACATCTACCCTATGATGGAGGCCAAGCACATGCTAGGGCCTGAGAGTTTTAGACCCTGGCCTTCCCTTTGCTGGATGGCCCAGCCAGAAGTGACGTCAAATCGATACTTAAATATTTGGCCCTGGCCAGTTGTCCCGTGCACCAAAAGGTCACCAGTTCGATTCCAGATCAGGGCACATATCCAGGTCGTAGTTTCCAGTCAGGGTGTGTACTGGATGGAGGCAACTGTTCAATGTTTCTCTCTCTCTCTCTCTCTCTCTCTCTCTCTCTCTCTCTCTCTCTCTCTCTCTCTCTCCCTCTCTCCCTCCCTCCCCTCCTTCCTCTTTCCAAAATCAGTAAAAACATTAAAAAATATTTGTCTACAGTGCTTCCATTCTCTCAGGAAAAGCCCACTAGAAAAGACTAAAACCCAAATGATCTACCCCTGAGGCCTTTCCAGGCCTGATCCTTCTCTTGACCCAACACATATTGATGGAAACCTACTGTATATGCCAGGCCCTTTTTCCATTCATTAACTCATCTGATCCTCATACCAACCCTGGGAAGCAGACTTTCTTATCCTTATTCTACAAATGAGGAAAGAAAACCTCAGAGGCTAAACCAATAGTCATAAAATTAGCAGAAATGGTAGGGCTGAACTCAGTGCTAGTCTGACACTCCAAAATCATCCAGAGCTGTCAGCACTGGAGACAGTGAGGGTGGTGGCTGCCCATTTCCAGCCCATACCCATCCAGAGTTCCCAGAGCTTCCCAAGGCGACAAAGCCCAGCTTAACACTGGCCTGTGTACCCTCTGAACCCTCCTGTCAAGAGAAGAGGTTGTGTTTCCAGGGACCTCAGCCTGAACCAGAAGTGAGGGTGGAGGAGAACGGGACCCCAAATATATGAGCAGGCCTGAGCAGGAGAGGCCTCAGACTATCCACCCAAGCACTCATGTTCTACAGATTGAAAAGCGACAGAGCCAAAGGAGACTGTCCTGAGGACTCATAACCTTCCCATTTTTTAAAAATTTTAGATAAATTCTTACTACCTTTTAGAAACTCCTGAGCCCTTGCCCTGAAAGGTTTTCAAACCACTGACTCCTTAGAAGTCCTAGTCTGCTTTCCCAACAGCACCCAGAAAAGAAACTGAAGCCCCGAAAGGCTCTAACCATACGTCTCCCAGGAAACCTGGAGCCAGAATACTGCCAGCTAGCCAACGCATATCACATGCTTCCTCTGTGCTGGGCACTGGGCTCAGTGTTTAACAATAAGCCATTTAGGCCTGGCCAGTGTAGCTCAGTTGGTTGGGCATCATCCTGTGGACCGAAAGGTTGCTGGTTCAATTCCAGGTCAGGGCACATGCCTGGGTTGTAGGCTTGATCCCCAGTAGGAGGCATGCTGAAGGCAGCCAATTGATGCTTCGCTCTCACATCGATGTTTCTTTCTTTCCCTTTCCTTTCCTCTCTCTCTAAACCATTTACTCCTCAGAACAACCTTGGAAAGTGTACATTCTCTCTGACACTAGTTTACAGATGAAAAAATCAAGGTGTAGAGAGATTGTTTACATTCTTTGTGGGACTACTTTGCTCTGCAGTGAATGAAGCTCATAAACTCCATGATCTGCCTACCTGAGGCCACTTCTGGCCCCACAGGCAGAGTGAGCAGTCACAAAGCTGGCAGAATGAAATCTAGGAGCTCCTCTGAACCCAGGAGACCCCAACATCCACCTCCCAGGTCTGCGTGGGAGCTGCCCGCATGGATCTCAGTATGGCCAGGCTGCTGTTGCTGTACCCCCTGCTCCTGGAGGAGGCCCAGAGAACACTGGAAGAAGGGGAAGTTCAGGCTCCATCAGTTATCTGTAGTGTGACCTTTGGCAAACTGAAAAAAAGAGGGTAACACTAATTCTGATACCTCAAGAGAGAAACTGAGATACTTTGTGAAAGCTGCTCATCTGGCCTTAGCCAGTTTGGCTCAGTGGATAAAGCATAAGTGGGCGGACTGAAGGGTCCCAGATATGTATCTCGTTTTCAGGCTCCTCTCCTGGTCGGAGTGCGTGCAGGAGGCAACCAATCGATGTATTTCTCTCACATCAATGTTTCTCTGTTTTTCCCTCTTTCTTCCACTCTCTCTAAAAATCAATGGGAAAATATCCTAGGGTGAGGATTAACAAGAGAAAAAAAACAACCTGTCTATCTGAAGAAAAGCTGCTTCATGAACTATGAGGTCTGTGTACAATTTGACTGCAGTTGTGCCACCAGGTGAGGCAACTGCCACACTTCTGGGCAAAGAATGGCCTACCCAGGCTTACCCAGCTCTGTCTATGGCACTCAGGAAGGACAAGACCTTGAAGTGCTTCCAGGAGGATGAGGACAGAGGCAACTCCACCCCCTATTACACTGGAAAAGATCTCTGGGAGCCTCTGCAAGGCCACTGTGATGAAAACATCTGGGCTGGCCCACAGGAAGAAGGTCCAAGAAAAGGTCCAGGATACAAACAAGACACTCTAATTTTTTGATGAGAAGTGCCTTGAGACAAACAGACATAGGTCAGGGTTCAATGAGACTGAGGGTATAAAGAACCTGTGAAAGCCCAGCCGGTGTGGATCCCCAGTGGGGGGTAGTGGGGAGTATGCAGGAAACAGCCAATAGGTGATTCTTTCTCATCACTGATGTTTCTATCTCTCTCTCTCCCTTCCCCTTCCTCTCTGAAATCAATACAAGTATATTTTAATTAAAAAAACAACAACAAAACCGATGGGAGAGCACAGAGCTGGATAAAAATGACGCTGCAAGTACTAGTACACCAACTACTTGGCGGATGAGCCATCAGTCTCCTGCCTCCATTCGCCTGCTCATTCACCCATCTGTCAAGTATCTGCTGAGACTACCCAGGAGCTCGGCCTCTGACAGGCACTAAGAAACCAGCTGCAAGCCTGGCCCTAAAAGTTCTGCAAGAGAGATGGCATGCAACTAATAATTACACAAACAACTGATTAATGCCATAAAGGGAGAGCGCTGTGATAGAGGACAATAAAATAAATGAAATAAAGGGGGAGGCCAGGAAACATCATTCTTCTCTAAAGGGGAAAAGGTTCTGAGGTTAGAGAGCAGTGATTGGTTCATCGATCCTGGGTGAGATTCTGAAGCACATTTATTGATAAGCTGGCTTGTGAAAAGGAAACAAGGTCATTAGAAGAGTCACCAAGTAGTCTATCACTCCAAGTTCATTGCCTTTCTATTAAATTTCATGATCTAGAAAATGCAGGGGACAGGTGATATCATCTTTAGTAAGGTCTCAGTACTATCCTTGTGGACAAGATAGAAAAATATGAGTTTCAAAATAACATAAAGTGATTCTTGAATGGTTGGTGTCTACCCCGAACAAGCTATAAGCTAAAGGGCTCAAGTCTTACCCTGGTTATCTTCCAATTTTTTAATATCTTAATAAAAATACACATAAACAAATTTATCAAATTTTAGGTTAATGCAATGCTGAAAAGAATTTTTGAGATAGAACAAAATGACCATAGAAGATCTTGACAGGCTGAAAAAATAGACAATATATCCCTAATAACAAGATTATGTGAGGTCTTGCATGGGGTCTATACAAAGCATGCACTAGGAAGATGACTTTTTAAAAACAGTGTGAGGGTTTGGACTGACATTAAGGTAGCCCTAAACTCCTTATGGGCCTGGGGACCTGACAGACAAAGAGCTCATAGACCCTGGTACTCATTTAGGGCCCAGAGGGAGGTGCAGATACACAGGAGACAGCAGGGTATACCTCAAAATGTGGTTCCTACAGCCAGGTGGACCAAGGTGTGGACAAGCTGGAAGAATAAAGAAGGCAGGAATCCAGAGCAGAAGGGACTGGGCCTGGCTACAGAGGGTGCTCTTTACCCAAGACTGAGAATCCACAGCAGTGACCCCTGGGACTGTGACAGCAGAAAAACCAAGAGCCAGAAAGTAGCTGAAGTCAGAGAACAAAGTGGGGAGTGAGGAGCCATCTTGAGACCTTGGCCTTCTCCTCCAGCTGCTAGCTCCTCACCAGCAGGATATCAGCAACTGTAGCAAGGTGGCCATGAATTTCAGAGGAGGTTCTCTGATGTGCTCCTGAGTCACCTAGGCAGCGCCGGTGCAATGCTCTCGATGCCCACTCTGGACTGTGGCATCTGCCTGCCTTGTTGAGGAATGCTGGCTCCTGATCACTCAGCCCAGCCACCAGCAAACCCCATTTCCAACAGGTCCCTTGATTCTGCCTGGGCTCAGCTCCTGGAAAAGCCACAGAAGGGCTGTGGGGAGTGGCAACCCCCTTTTAACTGCCCCTTAAGCCAAGGGAAGTGGTTCTCCTAGGAGTTGAGTTCCAAGTAAAACACCCAACTTTTTTCCTGGCAAGGCCTATGGCTGGTATGGTTCTGCCAAATCAGAGATCTCTGCAAACCCAGGCAGGAAGGCCCAGACGTCAGGCACCACCGCAGGTCTACTCTGGCCAAGGGCTCCTCTCACTCAGGGCCAAATACCAGTCAGTCCTCAGGCAAGTCATCAGGATAGCCAGCCTCTCTCTCTCAAGTTCTAACCCTAAATTTCCACACGTGTACAAGATTGCTCTTCCAAGGGACCCTCCAGGGCCCCATCACCCTCCACGGATTGCTGCTCCTCCTGGGTTCCTAATCCCAGTTGATATCACCACAAATCCAGCCACTTTCCCATCTGCCCTTCTTGCTAAGGCACCCCCATCTGTCACTAAGACCTGCCGGGCCACCCCTGTTCCCACTTCCTGCACTCATCACCACTGCCTTGCCTCAGGCTACCTGCCTCTTCTGTTGGCCCTTACATTCATCAGTCCATCCTTCTCAGTTTCACCAAAGGGACCTTTTTATTTATTTATTTTTTAAATATATTTTTATTGATTTCAGAGAGGAAGGGACAGGGAGAGAGAGATAGAAACATCAATAATGAGAGAATCATTGATCGGCTGCCTCCTGCATGCCCCCTACTGGGGGAATTGAGCCCGCAACCAGGTCATATGCCCTTGACCGGAATGGAACCTGGGAACCTTCAGTTCGCAGGCCGACACTCTATCCACTGAGCCAAACCAGCTAGGGCCAAAAGGACCTTTTTAAATTTAAGTCTGTCCAGGTTGCTATTAACCATAAACAGGTTGAAAGAGACCTGGCCCCATCTGACTCCAGCCTGTCTGTTTGCCTCCTGACCCAGAACAGCCCTCAATATTGCCCCACAGCAAACATCGCCCTGAGTGCCAGAAGGGCAGTCCAAAGTCTGGGCCCAGGCCAGGGGCATGCAAACCATTACCAATCAAGTATGTATTTGGGACCCTCAAACTTCTCACCAAACCCAAACCCTGCTCCAACAAATATCACACAGGCCAGGAGCATGACCACGACAATGCTGCTCTCTCAGCCCTGAACCTGGGCTTGATAGATGATCCTAAATGGATGGATTAACAAAGAGAATGCCCATGCTACCCTCCCTTCACCTTGCAGGCTCCAGTGCCTGGAAATGGCTGCAGTTCCCCAGAGCTCAGCAGAGGATCTATAACACTGCTTTGGCTTTAAAGCTTGCCCTTGGGCCTCTCACCAACCAAAGTGGCTCCACAGAGCAAACCTTCCAAAGTCCCCTATGTACCCACCAAGGCTGTGGCCATTCTTGGTGTAGAAGCAGGTGCTGTTGATGAGGTTGACACAGCAGCCAATCACGTCTCCTGTGGTGAATGTGGGACCATAGGGCTGACCAGTCCCCGAGGAGCAGAAGGAATGCCCATCATCTCCATGGTAACCGTAGGAATGTTTATCCCAACCTGTGGGAGAAGAGAGCAGTCACAGCTGAGTAGAGGTACTTGAGAGAAGCAAGACAGCCACAGCAGCTCACCCAGGTCCGAACTCCTCTCCCCAGCCTGCCACCACCGCCTCAGTCAGCATTCTTGGCCTCTCACAGAGCGGCTGTGGACAGGGTCTGGCTGTGCCAAATGAGCAGTGAGTCCAGCAGCTCACTACCCCTGAGGAGCTGAGGCAGCCCTACTGAAGAAGCAGCCCAAGCTGTGGTTAGCAGGAACCACATGAGTGACCTGGAAGGGACTTACTAGAAGTCCGTGCAACAAGAAAATGGGTCAGGGAAATTCTCAAGGAGAGGGGGCTTGAAATGAGCTCTGTGGTGTATCATGGTGGGTTAAAAAAAAATGTTTTTATACTTGACCTTAGCCAAAAGGCCGAGAACTGATGAAAAAAGTATTTTTTAATTGAAATATAATTTACATATAATGAGATTCTCCCATTTTAACTGACAGTTCAAGTAAGTTTTAACAGATTTTAACAATACTGACACGTTACCACGACCACTATCAAGATATAGAACATTTCCATCACTCCAAAGTTTCCTCCTACCTCTTTGCAGTCAATCCCCCTCCACCTACCAGCAGTCACTGATTTGTTCCTATGGTCTTGCCTTTCCAGATGTAATAGAAATAAAATCACGGAATATAGAGTATCTTGTGACTAGTTTTTTTCCCATTTAGTATAATGCATTTGAGATTCATCTACATTGTTAGGTATACCAGTATTTTGTTTCTCTTTACTGCTGAGTAGTACGCCACTATATGGATATACCACAGTTTGTCTATCCATTCACTAGTTGATGACATCTGAGTCATTTCCAATTTTGGCTATTATGAATAAAACCAATACATATTTTTACATACAGACATATGTTTTTATTTCTCTTGGGTAAATACCCAGAAGTGGCTACTGCTGGGTTATAAGATAAGTACATGTTTAACTTGATAACAAACTGCCAAACTGTTTTCCAAAGTGGCTATACTGGCTTGCTTTCCCACAAGCAATGTAAATGAGTTCCACATTTTCATCAGCACTTGATATTGTCAGTTGTCTTTGTTTTCTTCTTTTTCTTTTAGCCAATTTAATAGGTTTTTAACACCATTTTGGCTTTAATTTGCATTTTCCCAATGACCAAGGATGTTAAGTATTTTTTGATATACTTATTTACCTTTGGTTTATTAGAAAATTATTGAACTGTTTAAATATTTAACTTCTTAAAAATTATGTTTTCCCCTTGCTGGTTTGGCTTAGTGGATAGAGTGTTGGCCTGCTGACGGAAGGGTCCCGGGTTCAATTCCAGTCAAGGGCACATGCCCAGGTTGCAGGCTCGATTCCCAGTAGGAGTCCTGCAGGAGGCAGCCAACCGGTAATTCTCTTTCTATCTCTCTCCCCCTCCCCCTTCCTCTCTGAAATCAATAAAAATATATTAAAAATAAATAAATTATATGTCTTCATTGATTTTTTAGAGAGGAAGAAAGATAGAAACATCATCCATCGGTTATCTCCTGCACACCCCTTACTGGGGATCGAGTCCACAACCTGGGCATGCACGACTGGGAATCAAACTAGTGTTGGTTCCTGGATCGATGCTCAACCACTGAGCCACACCAGGCGGGCTAACCTTTTTTTAAAATTGGGTTGTGTACCTTATTGCTGTAAGAATTCTAAATATATCTTGGATATAAATTCTTTTGTGTGTTTTGTAAATATTTTTTCCCAGTCTATGGCCTATCTTTTCATTTTCTGAACAATGTCTCAATTTCTACTGGGATTTTGACTGGAACTGTGTTGAATCTATAGGTCAATCTGGAGAATAGATAGTTTAATAATATTGATTATTCCAACCCAAGAATATGGCACATCTCTCCACTTATTTGGGTCTTCTTTAATTTCTCTCAACAATGTTTTTTTAAAAAAATATATTTTATTGATTTTTTACAGAGAAGAAGGGAGAGGGATAGAGAGTTAGAAACAGCGATGAGAAACACCACGGATCAGCTGCCTCCTGCACATCTCCTACTGGGGAAGTGCCCGCAACCAAGGTACATGCCCTTGACCGGAATTAAACCTGGGACCCTTCAGTCCAAAGGCCGATGCTCTATCCACTGAGCCAAACCGGCCAGGGCTCTCAACAATGTCTTTTTTTAAAATATATTTTTATTGATTTCAGAGAGGAAGAGAGAGATAGAAACATCAATGATGAGAGAGAATCATTGATTGGCTGCCTCCTGCACACCCCCCAGTGGGGATTGAGCCACAGCACGTGCTCTTGACCGGAATCAAACCTGGGACCCTTCAGTCCGCAGGCCGATGCTCTATCTACCAAGCCAAACCGGGTAGGGCTCTCAATAATGTTTTGATAAATTTATCTCTAAATACTTCAATTTAGTTTCCAATTGTTTCTTGCTATTATAACAAAATATTTTGGGGGCTGGGGAAATGGGGTCAAGGTTTCTTTCTGGAATAATAAACATGTTCTAAAATTAGATTATGATCATTTGTACAACTCTGTAAACATGCTAAAAACCATTGAATGGTACACTTTAAATGGATGCACTTTATGATATGTAAATTTTATCTCAATAACACTATTAAACACATACACATATTTAATATTTGATATATTCACCTGATGTCCTGCAAACTTTTGAACTCACCAATTAGTTCTGGTAGCTTTTATGAAGATTCTTCAGAATATTTTAATACAATGTCTGAGAATAAAGGCAGTTTTATTTCTTCCTTTCCACTCTGCATGCCTTTTATTTCTTTTTCCTGACTTACTGCACTGACCAGGAACTCCAATACAATGCTGAATAGAAATGATGAGAGAAGTGAGACCTCTAATGTGTACCCAGGTTTTATACAGGGGAGAGAATGTAGGAGGTCATTCCAGGAGGGAGAAGTAAAGGTAAAGGTATGAATGCAGGTAGAACAGGACAATGTATGCTTCAGGGGCCTACCTGCCTGCTAGGTAAGGAACAGAAATGGAGCCCACAGGGCCCAGGCAAGCCCAGGACCCACACAGGGCAGACAAGCTGAGGCTGGCAGGCAGGTCTACTCCCCAAGGCAGCCCCTCCCAGTAACCTTCCCAGCCTCTGCTGCCTCCTTAGTGTCCAAGCAGCAGACCCATGTAAACATGCTTAATGACACCCTGCCCCTCTCAAGTGGCATGGGTAGGAGAAACAAAGGTTGAAGAGATGTGGGCAGGCTCTAAGCAAAGGTGTCGGGGTGAGAACAGATGCGTGATAAGGGTTAACAAGGGAGGCAGAGAGTGTGACTGAAAAGGTGGAGCTGACCAGACCTTGGAGCCTAAACTCAGCCCTGCATCTGAACCAGTGGGCCTCATAATCACAGCATCCATCCCAAGCCTTACGTATCTTAACCCATCATATCCTCAGCCAGGAACCCTCTGGTTAAATGAAGATTCCCCCCCAAAGGCCTTTAGTGGAAGACAGGCCACAGCTGAATGGCTCTGGGTGCAAGGCCCAAACCCCTTCTGCTCCCCTCCAGGTATCTCCCCAACAAGTCACAAGAAAACTATCATAAGAACTGCTCAGGGCTGGTTTTAAAGCCCCACGGCCTGGACCTGGAGCCAGGCTCTGTTCTCACCTTCCCAATTCCCCAGAGACACTGGGACTGCCTGGGTCAGGGGACGTGGTGATGCTCCAGGCATTAACCCAACTTCTACCTCCTCATTCCCAGAAGTGGGAAGGGCTTTATTATTGCTGGTGGGTATGCAAATCTTTTGACCTCAGGAAATGACTCCGGAGCACAGCAATGCCCATTTCCCCACCGATGCCCATTCCCTCATCTAGAGGCAGGCTGATAAGGTTATTTTAGGCAAGGCCTCTCCTCAGGCTTCGGTGCAGAAGGCCCTATGGCTCCTGGTGGAGGCTGCTCCCCAGGTGTATTGAAGGCCATAGATGAAGAACAGCTAGCTCAGCTGTGAGGACCAAAGTGACAACCATCCTTCCAGGTTTGGCTCAGACTGAGCCTGATGTGCCCAAGCATGTCCACCAGCTTCCCCTGACTCATGATCCATATCCACACCAGGCACAGTAGTCCTCCCTTCCCTCCCTTCCTGGATCCTCAGATGGAGCATGGGGACTTGCCACATGCAACACAGTAACTGACTACAATGTAGCAACTTGTTGGGAAAGCACCAGGATAACCCTAGTGTTTGGCTCAACAAGTACTGCCACTCCACCCACCCACCGCACCAAGAGACTGGGGGCTTGCTCATCAGCCCACACAGCTGAGAAGTGCCAGAGCTGAGATTTGAACACAAATCTTTATTGTTTAAGTATTTTGTTGTTGTTTAATATAGTATATTTTTATCAATTTCAAAGAAAAATGACTCAGGAAATGACTTCAGGTACAGCATGAAGAAGGGAGAGGGAGAGAGAGACAGAAACATCAATGATGAGGGAGAATCATTGACCGGCTGCCTCCCCACACTGGGGATCGAGCCTGCAACCCGGGCATATGCCCTAACTGGGAATTGAACCGTGACCTTCTAGTTCATAGGTCGACACAACCACTGAGCCATACTGGCCAGGCTGAACCCAAATCTTTGGGTTCCAAACCCATGTTGTTCTTGCCACAGGTACTGTCCCATTTGGGGTAGTGACTACCTTGGCAGTGGAAGCACCCCAATCCCCTGCCCCATCACCATGAGAGTGGTCAGATGCATTGGTTTTAGGGAGCTATAGACCTGGGACCTCTGTCTTGCAGTGAGTCAGGGGCCCTGCAGGCCTGCAATGAGGGAAGGCCCAGGCTCAGCCCTAGAGGAAGACACAGGCACTGACTGGTACCTCCTGTCTGAAGGCCACAACTGCCATCTCGGCTCTCTCCAAAGCACACCCACCCTCCTGCCTCACCCAAAGCCACGGCCAACAGACCAGTACACACCTCCACCGAACCCCCAGCCACTTCTTTTTCCCACAAGGATGATCCTGGGTGGCACATCTTTTATGCAGGCTTTAATATCTACCAGGTAGAAGGCTTTCTCAGACTGAAGCAGTAGGTACTCTAGAAAAACGCGTAATAATGTGGCCATTTGATTTATCAAAACTAGTGAAATAATCCGAAAGAACCATTTCCTACTTAGTGACTCAAGGAAATATGGGAGATATTTTTGTCTCCGTGTATGGGAGCTCAAAAACTTCCACCAAAAACAACAGATGTTTACATTTTCAAAGACCTAAAATAAGAATTGAAGTATTTTGAATACTTTTCTTCAAAAATAAACTATACAATTATTTTGACAAAACTACCATAGACTTTTTAGATTTTTAATTCTAACTATAAATGGTTTAAAAAATTTTTTTAACTGAAGAATTAAAAACCCAAAAAATTTATTTAGAGTCAATTCAGGATTCACCATCACCTCAGTTTCGCTGGAAAATAGATATACTTCCTGTGTGTGTTTTTTCAATTCCCAAATGATTTATCTATTTTATAGATTTACCCAAAGGAAGAAAACTCAATCTCTGTAGTACACTGAATAAGGCCTCCCAAAGATGTCCTGTCCTAATCCCCAGAACTGTGAGATGCTACTTTACATGGCTAAAAAAAGGGGCGGGGGGATTTTACATGAGTAAATTAACTCTCTTGAAATGGGGAGGTTACCCTAAATTATGGGGGGTGCACAATGCAATCACATGGATCCTTGTAAGAGGCAGGCAGGAAGGTCAAGTCAGAAAAGGCAATGTGATGATAGAAGCCAAGAAAATGGAAGATGCTACACTGCTGGCTTTGAAGATAGAGGATGGAGCCATGAGTCAAGGAATGTAGGTGGATTCTAGAAGCTATAAAAAGGCAACAAAACAAATTCTTCCCTAGAAACTTCAGAAAGAATACCATCCTGCTGATACCTTGATTTTAGGACTTCTGTCCTCGAGAACTGTCAGCCACTACTATTGTTACAGCAGCAATAGGATACTAATACAGTCCCCTATGGCTATAAAAGTTATTGAGCATCTGGAAAGATTTGTGCAGAGAAGCAACACCTCAGCTCCTTGTCTCCTCACAGTGCTATAAAGTTAAAAGCTTTTCCAAGAAAATCAGAGCTGTAATGTATCTTCAGTTGAAACTATCATTTGATAGCCAGTATTTTTCCAAACACAATTAAGTCTCTGTGTGTAAATAGATATATTATGTATGTGTGGGAAAGGCAGCTTAGGGTTAAAAACAGATTGTTGTTATACAGCTCATTTAGTAACAGTGGCTACAGCAGCAGCTTGGTTTAGGGCCACTATGCTAAATTCCTATCCCTTGAAAAGGAAAAGCATCATCAACTCCAGACCTACTCTATGAGGTTGACAAGAGGGTGTGGTAGGTGGTATGAAAGGAGCAGAGAAAATATAATATACTAGAGGCCTGGTGCAAGAATTCATGCACAATGGGTTCTCCTCATCCCTCCATCCTCCCGCCTGGCCAGTGATCAAGGCCAATAGGGGCTGGCTGGCCAGGGGGAGGGACCGTGGGAGGTTGGCTGTGGGAGTGCACTGACCACCAGGGGGCAGCTCCTGTGTTGAGCGTCTGCCCCCTGGTGGTCAGTGCATATCATAGCTATGGGCCAGTAGTCCAGTTGTCTAGTCATCACAGTTGCTTAGGCTTTTATATATATATACTAGAGGCCCAGTGCACAAAAATTTGTGCACTCGGGGGGGGGAGAGGGGGTCTCTCAGCCCGGCCTGTGCCTTCTCGCAGTCTGGGACCCCTCGGGAGATAACGACCTGCTGGCTTAGGCCCGCTCCCGGGTGGCAGAGGGCAGGCCCAATCCCTAGGTGCAGCCCCTGGTCGGGCTCAGAGCAGGGCTGATTGGTGAGTTGGGGTGCCGCCCACTGTCATGCACAGAGCAGGGCGGATCGGGAGGTTGCGATGCCACCCCTAGTCACGCTCAGGGTAGGGCCGATTGGGGGGTTGGGGCACCGCCCCCTGTCACACTCAAGGCAGGGTCGATAGGGAGGTTGCGGCGCCACCCCCTATCACGCACAGAGCAGGGCCCATCAGGGGAGTTGGGGCTCCGTACCCTGTCACACACAGAGCAGGGCCGATCAGGGGGTTTAGGAGCTCCCCCCTGTCACACACAGAGCAGGGCCCATCAGGGGGTTGGGGAGCTCCCCCCTGTCACGCACAGAGCAGGGCCGATCAGGGGGTTGAGGAGCTCCCCCCTGTCATTCACAGAGCAGGGCCAATAGGGGAGTTGGGGCACCACATACTGTCACACACAGAGCAGGGAGGATCAAGGGGTTGGGGCGCCGCCACTGTCACACTCAGGGCAGGGCCGATGGGGGGGGGGGCGCCGCACCCTGTCACACACAGAGCCGCAGGGCGATCGGGGGTTGGGGAGCTCCCACCTGTCACACACAGAGCAGGGCCAATCAGGGGGTTGGGGCGCCACACCCTGTCACACACAGAGCCGCAGGGTGATCAGGGGGTTGGGGAGCTCGCCCCTGTCACGCACAGAGCAGGGCTGATCAGGGGGTTGAGGATCTCCCCTGTCACGAACAGAGCAGGGCGGATAGGGAGGTTGTGGCCCCGCCCCCTGTCACACACAGAGCCACAGGGTGATCAGGGAGTTTGGTCACTGCCCCCTGTCACGCTGATCCCGGTGCTGGGAGGCATATTACCCTTTTACTATATAGGATAGAAGCCTGGTGCACGGTGGGGGCCAGCTGGTTTGCCCTGAAGGGTGTCCTGGATCAGGGTGGGGGTCCCGCTTGGGTGCCTGGCCAGCCTGGGTGAGGGGATGATGGCTGTTTGCATCAGGTCACACCCTCTTCAGGGTGGGGGTCCCGCTTGGGTGCCTGGCCAGCCTGGGTAAGGGGATGATGGCTGTTTGCATCTGGTCACACACCCTTTAGGATGGGGGTCCCCACTGGGGTGCCTGGCCAGCCTGGGTGAGGGGCTGAGGGCCGTTTTCAGGCTGGCGGGTGACTGAAGCTCCAAACCTGTCCTTTTTTCCTTTTTTTTATTCTGGGCCAGCTTTAGCTCTGAGGCTCGGCTCCAGCTCTTAGGCCTCCGCTGCTGAAAGCAGGTTTCTGGCCTTTGTTTACCTTCTGTATTTGAAACAATGTTGCAGTCCAGCTGGCTGAAGCCCGTGGTTTTGTTTAGCTTCTATAATTGTTACAATGTTGCTTAGAGTGCAGCTAAGAGGCCGGCAAGCCAGGCGGGGAAAGTTGGAGTCCTCCATCACTGAGGCAAGCAAGCCTCCCTGTTCGCATCAGCTGCCTGGCTGCCAGCCGCCATCTTGGCTGGCAGTTAATTTGCATATGGCCTTGATTAGCCAATGGGAAGGGTAGCGGTCGTACGCTAATTACCATGTTTCTCTTTTATTAGATAGGACTAGAGGCCCAATGCATGAAATTCGTGCAGGGGGGGGGGGGTCCCCCCTCAGTCCAGCCTGCACCCTCTTGCAGTCCAGGAGCCCTTGGGAGAAGTTGGCAGTCAGACATCCTTAGCGCTGCTATGGAGGCGAGAGAGGCTCCCACCACCACCGCTGTGCTCACCAGCTGTGAGGCTGGTTTCTGGGTGAGCAGTGCTCCCCCTGTGGGAGCACACTGACCACCAGGGGGAAGCTCCTGAATTGAGCTTCTGCCCCCAGGTGGTCAGTGTGCATCATAGCGTCCAGTCGTTCCACCGTTTGGTCAATTTGCATATTAGACTTTTATTATGTAGGATAGATTAAGAAAACCCATAAGCGGGAGAACCAAGATGGCGACATAGGTTAACGCCGGAGTTTGCTGCTTTGAACAACTACTTCAAAAGTGAAACCAAAAAACGGAAGGGACATCACCCAGAACCACAGGAACGCTGGCTGAGTGGAAGTCCTACAACTAGGAGGAAAGAGAAACGCACACGGACACTCAGAGGAGGCGCAGTGCTGAAGTCAAATTCTGAGGTGCGGAGTGCGCGGAGCGGGCTGGCGGCGGAGGGCGCGGTTGGCGTTTTCAATCGGGAGGGAGTCGCAGACTCTGAGCTCCAGATCCAGGTGAGTCTTTAGGGACCCAGACTCAAACGGGAGAAGCGGGACTGTCTGGCTTCGGTCAGAGCGAGTGCAGCTTTCTCTCCCAGCTTTGCAGCGGGTGTTGGGACTCAGAGAGGCAGAGCCCCTGGGGACAGGACTGAGAGCCGCCATAACTGCTCTCTCCGGCCCACCCTGTTGATCCTGTGCGACCCGCCCCGCCCAAGCCCTGCACAGAGGCATTTGCCGGATAGCCTCAGGCAAAGGCTAGATTAGCACCTCCCTAGAGGACAGAAGTTCTCTCACTGCTGACACAGCTGATTCTCAGCCACTTGGCCTGGAGGTCAAACCCTCCCTGGAATTAGCCACAACAATCAAGATTTAACTATAAGACTGCGAACAAAGACCACTAGGGGGTGCACCAAGGAAGCATAACAAAATGCGGAGACAAAGAAACAGGACAAAATTGTCAATGGAAGAAATAGAGTTCAGAACCACACTTTTAAGGTCTCTCAAGAACTGTTTAGAAGCTGCCGATAAACTTAATGAGATCTACACGAAAACTAATAAGACCCTCGATCTTATATTGGGGAACCAACTAGAAATTAAGCACACACGGACT
Source organism: Myotis daubentonii (assembly GCF_963259705.1). Lineage (NCBI taxonomy): Eukaryota > Metazoa > Chordata > Mammalia > Chiroptera > Vespertilionidae > Myotis > Myotis daubentonii. The sequence goes on along the minus strand of NC_081854.1, from coordinate 46,217,210 downwards.
GAAATAATGAATATTATACAGACGCCCGACAGCAGACCAGAGGAGCGCAAGAATCAAGTCAATGATTTGAAATGCGAGGAAGCAAAAAACATCCAACCGGAAAAGCAAAATGAAAAAAGAAACCAAAAATGCGAGGATAGTGTAAGGAGCCTCTGGGACAACTTCAAGCGTACCAACATCAGAATTATAGGGGTGCCAGAAGATGAGAGAGAGCAAGATATTGAAAACCTATTTGAAGAAATAATGACAGAAAACTTCCCCCACCTGGTGAAAGAAATGGACTTACAGGTCCAAGAAGCGCGGAGAACCCCAAACAAAAGGAATCCAAAGAGGACCACACCAAGACACATCATAATTAAAATGCCAAGAGCAAAAGATAAAGAGAGAATCTTAAAAACAGCAAGAGAAAGAAACTCAGTTACCTACAAGGGAATACCCATACGACTGTCAGCTGATTTCTCAACAGAAACTTTGCAGGCCAGAAGGGAGTGGCAAGAAATATTCAAAGTGATGAATACCAAGAACCTACAACCAAGATTACTTTATCCAGCAAAGCTATCATTCAGAATTGAAGGTCAGATAAAGAGCTTCACAGATAAGGAAAAGCTAAAGGAGTTCATCACCACCAAACCAGGATTATATGAAATGCTGAAAGGTTTCCTTTAAGAAGAGGAAGAGGAAGAAAAAGGTAAAGATACAAATTATGAACAACAAATATGCATCTATCAACAAGTGAATCTAAGAATCAAGTGAATAAATAATCTGATGAACAGAATGAACTGTTGATTATAATAGAATCAGGGACATAGAAAGGGAATGGACTGACTATTCTTGGGGGGGAAAGGGGTGTGGGAGATGTGGGAAGAGACTGGACAAAAATCGTGCACCTATGGATGAGGACAGTGGGTGGGGAGTGAGGGCGGAGGGTGGGGCGGGAACTGGGAGGAGGGGAGTTATGGGGGGGAAAAAAAGAGGAACAAATGTAATAATCTGAACAATAAAGATTTAATTAAAAAAAATAAAATAAAATAAATAAAATTAAATTTAAAAAAAAAAAGAAAACCCATAAGCAAATAAGAAAATAACTGGTAGGTAAAATGTGCTCTGAAGAAAACAAAGCCAGGTAATGGGCTAGAAATGGGAATGGGGATGAGGACTGACCAGGATAGAGTAGTCAATTTAGCTTCCTGAGTGATGATCCCCAAGAAGAGGTCTGCTTGATGAGAGAAACAGGAGGAACTTTTGGGGTAAAGGAAAAGAGCTCTGCATGTCTGAGAAACAGAAAGGCAGTCACAAGGCTGAAACTGAGTGACAGGAGAGACTCGAGTAGGGTCAGCAGGACTGGCTGAATGTGGGTGCTAATGAATGAGAGAAACAAGGATGACTCCCAGATTTTTTTCTTGGGCAAATGGGTGGATGCTAGTACCATTTACTGAGAGACAGGAAAGATGGGCTGAAGTAGCAGGCCTTTTAGACACATTAAGTTTGAAATATATGGCCGATGGCTAAATATAAGGCAGGTGAGAAGACTGGCTCATCCCAAAAGTGGCAAAGCTATGATGGGGAACACACTCACTAAATAAACAGTGGTGTGGACAGAATACCTAAAATGAAGTCACTGGAAGATTTTCCTACTGTGTCATCCTGACACAATGGCTTTCTGTTTCTCCTATGGGAGTAAAATTCAGGCTAGTCAAAGATTAGGCCAAAGCCGGTTTGGCTCAGTGGATGGAGCGTCGGCCTGCGGACTGAAGGGTCCCAGGTTCGATTCCGGTCAGGGGCGTGTACCTGGGTTGCGGGCACATCCCCAGTGGGAGATGTGCAGGAGGCGGCTGATCGATGTTTCTCTCTCGTCGATGTTTCTAACTCTCTGTCTCTCTCCCTTCCTCTCTGTAGAAAATCAATAAAATATATTTAAAAAAAAAAAAAAAAAAAAAGATTAGAAAGGTCAGAACACACACAAGAGAAAGGCATCAGAAGCCCAAAATAGACGAGATGTTAAAGGGGATGAAGTTACTGTAAATGAATTCAGTCACCCCACCCTCGACAAACCTTCTCTCCACTGCTACTCTTAGAAATTGGGCAAACAGGAGAAAAACCATAAGACCAAGGCCTAGCCACAGTTGCACATTTTGTAGCCAGTTGTTGTCAGTCTCAGGCTAGGGTCCTACAGAGTGGACTGGCCTCTGTTAGAAAAACACACTGTAGCCCTAAGTGCCAGGGCAGCCAGTGTGGCCTGAAAGTATTGTCCCTCCAAGATGGCAGGTTCTGGGCAGTCACTTACCTCCTCAGACCTTTGGTTCCCTTCTCCACAAAATGAAGGGGTAGCAATTAGACATCACCATCAAAGGGCCATAGGTGTGTACTTGGGAGAAACATTCAGAGTCTCCAAACCAATCAGTAGGTGGGATAATCCCCATCTGAGGGGTGAGGAAACTGAGGCACTGAGAGGCTGCATGAACCTGTGGTCTTAGAGATGACACTATTCCGAAGCTCGATTCTCCTTCCTCTGAGGGAGCACCAAGTAGGTAACCACGAGGGTGAAGCGACCACCTCCTTCTTCCTGAGGTGTCCCCCAAAGACATAGGGAAGAGGAAGATGCTCTAAAAGTAGAGCAGCATGAGTTCCTCAAGATGGGCTCCATCAGAAAAAACTTCAGGTGCCCCTACAAGGTTTCTGGACCCCAAGCTTGGCTGACCTGACCAACACTACTCCCTATCAGTGTTTGGCTGGGTTCTGTGGACTTTGAGAAGGGACTGGGAACAAAGCCTCCTGGTGCCCCTCCCCCAAGTCCACAAGAACAGGGTAGGAGAAGGCGTGCTAGGATTTGTCTGAGCGCCCTGCTTCTTTGGGAGAGAGCACTCACCTTCTCTTAAGAAGTAGCTCCTCCCTTGCACCCATCCTGTGGCTTCAGTGGGAACTGCTAATCCTAGTAATCGCCCCTCTCTCTACCAGGATGACCCAAGATTGATCAATCACAGATCTTTCTGGAATTTTTCTACAAGGGAAGTAGAAACCTGAGGTAGAAAGCTGGTTTGACAGACGAAAGCTAATATGCATAAAGCAGAGGCAAAAGAGAGATACAGAGAGAGGGACCTGGCTCCTGTTTGCCTGAGGTCTGGTGAAACAGCTGATTACAGATGGGTTTCTCTCCTTTAAAGCAACCAAAGTTCTCTAATGAAAGCGACCACATCGAAGCATCTTTTTGCTCACCTTGCATACCAGCTGACCCACCTTGCATACCTGCTCATTCTCTCATCAAGCAGACCTCTTCTCGGGGATCATCACTCAGGAAGCTAATTTGACTACCCATGAGTAGTAGATGCTCATGAAATGTTTGTTGAAATGAAAAGGGAAAAGTGGCCAAGGGCTGGCAAGAAACCGGAAGCACAAGATTGTCAATGTGTATGACCACATTGTGACACACCATCTGTGGGCAATCCTGGGCTTGACTGTGAGGAATGTTGTTGTCTTTTTTCTCTTTTTTCTGGGCCCTGGAAAGAGGCCTGTAGCCAGGCTGCAGACCTGGCTCCAACCCTGGGTAAGTATTTAACTTCTCTGGGTCTCAGTTACCTCATCTTGAACAGGACAGGTGACGTAAATATCTCTACCAGCTCTAGAAGAATCCATGTTCTAAGTCTTCCTTCCCGTTAAGAGGAGCCAGCAACTAAGGTCACTCCCATATTTCTGCGTGGACAAACCTCCCCTCCAGCCCCACCACCCTCGGCTTCAGAACTGGACCTCCCTTTCTACCCCCCACTCCTACCCTGGAGCCAAAGTCAGCAACTTGCTAAGCGTGGGCCCTGGCAGCATGTGTGGTCACCCCTCTCTGGACGGGACCCCTGTGAGGCTGGAATGATGGGCCCAGGAATGAAAACTGTGACCCTCACCACAGGGCCAGAGCCAGCTATCTCAGAGGACAGTGGGATGTGAGGGCCAGAAGAAAACAAGGGGACACAGCTGCCAGGGTCAGGCCCTGCAGGGAGTCAGGACCAAGTGGTTGTGGATCAGATGATGTCTAGAGCTACACGATGGGCACGACACTGACAGAGAGTGCCACCCTACTAACCATTCTTCCCTCTTCAGAGAGAATGGGCCTGTCACTCCCAGAAATAACTCATGTGTAGCCAACCTGACGCCCCCACAGAAAAGCCTATCCCCTGTCACATCAGATGCCAATGATGCAATAAGAAGCCAAGCCACATTCAGGCCAGGAGACAGGAGGCCCCAGGTGCCCAGTTCAGAGGCTCTGGCACCACCCACTTCCTCTTCCATCATCACTCAGAGGGCAAGTCCCAGTCAGAGAAGTGTGGGGGTGGCTGAGGAAATGGTTTATCACCTTGGCACTCCCAGATGCCACCCCCAGTTACAGTGTCCTAGAGTAGAAGACTCCCCATGGGGGTGCCAGGGACTCTAGCATGATTGTTCCAGGAGCCCACCCTATGCCACTTCCATCCACCAGGACACATCAAGAGCTTCAGTCCCAGGGCAGCTGGAATAAAGAGGACTCCTACTGCCAAGTGGAAAGATTTTGCATCATCAGCATATTAGCACAGAACACTGGGAGGGAGCCGGTGCTGTGCCTGCCCAATAGTTTCTGGTCCTGGCCCACGGCTGACCAGGTCAGAGTCCAACCCATGTCATGTTCATAAAGATAGCCTAACAGTTGCCCCCCAGGCCTCCAAACCAGCCATCTCTCCCAAATAAATAGATCCTGGTCATCAGTGGACTTTGAGGTCAAAGTGACTTGGGTTTGACTTCCCATTCTGTCACTTCTTAGCCCCTATAGTTCTCCTGGCTAAACTCTTTCAGGCTGGTAGGAGGATTAAATAAGAATGGACATGGAACACCAGCCCACAGAAGGCATTCACCTATGAGTTTTCATTCCCTCTCCATCTCTAACACTAGCTCAGTGATCAAGCCTGGGTTCTACAGACTTCCTTCTCCCCTTTTCCCTGAAGGAGCGGGCACAGGTGGAGCTAGCATCATCTACCTCTCCTGACAGCCCACCAACAGCAGCCCCAGGCCTGCTCCACTCTTATTGGTTCCCAGTTTTCTGGGGAGGCCACCTGACTCTAGGGCACTTAGTAGAGCTCAAGAGCCATGCCCAGTGGCTCTCCGAATGTTACTCTTGAGGCTGGCAATGGAGGAAAGGAGCTGGGCTAGCTTCTTAGGAGAGAGTGCACATGTCATGGAGGACCTCATGGCAGAGCTGCTTCTCAAGGGTGATTACCCACTCACAGCTATCTTTCCCCAGAAATCGATCAGATAGATGCCCTTCCCATAACCTCAAGTATCTTTAAAACTCTGACAAGAGCAATGCCTGGAATAGCTCAACAGTGGGTAATGGGAAAGCAAAAGCGAGTGTTTCATTCGGCAAATGCTGTAGGGTGACATCAGGGACGCCCTATCACAGCACTCACATGGCTGCTACCCCAAGCCATGGGACCAGGATTAACACAATCTTAAAATGATGCCTTGGACAACTCTAGGACAAAGAAGCAGGGGATTCCCTGGATCCTTCTCTTCATGGTGCTCAGAATGAAGGCCATGGTAAAAAGGGCAAGAGAAAAATGCTGAGGCAGGGAGCTGACACCAGGTGGAGCCTGCCCTCGTAGGGGCACCCAGGCCCTACTCTGACACAGAGCCAGGTGTCAACTTGAAACCTGGGCAGGGTGAGGGACTGCACACCAGCACCTGTACTAGTATATAAAGGGGCCTCCACAAGTCACACTCCTCCCCCGCCGCAAAAGGAACAAATACCTGACGGCAGAAGAAGCTCAGGGGCAGCCAGATGAGTCTAGCTGGGTCTGGCTAGGACATGGCTCATATGGCATCTGGCACATCTGGCAGGACTACTCGCCTACACCTCAGGTTCCCATAGGACAGGCTGGGTCTGTCATCCATGCTGAATCAGGCTTAGAAAGGGGTGGCACTGTCCCACAAAACTGAGGTGCAACCTCAGCTGCCAGGCTTGGTATGTCTCTTCTGGGGTTGGCTTTGGCTTTTCCTTGTTTACACTGAGCTCCTTGTGAACCTTGGGGAAAGTCAGAGGACAGGTTACTCCCTGGTAATGTAGGAGCCTGTGACTTTGCACATATTGCCAGATCCTGAGAGATGGACATGCACAAAACCCTTCCCAAAAGGAGGCTCAGACATAGTGTTCCATGTTTCCAGGGCCCCTATACAGTCTCCCTCTGCCCCGCACTACGAATGCAAAGGGATGAGCAGTAACTGGTCCCTACTCAGTTCCACCCTGTTGTGGCCCCTGCCTCCAGCCACACAGGACACTTGAGAATCTCTGTTTTCAGAGACTGACAAACTCGGGTTTCAGAACTGGCCCCTCTGCTGTCGATGAAACCTCTTATCTCAAGACTTAACCTGCCCTGAAAAATAGTCTTAAATCCAGAATCTTTATCTCTGTGTATTTGGAAGAAGAAAATAGGATAAGAAACCCCCAAGCCCAGGAGTAGTAATTTCCAGATCTGATTGAGTCGCGTCATTTCAAAAGGCTTCCAAGCAGCCTGGTATGTTGTGGTAATACAGGTCTCCCTGTAGGTGAGGGAAGCGCCCCACAGGAAAGGAACACGGGCTTGGCTGGCCATAGGGCCAAGGGCGCTGCTGGCCCGGGGAGGAGCAGCAGGGGAGCAGAGGGCCTCTTACAAGAAACAAGTTCTGCAGCAGGGGCCACGGCGGGTCCTGCAGCACCAGCACCATTAACCACCATGTGACCCACCAAGGGCTTTGACCAGTTACCTAGTCCTTGGGCCCACCCTCTGTTCTGGACTGACCAGTAGATAGAACTTGTTGCCAGAGATGCAAGGCCTCTGGGTATCGACCCCGTCCAGGTCTCTTCCCAAAGATGTCTCTGACAGAGGAACAGAACAAAAAAGGCAGCAAGGGGTTGGGCAGCCCCAGGCACACAAACCCCAACCTATCTTCCCATAGTCCTCGTCCTGGGCAGCTGCCCAGTGGCTTTGGAGAATCTCCTGGCTGCTCCCTTTCGAGGCAGGGCTGCTGTGAGACCCCGATAGGCTTGAACTGCAGGGCCATCACCAGTTGGCTTCTTTCCTCCACCAACCTGGCACTTACCTGGGAGGCTTATACAGCACCTACTGTCATTCCAAGGCCTGTTCCCAGGTGCTCTGCCAAGGTCAGGAGGAGGTACACACAGAAGTCCATGGGGGCCCTGATAGCTCAACCCACCCAGCTGGAAAGAAGCATGGCTTCCTTCATGGAGATTGGGACTGAGCAACCCCAGAGAAGACCCCTGCAAAGCACTGTAGATTCTGGGCTGAAAGATGCTCCAAGAGAGGCAGTGGTTAATGGTGGGCACAGAGGGGGCACATCAGCTGTGAGCAACAAGGGTAATCAGCCTACATGGAGTGGGACAGAAGCAGTACCTGTTTGGTGGGTGCAGACAAAAATAGCATCAGACTACAGGAAACCCACCTACGTGCTAGTAATCCCTAAGGCATCTACTACGCACACCCACCTGCTATTGAGATACCTTACACTGCATGCGCTGTACCCATCAAGGATAGGGAGAAAGGACATGGAACAACATCCTGTTGTTTACTGTCAGTGCCTGCCACACCACCTAGAGGTTAGGCTCCCCGTGACCTTGGCACAGACCCCCACTGTTCTGCCCTGATCTCTGCTATCTGCTGTTGCTCTCCCGTGGCACAGGCAGATGTGAAATATCAGCTGTGTGCAGAAGGTGTCCCACCCGGTAGAAGCAGGGCCCTCAAACAGGGTCATGCTCTTAATAGCCCACTTAGAGCAGGCTTGGTAAAAAAAGCTCTAGCGGCACTGGCTGGTTTGGCTCAGTGGATAGAGCGTCGGCCTGCGGATTGAAGGGTTCCAGGTTCGATTCCTGTCAAGGGCATGTACCTGGGTTGCAGGCACATCCCCGGTGGGGGGTGTGTAGGAGGCAGCTGATCGATGTTTCTCTCTCATTGATGTTTCTAACTCTCTATTTCTCTCCCTTCCTCTCTGTAAAAAATCAATGAAATATATTTTTAAAAAAAGCTCTAGGGGAAGGAAAAGATGCTCATTTGAACAGGCTCATACTGTGGAAAGAAGGGAGACAGTCCATGGTTGGCATCTGCTTCAGGGACTATGCCCTTCACTCCTAACCCCCAGCTGTGGTTCTTACTGCTGCTTCTTTTTCAACAGTTCAAGGAAAGTGTACGTCCATGCGCCTGGGTTCTCCTTTGAGGGGTTGTAGTAATTAAAGTAATATATGCCAGTCTGGCCAGTGTGGCTCAGTGGTTGGGCATCAACCCATAAAGCCAGGAGATTGTGGTTTGATTCCCGGTTTGATCTGGTTAGAGCACATTCCCGGGTTGCAGGCTCAATCCCCAGTAAGGGGTTATGCAGAAGGCAGCCAATCAATGATTCTCTCTCATCATTAATGTTTCTATCTCTCTCTCCCTCTCCCTTCCTCTCTCTGAAATCAATAAAAAACAAAACCTATTTTACAGTACTATATGCCACAGCAAGAGAACAGCTGCCTCCTCCACAGAAACAGCAAAGGAGAAAGCTACCAGCTGCCCAGCTCTGATGCAGATGGGGCTGCCTAGCTACACAGCCTGAGTCTCCCAGAAGGAAGATCTGTCCTACCCTCGCCCCCCTCAATGCACCCAAGCTTGGGAGAAGCCAAAACCCTACTCTCTATCCACACCCCTGACTTTTCCTCCCTGCTTCCCCAATCCAAGGATTCCAGCCGCTGCCATTCACTGCCAGCTCACTGATGGGTGTGGCTGCAGGTACACTCACCTGCCTGCAGATCATCCTGTCCTGCTTCCAAGCCATTTGGCCAAGGGTTCTGACATTCTTACTTAAGGCCACACCTGTTCCTTGGTTTCATGCTTAAGGAGGCCAAAAACACCTTACGAAATGTAAACAAACAAACTTCCACATCTTCCAACAGAAACCTCTGACCGTGCAAGCTAAGGCCTGCCCATCAGCTCCCAGGAAAGTCTGAGCACCACAGCCTCACATGAGAGGCACTTTGTTACCATCTGCCCCGCAGCCAGCACAGCAGCCCTCTGCCCCTGACCGCCCTAGAGGCTCCTGCTGAGCCAGTACAAGAGAACACTTGAGCCCTGACTGGTTTGGCTCGGTGGATAGAGCGTCGGCCTGCGGACTGAAGGGTCCCAGGTTCGAATCCGGTCAAGGGCATGTACCTTGGTTGCGGGCAAATCCCCAGGGGGTGTACAGGAGGCAGCTGATTGATGTTTCTGACTTTCTATCCCTCTCCCTTCCTCTCTGCAAAAAAATCAATAAAATGTATTAAAAAAAAAAAAAAAAAAGAAACCCATACCCATTAACAGTGGCCTCCTTTAAAAAAAAAGAGAGAGAAAGAGAACACTTGAAACATCAACATCCTGACTTTGGTTGCCATGCTGTCCTTTCTCCATAATTCAACTCCAGCTAACATGTGTCCTCAAATCCAGAAAACATAAGCACTGGAGAGAAAATGTAGACATTTGACTCCAGGTGAGTGTACTTGATATACAAACATTCATAAAAGAAACTTAAATGTACAGGTACTTCCTTCGTCAGGTAGGAAAAAAATACCTTTCTCAATAACAATAGCTAACATTTATGTACCCTTTGTTTGTATCAGGCACTATTATAAGCACTATATAGGAATTAATTAATCCTCTAGCCATCCCGTATGAGTTAGGTACTATTATCACTTCCATTTTAAAATGGGGAAACTGAGGCACAAAGAAGTAACTTGCTCCAGGTAACAAAGCTGCCAGGACGCAAATGCAGACAGCGGGGCTCCAGAGTCCGTGTTCTTAACCACTGCTCCACCATAGCCCTAGAGGTCTGTTTCTTCCCGTGACTAAATGTGAGCCAGTAATTGGTTCAATGACAATGAGCCTTCACATACAGAAAAGGGGGGATAGTCATTCCCCGCTACAGGTAGAAGGTGGTGACAGAGACCTCACACACATTCAGCACCACAATCCTTAGGGCAGTGTGGGAAGGTTGAGTTTCAAACGAAGGCTTCTGGCTGAGGGCAGGCTGCAAGCCAGTAGGGACCTGACTCAAGATTGGTTCCACCACACTTGGCTTGCTAAAGCCACTGCACTGAGCACAACAAAATGCAGGAATGGCCGCTTCTCACAGCCCAAGTACATCTGTGCTCACTCTGGGAGAGTGATGATAAAAAAGATGTGGTCCAAATCTCAACAAGCTCACAACCCAGCAAGGACATGGCTGGGTAAATGTAAAAAAGTCACATGAAGCAGGTGACAAGTGTCATCACAAGATGGGATCAGGGCTGAAGGGGTCAGTCAAGGTTGCACAGAGGGTCACAGGCAGGAAGGACACCCCAGGACAAAAAGGGGCAGAGTAGGGAATGTTTGCAGCATGTTTGGGGTTCTACACAGACATGCTGGTATGTGGTGTGTGTGGAGGGCAGAGGTGGCAGAAGAAACTGAGCAGAGCCTGCAGGGTCTGTGTCCTCTGGCCGGAGGGATCAGAGGCACAAAGCAGGCAAGGGGCAGAGTATACCAGGGAGTGGAGAGCAGAGGCCTAAAGTAGTGCTCAATCAGGAGGCCATGGACACAGCCGGGTGGAGGCAATGACAGGAGGAACAGAGAAGGGGGCCAGATTGAAGAGACATTTGGGGAGTGGCAGACCGTGGGACGAGGGAAAGGAGGGCATGGAGATCACTGAGGAGTCACACCTGGGAGCAGGGCAGACAGTGGCTTTCAGCAGAGAGGAAACACATGAGGATCTGATTTTTGCAGGAAGATAACCTCAGTTTGGGCCAAGCAGGTTCACAAAGCACTGAGGTTTCTGGAGGTGTGAGCTGCTCAAAGACAGCGTGGAGACAGAGGAGTGAGTTGCCTGAAGGGTCCTCCCAGCTACCCTTTAACTGCACTTGCAGGGCCTGGCAAAGTACACCCAACCATTCACAGGCCAAACTAGAGTCTTCCGGATCCCGCAGGGAAGGTGAGAACTGCCTCCGCCTCCTCCACACCTACTTCACTTCAGCTACTGTCAGTTCTAATCAGGAACAAAACCCAAAAGAAACCAGAGAAACGGGTTGCCCAGGCTGGAGGAAGAAAGGAGAGGGGGGCGGGAAGCAGAGAGAGAGAAGAAGGTTTCCCCTATAGTTAAGAAGAACTTGCTTCAGAGAGAAAGGAGACTCTCACTCAGGCCAGGCCATCATCTGTTCTTATTGGTTTCACTCAACCAGATCAAGAACCATAAGAAAAGTGGCTTCAGTTCCACACTTGGCCCTCTCCTTCCTCACAAACTTTTCTTCTAAGGACTCCTAAAAGGCAGGACTAAGAGCCCTCTTTGGAAAAAGCCAGCTGCCTTCTCTGTGTCACAGACACAAAAAGTAGAGAGGACCAGGGCAAAAAGACAGGGACTTTGCCTGTCTCCATGACAGTGTGAGGGCAGGTTGCACCATGTACCTTCTGCCGCTCAAGGGACAAATGGACTTAGGACCATCTTCTGGAACCCACCAGCTTCTGCTGGGGGCTTCTCCCCCCTCAACTGAGCTCAGCCCAAGACTGGGTAAGAACCACTGGCAAAAAAATAGCTGAAAGGGTGCCTAAGTGGTGGAGGAGCCCCATCTGCAGGGCCCCGAACCTTCCACAAATCTGAGGCTGCTTTCGACCCAAGTCGCGTGCACATCCTCCCTTTTATTACGAAACTGCCTCACCATGTTCCATGTGGGAGGCCACATAAAGACTTTGATCTTTAACATGGTGAAGTAACAAAGGAGCCAGTGTTGGCAGTAGTCTTACTCCCTGTATATGCCCGAGTGCCAGGCTGGTCAAGCAAAGGCCAATGGGAGTGAAGGCTACTGAGGTGTGTCCCCACTGACAACAAGCTCAGGTCACTGGTTCTGACTGCAAACAGTTCAAATTCCATGAGTGACAATCACTTGTCAATTAATTGTTGGAATGGAAGCCCATGCCATCCTGGCCCAATGGCCACCTTTTAGAATCATCTACCCAATGGCTTGGCTTGCAAAGTCCTCTCCAGCCTCTTGGCTGCCACCATGACTCTCAGCACAGAATGGATCAGGAGAGCAGGACAAATGATCTCTTAACCAGTGACTCACCAGGAAGTCTGTTCATGTTGACACCTTGAGCTGAGAGTCCTATTCCCATGTACCTTCAAAAAAGCACACACACAAAAGTTTGGTTAACAAATGATTATGCAATTCCCTTCTCAAAAACTTCTTGGTAAAAAAAAATAAAAAATAGAAAAACAGGAAAAAGCAATGAATGTAGAGACTGTTTTAACATACTAGTGGTTCTTGGGGAACCTTTATATTTTGATTTTCCAATGGAAATCATCTCAATGCCTTAGGCAGCTGAAGAATCAGCAAGTAGTACCTGTAACCAGGAACCATTGGCTTCAAGTTTCAAAGGCAAGTTTCCTGAAATCACTGCTTCCATTCCCATTGTTTCTGGCTCGAGCTGAGGTGGCAGAATCTATTCCCCAGACGTGCTCAATCTAGTACAGTGCTTGGCAGAGCGATGCAAGATCCATCCCACAGGGACAAGCCACTGTGCAGCAAGGACCAGGACATGGAAAAAGTACAGCCAGGCCGGGTCTCTACAGGATCTTCAAGACCCTCATACACAGCTTCTTCTCTAAACTCAATGCCCTCTCACCCCACACATCACTGATGGCCTCCCCAATCATCCGAAAATAGGGGACAGTGGTGTGTGAGGCCCCTGAGACCCACTTTCTCACTCCTCTCACCCCAGGTGCCTCAACAACTAAGCCACCGACAGCAAGGTAGGGCCCAAGCTGGGCAATTCTGCCAAGGATATCTCAGTGACACTCAGGAGAGCGCAGGCCAAAAAAGGAAATAAACAGATTTTTTTAATCTAAATGTTTGTAGTGCACAAAGAAATGATGAGGTATTTCCCCAAAAACTTAAATAAGAGAAATAAGTCATCACCTTCTAAGAATATAATACAAAATTAACACACAAAAAGTAGTTGTGCCGAAACCGGTTTGGCTCAGTGGATAGAGCATCGGCCTGCGGACTGAAGGGTCCCGGGTTCGATTCCGGTCAAGGGCATGTACCTGGGTTGCAGGCACTTCCCCAGTGGGGGATGTGCAGGAGGCAGCTGATCGATGTTTCTGTCTCATCGATGTTTCTAACTCTCTATCTCTCTCCCTTCCTCTCTGTAAAAAATCAATAAAATATATTTTTTTTAAAAAAGTAGTTGTGTTTCTATACACTAACACTGAACAATCTATAAAGAAAATTAGGAAAATAATTTCAGCCCTGGCCAGTGTGGCTCAGCTGGTTGGGCGTCATCCCATGCACCAAAGGGTGCTGGTGTGATTCCCAGTCAGGGCGCACGCCCAGGCTGTGGGCTCCATCCGCAGTAGGGGGTGTGCAGGAGGCAGCTGATCGATGTTCTGCTCTCACTCCAAACCCAAACATCCAAGCACAAGAGATGGAGCCTACGTTTACAGGCTCCAACGTCTTATGCCACAGTGGACAGAACAGATGCAATGTCTGCCACCCACCTCAGGATGCGGGGGCTATAGGAAGAAGTCCCAGCCATCAGAGAAAAAGCAGTCACAGCAGTACTGGGCACATGATGGTCATTCAACAAATCCCTGAGGTTTGTCCTCTTGTGGGCTGGTGAAGAACCTTATCAGCTAAGTCACAGGCTCTCTCCCAGCCACATTTCAATGGGAACCTCAGTTTCTAGCTGGTATGAGGTCATAACAGAGCTATGGGACAGATAAGTGAGCCCTGAACTCAGCTACAACACCCCGCGTTCTATTCTCCCCTCTTGCTGCCACTTGCCTGCAGAGCTGTGAGATTAAATGACTTACAACCACAAAGCAAGTGACCACAGGAGGAGGGAAGCTCACTTCTCCATCCACTCAAGAAAAATCTAAGCAGACCTGAAGCTTCCTCTCAATCAACAATGGGAATGGGTAACATGCAGTGCTTTGCTAAGTTCTGAACCAATGTGATCCCAGCTCTCCAATCAGCTGCCAAGAATGAAGCAAGAGGAAAGGGCATACAAAAGCCCCAAGACAATAAGGAAAGGGCATACAAAAGCCCCAAACCCAAGAATGTTCTCCTGGACATATACAGTAGTATCTCTGCATCTAAGGAGCAGAAAGAATGATATCAGGAAGTCACCCTGACACTATTGCTCCTCTGTTAATCTCTGGTGGCACTTGAAAATACATGGGTTGCTGGGTCCTTGCGAAAGTTGAGTAATTTAGTAAAAACAGGTGTGATAGAGACCCTTGCAATCATTCACCCATTCCACAAAGATCCTCTGTGCCCAGTATGCTGCTGGACAGAAGAGTGGAGGCTTGGAGTCAGTCCCTGCTCTCCAATGGTTTCCAGTGTCAAGTCAGGGGCAGGCCAGAGAATCAGGGCACACTGACCCGGGGATTCCCAGAGGAAGTGAAGACTGAGCCAAAACCTGGTAAAGGAGATGAGAGGAAAAAGAGTGTGTTCCATGCAGAAGCAGCAGAATGTGCTGAGACATGGAGGCAAGAAAGCAGTCCACGGTCAAGGAACTGCAAGAAGTTCAGGGTAGCTGGTCACAGCCTGGGCAGACCTAAAAGAGCCAAAGCTGAAGCAGGAAACAGGCTATTCCCAGCCAGTCTGCATGCTGGCTTAAGGAGTCTGAGTTTCATGGGAGGTCAATGAGAAACTCAAGTGCTTTAGAAAGGATACAGCTGATCAAATAGCTGATATTTGGAAAATGGATCCAAGAGGCAAAACTGGAGGCTTCCAAAATCATCCACTGGAAGATGACAGGGCTGGACAGGCCAGGAGCAGTGGAATGGAGAGACATGGAAGGGCCGAGTACTCTTGAGAACATGGTGAACTTACTGGATGGGGAAGAAGCTGCCCAGGACACTGCCCAACACAACCAGCCACCAAAGAAAGGGCAATTCTCTGAGACTCGCGTGGAAAGTCTGGAGCCCAAGTGCTTAGCCAGTCAGGTGGTATGTAGCGGCCTTTCTCCAGCTCTGCTCTAGCCCTGGCATTTACACTGTGCACAAACATCTGAACAGGAAACACACCGCATCACAGCAAATGTATCAGACAGACCCAGGTTCAAATCTAACCTCTGCCTCTGAGTTCACCGTTTAACCAAGGGCACATCACATGGTCCAGAGAGCCCTCAGTGCAGCCACTGAACAGGATCAGACAACGGAGCACCTGAGCACAGCTGGAAGGGCTGCTGGTGGATGACTGTCCATTAGCGCATGCACTGGAGGCTCTTCTAGCATCGGAATCTAATAAAGGAAAGCAAGCCATTCTCGAAGGCCTGGATCCTGGAACACCTAAAAACAAATGCCTCACCCTAGCTGGTTTGGTTCAGTGGATAGAGTGTCGGCCTGCGGACTAAAAGGTCCCAGGTTCGATTCTGCCCAAGGGCACATGCCTGGGTTGTGGGCTCGATCCCCAGCAGTAGGGGACACGCAGGATGCAGCCAATCAATGATTCTCTCTCACCATTGATGTTTCTCTCTCTCTCTCTCTCTCTCTCTCTCTCTCTCTCCCCCTCCCTCCCTCTCTGAAATCAATAAAAAATATATATATATATTAAAAAAAAACAACAACAACAAAAGCCTGACCCTAGATGGTCTGGCTCAGTGGATAGAACGTCAACCTGTGGACTGAAGGGTCCCAGGTTCGATTACGGTCAAGGGCACATGTCTGGGTTGCGGGCTCGATCCCTAGTAGCAGGTGTGCAGGAGGCAGCTGATCAAGGATTCTCTCTCATCATTGATGTTTCTATCTCTCTCTCCCTCTCCCTTCCTCTCTGAAGTCAATAAAAACATATATTTTTTAAAAGAAATTTGTTATCTTTAAAAAAGCCTGTTTACTTGGGATTGCTGAGCTGAAAGAAAGTGAGCATTTGTTTCCTTCTTGGTAACAGGTCAGGTGCTAAGAACCACTAATCTAACATACAGGCTGCCTTGGACGCCTGGGAGTGAGGCAACAAGAGCACTCACCCCGAGCAGGTGACTGGAACAGACAAAGCTAAACTTCCCACACTTCCCGTCTCCACCGGCTCTCTCTTCTCTTTTGTGCTTTCTTTCTTTCTTTTTTATTTTAGAGAGAGGAAGGGGGGAGGGTTAGGAGGGGGAGAGAGAAAGAGAGAGAGCGAGGGAAACATCGATGTGTCATTCCACTTATTTATTTTTTTTTAAATATATTTTATTGATTTTTTACAGAGAGGAAGGGAGAGAGATAGAGAGTTAGAAACATTGATGAGAGAGAAACATTGATCAGCTGCCTCCTGCACATCTCCTACTGGGGATGTGCCCGCAACCCAGGTACATGCCCTTGACCAGAATCGAACCTGGGACCTTTCAGTCCGCAGGCCGATGCTCTATCCACTGAGCCAAACCAGTTTCGGCTCATTCCACTTATTTATATACTCATTGCTTCATTCTTGTATATGCCCTGACTGGGGATTGAACCCACAACCTTGTCTTATCAGAATGATGCCCTAACCAACTGAGCCACCCAGCCAGAGCAGGGCTCGCTTTTCAAGCAGCAGGGTATATCTGAGGAGCTGAGGGAGAAAATTATTTACTCCCTCACAAAATGCAGCAATATGGGGAAGAAGAACCATTGGTCAGAGAGGTGAGGCGGCCAGTAAGTATAGAGAGACAACAGATGAGCTCTTCGTGGCACTGAGGCCTTCACTGCCCAAACCACAACAAGCCCTAGAGTTAGAAGAGTGACTCTGCCTCTCTGTTGGGCTCCAGAGAGAAGAGGCAGCAAGCGGGTGCTGCTCAGGCCAAGTTGGTTTCAGATCCGCCACAGAGCAGCGGAGGAGCAGCAGCAGTTGCAGCAAAGGCCCTTGGCGGACCAAACAGCCAGGTCCACCCTGAGGCTCTCACCATCCACGGCAGCCAGCGGGGCTGAACTGGGGCCCTGGAGAAGAACCTGCCTGGTGGCTTCTACGGCCCACACTACCCTCCACCCCCTCTGCTGACTCTCCCACAAAAGCAACTGTCTGCTGAAACCACTGCAGTCATGTGGAGAAATGTGAGCACACTTGTCAGCTTGGATTCTTCTTTTTTTTCCCCCCTCTTTGGTTTTACAGATTTTCTACAATTAAAACAAATTACTTTGATAGTCATAGAAAAATCATTTCAAGAGTCAGCTGATGGCCGCACAATGAGGCTGTTGGCTCTCACCCATTTCAGAGCCAAAGGGCTACACTGGTGTACCAGGTCTCACGGTCAGCTCCTCAGTACACCCAGTTCCCTGAGCCTGGACAAGAGGGCGGAAGAGTGAGCCACAGGAAATGGTCAAAATCCCTGCTCAGTGGAGGAGCTGGCGCTCCAGCTCACATGGCACCTGGAGCATCCCAAGCACGACCCAGAGCACACACTCAGGGAACCCTGCTGCAATGACACAGGATCAACATTAGCTCCAATTGGCGAGCGATTCTTTCACAACCCAGGCAGGCCTGGTGATGGGCAGAGGACAGGACCTCGGAAACTGGACCTCTGGACTTTCACACCCTCCAGAGACGCAGAACAAGGCAAGGGGGGGAGGAGACCACTGCTCTGCTGTAATTCCCCATCCAGTCCCTCTGGCATTCCCTTCCTGCCCCCTGAAGAGAAGCACCTGAAGAGTTTTCAAGTGACAGCAATACTTTATAGCAGGGGTCTGGGGACACCCCAGACTCTGGCCTCAGACACTCCAGCCTAATTCAGTATTGTGGGTCTTGGATGTCACTCCCTATCTCAGGTTCCCTATCAGAAGAGGAAAAACTGGATTAATGGCCTCCTAAGCTCCTTCTCAGCTCTGATCTAGAGACCCCAATTCTTGGCAGAATGTCTGTGTACTGTTGCAAATGTGCTATATCCAGGTGCCAGCCAAGATGGGGTAGACCTACAACACCAATTAATGCCATCAAGAAGACATTAAAAGGCCCTAGCCCGTTTGGCTCAGTGGATAGAGCATTGGCCTGTGGACTGAAGGGTCCCGGGTTTGATTCCGGCCAAGGGCACATGCCTGGGTTGTGGGCTCAATCCCTGGTGGGGGGGCATACAGGAGGTAGCTGATTAATAATTCTCTCTCATCAGTGATGTTTCTATCTCTCTATCCCTCTCCCTTCCTCTCTAAAATCAATAAAAATATATTTTTTTAAAAAGACATTAAAAGAAAAGAGGTGGCTCGGTTGGTGTTGCTCAGTGGTTGAGCATCAACTTATAAACCAGGAAGTCATGGTTCGATTCCCAGTCAGGGCACATGCCAGGTTGTGGACTCAATCCCCAGTGTGGGGGGCACAGGAGGCAGCTGATCAATGACCTACATCATTGATGTTTCTATCTTTCTCTTCCTCTCCCTTCATCTCTGAAATCAATAGAAATATATTTACAAAAAGAAAAGAGGTGCACTCTCCCTCCCGGGTGCACGCCTGTGCCTTCCCCCCACCCCCAGGCAATTTACCTTTGTCTTTCTTTCTCCTAAGCTCCAAGGGCCCTGCTGCCTCTGTAACTTACTTCCTGAGCATAGGCAGCCCAGCTGGCTCACTTCTACTACCTCTGTAACTTTCTAAATAAACTCTCTTTTATAATTTAAAAAGAAAGAAAGAAAATACAGGCTGTGGTGGGTAGCTCAGTTGGCTAGATTATCGTCCCAAGGTTGCAGGTTGGATCTCTGATCAGGGCACATAAAAGAAGCAACCAATAAAAATATAAATAAGGCCGAAGCCGGTTTGGCTCAGTGGATAGAGCGTCAGCCTGCGGACTGAAAGGTCCCGGGTTCGATTCCGGTCAAGGGCATGTACCTGGGTTGCGGGCACAACCCCAGTAGGAGATGTGCAGGAGGCAGCTGATAGATGTTTCTCTCTATGTTCCTAACTCTCTATCTCTCTCCCTTCCTCTCTGTAAAAAATCAATAAAATATATTAAAAAATATATATATGTAAAACAACAAATCGGTGTTTCTCTCCCCCCCACCCCACCCCCCACTTCCTCTCTCTCTAAAATAAAAAAAAATTTTTTAAAGCAGCTGTACTCAGCTTTCTTACAAAAAGAAAGAAAAAAGCCCTAGTCAGTTTGGCTCAGTAGATAGAACATTGGCCTGTGGACTAAAGGGTCCCAGGTTCGATTCTGGTCAAGGGCACATGCCCAAGTTGCAGGCTCAATCCCCAGTAAGGGGTGAGTAGGAGGCAGCCAATCAATGATTATCTCTCATCACTGATGTTTCTATCTCTCTCTCTCTCTCCCTTCCTCTCTGAAATCAACAAAAAAATTCTTTTTAAAAAAAGAAAAACAAAAAAAGGAAATTGCAGAACAGTGTGCCTTAAGACTAAAAATGCAATAATCCTCAATAAAACAGTAGCAAACAAAATCCAACAACATATTAAAAGGATTACACATCATGACCAAGTGGGTTTTATCCCAGGAAAGCAAGGGTAGTTGATAATAAACCACATTAATAGAACAAGCAAAACAAATCCACATGATCATCTCAATGGACACAGAAAAAGCACTTGACAAAATCCCATTACATCCCTTCATGATTAAAACACTCAGAAAACTATGACGAAGAAGGGACTTCCTCAACATGACAAAGGGCATTTATGAGAAACCTGCAGCTCACAATCTCAATGGCAAAAGATTGAAAGCTTTTCCCCTAAAATCAGAAACAAGACAAGACTTTTCACCACTGATATTCAACACTGTACTGGAAGTTCTAGCCAGAGCAATTGGATAAGAAAAGAAACAAAAGGCATCCAATTGAAAGGAATAAGTAAAATGATCTCTATTTGCAGATGACACGATCCTAAATATAGAAAATCCCAAATACAAAGAGAGCCTCCAAGAGCTGGTAAACAAACTCAGTAAAGTCACAGGATACAAGATCAACAAACAAAAAACAGTCATGCCCAGCTGGTGTGGCTCAGTGGTTCAACATCGACTCATGCACCTGGTCAGGGCACATGCCTGGGTTTCGGGCTCAGTCCCCTGCACATCCCCAGGGGGCGTGCAGGAGGCAGCCGACTGATGTTTTTCTCTTTCTCAAATCAATAAAATCATACTAAGAAAAAAATATATATGTACATATATATTTCCTCAAGTGAGGATAAAAAAATATATAACAAGTATTAGTGAGGATGGAAAGAAACTGAAACCTTCATACATTGCTGGTGGAGATGTAAAATGGTGTAGTCACTATGGGAAAAAAGTGGTTTCTCAAAAAGTTAAACATAGAAGGATCCAGCAATTCCACTCTTAAGTATACACCCAAAATAACAGAAAGGAAAGACTCAAATGGATACTTGTATGGCAATGTTCTTCACACCATTATTCACAAGAGCCAAAAGATGACAAAAACCTGTGTCCATCAATAGATGAATGAACAAAATGTGGTATTAACATACCGCCATAAAAAGGAATGAAATTCTGATACAAGCCACAACATCAATAAACCCTGAAAACCTTATGCTAAGTGAAATAAAAAGTCAGACGTAAAAGGACAAATATTGTTTGATTCCACTTATATGAATTATACAGGCAAATTCAAAGAGAGAAAGTAAATAAAAGGTTACCAGGGGCTGAGAAGAGGGGGATGGGGAGTTATTGCTTCGTGAGTACAGAGTTTGTGTTTGGGATGATGGAAAACTTTTGGAAATAGATAGTGGTGATGGTTGCACAACATTGTGACTGTAATTAATACCACTGGGAAAAAAAATACCACTGAATGAACCACTTAAAAATGGTCATAATAGCATATTTTATGCTATATATAGTTTACCATACACACACACACAAAGAGTCACCAAGAACACCTCTTTGGCTCTGTGTGCCAGCATGAACCTCATCTGGCTTTCCCAGATAAGACGAGTAGGCCTTGGCACAGAGCACAGTGCAAAGCATCAGAGCATTCTGGCCTCACATCTGGAGCAGCAAAAACAAGTCCCATGTGGCTCAGCTGGTTAGAGTATTGTCCCACCCACCAAAAGGTGGCGGGTTCCATCCCCAGTTGGAGCACATGCGGAGGCAACTGATTGATGTTTTCTCTCCTCTCTCTCCCTTCCTCTCTCTGAAATCAATTTTTTTTATATATTTTTTAAATATATATTTTATTGATTTTTTTACAGAGAGGAAGGGAGAGGGATAAAGAGTTAGAAACATCAATGAGAGAGAAACATTGATCAGCTGCCTCCTGCACACCCCCTACTGGGGATGTGCCCACAACCAAGGTACATGCCCCTGACCGGAATCGAACCTGGGACCCTTCAGTCCGCAGGCCAACGCTCTATCCACTGAGCCAAACCAGTTAGGGCCTGAAATCAATTTTTTAAAAAAATGAAGTCATCACTACAAGTACACAGCAGTTGACAAGAGTGAAAAACACAGACCTAGCTCCTTTTACTTTCTATCAATTTCTTAGAGGGAAGGTGGATTTTATGGGCTGGCAAGTTCATAGGCACTTTTAATAAATGTTGCATAAGGTATATGAACCAATTACTATGGGACGTAATAATTTTTAATTTAAGCTCTATCAACTGGATGTATCCAGGCACACAGAGCTCTGGTGGTAGTGACAAAGAGGAGATAGGCAACAAGGTCTTCAGCCTTAGGGCTGGAGGCTTTTGGGGGTTTCAGGAAAGTACCAACTCCGCTGCCATTCTCTGGTGAAAGGGCCAGTCACGAATGCCCCTGCCCCAGACCCCCAAGGAGCTACTGGAATCTCATCTGACAGCTTCATCTTGACATCTAACACCTTAGCCACAGCTCAGCAAGCCGCCAATCTTGTTCCTATCAGAACCTGCCCCAGATAAAGAAATCAACAGCTTCACAACAGAGATCTCAGGGACCATGGTTATAAAAATGGTCCCTCAGAGACATTTCAGGAAAAACACCGACTGACATTTAAGTTTGAAATGAGGGCTATTTGGTGCTGGGGATTCTATCTCATAGCCTGATGGAGCTGCTTAAAGCCACAGTTCACGACACTGGCTACTGTGTGCAAGCTGCTCCTCCAGCAGCCACACCCCCACCCTCACCCTCTGCCAGAAAGCCACCCAGTAACCCACTGAGCCCAACTCTGGTCTCAGAGTATTCTGGCCTCACATCAGGGCCAGAAAAAAGAAGTCCCATATGGCTCAGTTGGTTAGAGCATCATCCCATCCACCAAAAGGTAGCAGGCTCACAAAGAGAGGAGGGGCAGAGATGAATGAATTCAGCATGAGCACCATCCAAGGAAGAAGAGGCCTGAAGGCAAAGGGGCTTTGAGTCAGGATATGCTTTGCAGGAAATAAGGCTATTCTGAATGTGGGTCAGGAGAGCTCATGCATCCACTGTCACCAGCACCATCAAACACCCAGGAGGCCACAGACAGAAAGAAACAGACCAGCCCGCTTGGGTGGCCGTAGGCAGGTTACTCACATACCTGGGTTCTGGCTCCTTCCCTAAAAGGCAGACAGAATCTCAAGTACCAAGCCTTGACTTTCCAGAGGCTGGCTGCCTCATTCAAAAACCAAATATACTGGCCTTAACCAGAGGTAGCCAGTTGGCATACCAGCTTAATGTGAAAGGGGTGCCACCAGATCCCATTTCTAGTAAGCTCTGGCTCTGTGTAATTACAGAGCTGGTGCACAGCTGAGTGTGGACATGGTAAATGCTCTTAGCTACTCAGACATTAACCCTTAACTCTCTAGTTACAGGTCTTCATCCAGAAATTGGCTTTGAGTTTGCTGATGTGTAACTTAACACCTTTCATTATTTTCAGCAGAGGGTCTTATTCCAGTAACCTAGCCCACCATTACATGGAAATTCTACTCCAATGATTCTGAAAACATCAAATTCCATGTATTAAATCACTTCCACTTAAAATATCTGGAATGGTTTCTGTTTTCTGCACTGGCCTTAAATGATACAACGTACACAATGGCAATCACCTGTATTTATCTAAACCTCCCTCCCCTCTGTTGTCCATTTTTAATGTAACTATGTCAGGTGTTGAAAGATCCTATGTATTATTTTATAATTAAAAAATTAATCTATAGATAAAATAAAAATGCATTTTGGCTAAAAAACAAACAAACAAGCAACTATGCCCTGGCTGGTTTAAGTCAGAGGTTAGAGCATCAACCCACATACCAAAGTGTCACAGGTTCAACTCCTGGTCAAGAGCAGGTAGCTCAGTTGTAAGTTGGACCCTTGGCCTAGTCAGGGTGCAAGGAGGAGGCAGCCAATTGAAGTGTCTCTCTCGTGTTCATGTTTCTTTCCCTCTCCACCCCCTTCCACTCTAAAAATCAATGGAAAAAATATCCTTGGGTCCAGCCAGTGTGGCTCAGTGGTTGAGCATAGACCTATGAACCAGGAGATCACAGTTCGATTCCTGGTCAGGGCACAGGCCCCAGTTGTGGGCTCAATCCCCATTGTGGGGTGTACAGGAGGCAACTGATCAATGATTCCCTCAACACTGATGTTTCTATCTCTCTCCCTCTCCCTTCCTCTCTGAAATCAATAAACATATCTATATATTTTTTAAATATCTCTAGGTGAGGATTAAAAAAATATTTTTAAAGCAACTATAACTACTGATAAACTCCTAGCACAACAGTTAGTAAGAGAGCATTCTAGCCCTAACTGGTTTGGCTCAGTGGATAGAGTGTCAGCCTGCAGACTCAAGGGTCCCAGGTTCGATTCCGGTCAAGGGCATGTACCTTGGTTGTGGGCACATCCCCAGTGGGGAGTGTGCAGGAGGCAGCTGGTCGATGTTTCTCTCTCATCGATGTTTCTGACTCTCTATCCCTCTCCCTTCTTCTCTGTAAAAAATCAATAAAATATATTTTTTTTTAAAAAGAGAGCATTCTATAAAATACCGCATGCCAATTTCAGACACATTGTTTTGTAAACTGGGTCACAACCAGTTCTACTCAACAAACCATTCCTCTGCTTCTTTGCTTTTAGTTCAGCTCCACCTCAACAATGTTCTTTA
Organism: Myotis daubentonii; assembly: GCF_963259705.1. NCBI lineage: Eukaryota > Metazoa > Chordata > Mammalia > Chiroptera > Vespertilionidae > Myotis > Myotis daubentonii. The sequence continues at coordinate 46,193,234 of NC_081854.1, read as the reverse complement.
GAAGATGCGAGCGGGGCCCTCAGACCATCTGGGCACAACTGCCCGTCTCCTCTCTCCACCTCTTCTCATCTTCCAACTGCCCCCACCCTGAAGGCCAGTCGGTTTTATCTCAATATGAAACTCTGACCAAAAAATAGCAGCTGCCTGCTGCATTGTGCAGTGAAAAAACTTCTGGGGTTCTTGTCTGGACAAGAATGAATGCTGTGATCAGCAACATTTGCCATGAAAGCTGAGGGGCAGTGGGAGTATTTGAGCCTCACCTGCCATCCAGAACTTAAACTGCCATGGCATCCCAGGCCATCTTTAAGGTCCAAGAGGTCGGAGAGGAAGAGAGCCTTTCAGAGGGGTGCAAGAGCCTTACCCAGTCCCTCCCTTACTTCCCTACACTGCCCAGAGCATCTTTTTCTGGTCCCTTCATGACAAATGAACTGGGCTGTGTTCCACCACCAAGTCCTCTAGCCTCATTTCTAGCAATAGAGCCATGATCTTACATTTCAATTACAACCAAATACTGAGGAGCCTGGAGCTACAATGATATTTTATGTGAATTTTGAACAGAATTTCTGAAGAGGCAGAGGACAGCCTTGCATTTAGACACCACGTTATCCACCTCTTTCCCAGTGATCAGTCCCTTCTTTCCAACTTGACCCCTGACTACAGGGAACCACTCTGGAGCCCTCATTCCTTCCCAATGACGCTGGGATAAGATGGCTCACTGTGCCTGCCATGCAGAGCTGCTGAGTCCATCCTCCTATGCTCCAGCTCCCACTTTCCCTCTAACAGGGAATCTCCCTTACGTGGTAACCCATCTAAAGAAAAGACCAAACATTTCAGAAAACAAACACACACAAAAGAACAAAATGGGGGGCAGGAAAGGGAGGGTGCAGTGTGAAGTGAAATTTAGAAATTTCTCTGGAGACTAATCCTTGACTAAGAAAGTCCCCAGTTATAAAGAAAGAAGCCAAACACTCCCCACTCTCAGCCTGCAGTTGAAACCAGATGGTGACATATATTGGGCAGGGAGGTCCCAGGGAGGCCCGCATATGCTCTAAGCAGGATCAGGTCCTACCAGAAAAATGGATACCACGTGGACTCCAGACCTCTCACCCCATATCCAAATAGACCTGGGCTTTAACCCCCAACACAAGCAGTACAATACTCCAAGATGCCCCAGAGCCCAAATACTCCATGTCTCCAGAACAGTGCAATGTGTTACTAGGGAGAGATGCAGCCACAGCCCGGCATCTGCCCACGATGCCATCAGTGATCGGGGCAGTCAGGGAGAACAGGGCACAACTACCACCTGTACCTGCCTTAGGCAATGACAGCACTTACTTTTCAGGGCAGATAGGACAAGGCCTTCCCCAGGTCCACAGCTGAGTGCCAAACTTCTCAACAGCACTGGACAATGCAGAGACCAGACATAAGCAAGAGGACCTGAGCCGAAGTGGCTCTCCAAACCAGAATTGTGGCAGGTGAGATCCTCATTGAATGAGTAGCTCTTTGGGTCTCCATGGAAAATCACAGACAGTGTTGTCTTCATTGTTGTCTTGGTAAAACCAAAATACCAGAAAACAGCTGTATAGGAAGTCCTTTCACCTCTGAGAAGCCTCTCTAGCTATCAGCCTTCAACATCCCACCTCTGCAGCTCTCCATGCAAAATAATGCCAGCCAAGAAAGAAAAAAGTCATCTGCCGTGGGAAAACCAAGCATGGAGTCAAGGAACCTAAGCCACTGGCCCACCACTGGCCAGGACTCTCAGCCAGAGGGGCTTGGCTAACCCAGACCAGAAGAGTCTCTTCTCCCCATTCCACTCTCAAAAGTGTGAACAGATCCAAAGTCCTCATACCCTGCTACTGCACTCAGGATAAAGCCCACGCTGCTTGGCCACAGCACAGAAGGTATTTCTTTTTTTCTTTTCTTTTTTTAATATATTTTATTGATTTTTTACAGAGAGGAAAGGAAACGGATAGAGAGTTAGAAACATCAATGAGAGAGAAACATTGATCAGCTGCCTCCTGCACACTCCCTACTGGGGATGTGCCCGCAACCAAAATATATGACCTTGACTGGAATTGAACCTGGGACCCTTGAGTCTGCAGGCTGACGCTCTATCCACTGAGCCAAACCGGTTAGGGCCAGAAGGTATTTCTGCTCTGGCCCCTGCCTGCTCATGTTCTGTGTTCCACATCTTTTTATGCACTTTCTTTCTGCCTGAAATATCTGCTTCTCACTTTGTTCATGGCACCCTATAACTCTTCCTTCCAGATGTAGAATCATCACCTCTTCAATGAAGCTTTCCCCAAACTCTCCGGTACAAGAGGAGTCCAACCTCTGTGTCACCCCTGGGTATAAAATATCTTGATTGGCCTTTTCTATACCACTTTGTGAGTTCCAGTGTACAGGCACATCTGCCTCCTCTCTAGACAGACCTCATGCCTGGGCTCCTGGGGCCCAGGCCGAGGACTGGAACAAAACAATGGGTGCCTCACTGTGATGTGTAGAATTAATGGATGGATGCACTGCTGCCTGGCCAAAGGAAGTCCCTGCAAGTGCAAGCAAAGGCAGGCTGGCTGTGGCCAGAGGCCCTTCTCAGGGCCTAGGCACCAGCTACAGAGGAGCGTCCCACATCTCTATCCAGTGCTCTAGCCCAGGCTTGCTGTTCTTGAGTAGAGCCACCCATCACATGTCAGAAGGCCACCACCACTGGGATGATGTTACAATCTATTTTGAGGGTCACCCTGGAGCATCTGTCAGCCTAGTCAGCCACACCCTCCATGTGTCATCACTAACTGCTGTGGACACCCAAAGGTCCACAAACTCTGACTGAGCAAGTCATTTCCTCAAGGGACCCTCAGCTTCAGGGCCTCCTTGGCCTCCAAACACGATCAACCCAGATGCCCTTATCTCCTGGCACCACTGGCAGGGCTCTGATGTCTCCTCACCCCACCAGACCTGCTCCTGGGGTTCCCAGCTCTGGTGACTCTGCAAAAAGTATCTGAATTCCATCAGTCTGTGCTAAGCTCTTAGCTCAAACACAGTCCCTCCTTCTCAACTCTCTCTCTATTTAGGGAGTACCCAAAAAGTCCAGAAACCTGACATCAAGCTAGTTACCGACCTAACTCATTTTAGGTCCAAACGTTCTCACCTGCTGGGAAACTCTTACTTGTCCCTCAAGACCATGCCCAGTTTCTGCCTCCTCTTATAGAGTCTTTCAGTCCACTCTCTACTGAGTAGGCCACAGGCTCCCTGAGGACAAGGTTGGCCTGTGCTGGCTTTACCTTTGTTCTCCCTGCAGCTAGCATGGGCCTGGCACACAGTAGGTCTGCTTAAATTTTCTATGAACCTTTAAAAAGAAACCTTTCTAATTTGATGAGCTTAGTGTGCAGAGGATGTTTTTCTATAAAAGATATTGCAGAACAAAGGCCGTTCTGGAAAATACTGACACTGACAATTGGGTTCATAAATATCTTTTACAAAAGAAGCCCATACTCAAATCAACAGAAAAACAAGTTTACAGATTCAATGAGGTGTAAGTCAACCAAGCCCAGTCAGAGCATGCCACACTTGTCTGGCACCTTTTAGTTCTGTCCCCTAAGAACACTGTGATCCCCTAAGAATCTAAATGGACATTCTATCACTCTTCTCAGGGAAGGAATGCAATGAGGAAAGGCAGCAGCAACATGGAGACACATGTCTGGGAGCAGGCAAGGACATCTGACAAGTTAAGCTACTCTATTGCACACCCTAAGCCCTGAGGCCAGGAAAGATCACCAAACATCCCAGGGGCTCAGGGCTCATCCACAAAATAGGTACATCATCATCGGCTCCACACACTTTCCGGGACACTGTGAGGATCAACTAGATAATACAAAAAAGCTACACCACCAGCCAACACCTGGGTCATGGACCAAACCCGGGTCAGAAACACACCTCCAACATTGACAGGAAACAGGAAGCAAGCTGATAATTGTTCCGTAACTGCACTAGGTCTCCTCGAAACCACACCTTGCCCATACCAACAACTGGCTACACCCTAGCCACAAGGCTTTCAGGAATTCTATAAAGAGACCATGATGGGATGTGCATATATTTGCCATTTGACAGTAGTCAACTGAAGCAGGCTACCAAGGCATACATGACCACCTGCACCTTTTTAAAACTGAGGTTTCCTGCCCCGGCCAGTGTCCTAAATGGTTAGAGCATCAGCCCTTGCACAGGAGGATCAAGGGTTTAATTCTGGTCAAGGGCATACACTTGGGTAGCAGGTTTGATCCCCAGCCTGGTAGGGGTCAGGGTGAGTTCAGGAGCCAACCAATCAATGTGTCTATCAGATCAATGTTTCTCTCTCTCCCCCTTTCTCCCTCCCAACCCCCTCCTTTCCCCTCTAAAAAATCAAAGGGGAAAAAATATCCTCAGGTGAGGATTAACAACAACAAACTGAGGGTTCCAGGTTAGCTCACTGGCTACAGTTACCATATGTAAAAATGCTGAAAACAAAAGCTGAGAAAAGATGCCCAACTCTCTTTCGTTTTGTAGCAACACCTAAGTAAGGCAATCTAACAAGACACAGGGCCTTTCCAGCAAGATCTACTTACAACTGAAATGTTAAAGTTAGATGAAGGACTCTAGGTGTCTGCGTTTCAACATTCCCCTTCTGAAAAATTTTTCTTTTTTCTCTCTCACTCAGTTACAGAGAAAACAATCCATTTTCCTCCCTACAAGTTTAAAAAATGCTCCTCAGTTTCCTTGGCAATATGAGACTCCAGCACCAACATTTCAGTCTATACTGTAACTGTTTTCGCAGTGTTTTGTGTTTTTTTAAATCCTCACGTGAGGATTTTTCTCTCTTTCTCTCTTCTTCTCTTCTCTTCTCTTCTCTTCTCTTCTCTTCTCTTCTCTTCTCTTCTCTTCTCCTCTCCTCTTCTCTCTCTCTCTCTCTCTCTCTCTCTCTCTCTCTCTCTCTCTCTCTCTCTCTCTCTCGTTAATCCTCACCTGAAGGTATTTTTCCCATTGATTTTTAGACGGTAGAAGGGAGGGGAGAGACAGAAACATCGATGTGAGAGACAAATGAAATGGTTGCCTCTCGCACTCGCCCCGCCAAGCCTGCAACTGAGATACGTGCCCTTGACCAGTTTTGAACCTGGGACTCTTCAATGCACGGCCGACGCTCTAACCACTGAGCCAAACCAGCTAAAGCTCACAAGTTTGTTTTAAGACACCACTCTCATTCACACTAGTTCAAGCACATAAAATATATGTGCTTTTATCACAGAGTGGGAAGGGAAAATAGAAGCTTTAAAGCCCTCCAACAGTATGTTTCATATCTGTAAAAGCACTAGATGGGAATAAAAGTAAAAAATACAATAGCTTCCCATGATCAGAATTCAGAATCACAGAACTATAGAGTTAGAAGCATCTAAGCTGCTGGCCTACCTCCCCACAGTGCAGACGAGGAAAGCCCCACATTCCACCCACAATCACACAACCCTCTCAGGCAGGGATGTCACGACGTCACCGAGGAAGCAGGCAAAGCTCTGACTGGCCATCCTGCCCCCAGTACAGCCCTTTGGCACCCCAAGGGGACAGTTCCTAGGAGAGAGAAAGTATTCTGAATATTCAAAAACACATATTCAGGGTTAGCACAAAGGTCACTGAGGGGGCTGGCAAACTTCCCACACCAGACTTCAGGTCTGATGAGGAAAGCCTTTCCAAGACAGTTGCAATCATGTTATTTCATAACTTAGACACCTGCTTTGTCACAATCACTGGAAAAAAGGGAGACTGGGAAAAGAAAAAGGAAGAAGAAAAATGAAAACTCTTCCTTCTGATGCCTTGTGTCTGCTTAGATCACCATAAAATAGGGAACCTCCCTAATGCTGACTTTAATGAGGGCCTTCCTAAAGCTGGTTCAACTGGTGTTCAAGTCCCTGGACAGAAAAACAAGTTTATGAGCAGCATAAAGTCAGCTGATTCTGACCATGTGCATGCTGTTTACCCTGAGATGACAGGCCAGTCGCTGCCACAGTTTTGATGAATGCTGTAGAGACTCTATTACCCCTTTGAAGGCTACTGGGGCCTCTACATGACTAAATGCCATAAAATGAACTTTGAATGCAGTAAGAGTATGAAAAGGAGGGAGGTCACAAACACCAACCTTCAGTGGGGGGAACCCCATTTTGAGTGCTGAATGGTTAATGCAAACTTGTTACTTGTTTCTCTGACCTATGAGATAGCTCATCACTAAAGAGAAGTCCCCTCCTCTGCCCGGAATGGATCTAGTTGTCATCAAGGGCTGATGCTTAAACCAGGTGATGCCTAGTCAGGTAACAGAGGCAGCCCAGACCCACGTGGCTCGGAGGTTCACAACATTCACAAGTGTCAGCCAGGAGACTTCGAACTCTGACCACAGGGAACAGTTTGGTGTTGGGTGAAAGAAGGTGGTAAGGAGGGGCTTACCCATCTCTTCCTTTGCTGACAATCTTCACCTCAAAGTAATAAATGCCACAGGCAGCAGGTATGGGATGGGTGGCACGCACTGAGGCTGCATCTTTGTGATTTTTGCCATGACCTAATTAGAGAGGGCAAGGGATAAATTTCAGCGCAAGGAAATGCAAATGGGCAGACACCTCATTCTTCTCTGATCATGGCAACTTCACCACTCCATGGCCAGAGGAGGCTCTGACACAGTCTAAGGAATAATTAGACAACTGAACAAACACATAAACCTCCCACCTTTGGCTCACCTCCTCCTGAGAATAGCAACCCTCCCACACAAACCAAAGGAGGGTACAGGCAATGTGGATACATGAGAGAGATTTCCCAAAACTGCCTGCAATCTACTCTCTCCAGAATACAGACAGCCCACCTGGGAGAGCAGGGGAGGAGGCACCCCCCCGCCAACTTTAGCACAGAACCCCAGGACCAGTCTGGGAGTCTGCAGATCAGCAAGCCCATGGGCCTCTGCCTCGGGGAGAAAACGTGACTATCCCTTTACCCCTTTCTTCAGACACTGCTGAAACCAAGCAGTGGTAAGAAGGGCCCAGCTGGAGTTGGAGCTATCCCAGGACAAGCAGGAAGGCCCTCGGGTGGAAGGTCCAACCGAGCACCGGGTCTGGTCACACCTGTTGCAGTTCTCTTGACATCGGGTGTTTCAGGGCAGAGCAGACTAGGCACTCCAGCCTCGGCCTGGTCAGCCCCACCACGCTGGACACCCGCAGGGACTAGGGCCTAACTCGGAGCACAGGGCCGGAGAAGGGACGTGATGGGGTAAGGGCTGGGCAGCACAGCCACCGGGCAGACGCTCTGGCCTTTTCCTCCCTCTGCCAAACAGGCTAATACCTTTGTAGTGGACGCGGAGGTTACCCTGGGAGAGGCCGATGTAGTTGTACTTGTCCTTGGGGCTCCAGGAGCGCGGCAGCGGCGTCTCGTGCTGGTTGACCGCGGGGTACAGGCGCTGCAGGCGCCGGCTCAGCTCCTGCTCCCCTGGGGACGGCAGCCCGCCCCCAGCGCCCCCGCCGGAGGAGTCTCCAGCCTGCGGGCTCCCAGCTCCCCGGTCCGCCGTCGCCGCCGCCATCTTGGAGGGAGATCAGCTATTGTGTCACTGGAGGCGGGGAGGAGCGGGACCAGATCCGCACCGCTCAGCCAATGACCCGCAAGTCTACCGGAGCCGCAGGGAAACCGAGTCCGAGTCCGGCACTTCTCTTTCAACACGGCCACGCCTCGCCACATTTCGAACTCTATATCCCACAATGCAGAGCTCTACAGAGGCAGTCCAACTCGGGCTGGCAAGGAACTTTGGGAAATGTAGTTCCGACTTGTTCAGCCATAGGCCTGTTCGGCGGAAACTTCGGGACACTGAAAACTACAATTCCCGCTTGCAACGCGGCTCTGGCCTCTCAGTTCAGCTCCCTCCTCCAGAGTCTAATGTTTATCCCGGATTCTCGGGTCTGGTAGCTAGAGTCAAGTATGCTGTAGTGATTGATTCTGAGGGGGTCCCACTCCCGGCTCCTAGACCACTTTTGCTAGTTGGCCTTCCAACCGCGGGCAAGAGGCGCGAGGGCATGGCACAGCACTGACCCCGCTCGCGCCGCTCTGCTGCTGGGGCCTGGTCGCCATGGCGACGGGTTGTACACTACCATAGCTTCCCAGGCCGCGGGTGCTAGCTGCCGGGTTGTTGGAAGGTGATGGCCTCCTCTACGCCACAGAGATCCAGCTTGGCGACCTCATCGAGGTAGGCGCTGGCCCGGCTGAGGGCAGAGATGAGGGCTTGAGTACAGAAAAAGGAATTGGTACCTGATCCGGACCTCGGAACTTCCCGCCTCTGTCCATTGACTCTAGGGCTCCAGCCCCACAGGATCAGTGGTGCCGAAACAGAATCCCAATGACTTGTCAGCCCAGTGAGGACATTACTTGCTAGCAAAAGGACAGACACACTTCATCATTAGTAACAGCCAGCTTGTTTATACCGAGTGTATATTATATGACAAGTGAGTTATATACTACATTTAACCTTCACAACTCTATGAGGTAGTAATATAACCATTTTATAAATGAAGAAATAGAAGCCTAGAGAGATCATGTGTTTTACACATGTTTGTAAGTGGTGGAACTAGGATTTGAATCCAGCCATGTGGGACTGAACCCAAGCTGTTGGATAAACTGCCTCTTCACCCACGGGCTTGTGACAAAAATGCTTGTCAAATTGCTGGCTGACTCTAATCTGATCAGGTGCATTCCACAACCTCAGGGTAGCTACTGTCTGTATTCATAGGTGTAGCCTCTAAGCATTGAAAACAAAAAAAAAAACAAGCTGTTTGCCAGGAAGGACGCAAAGTATAAGGATTAAAGCAAAAACTTTGGCTAAATAGTGTTTTTTAGATTTGGGACCTCAGAGAAGGTCCTTAAAGTTCCAGACCTCTGCTTCCATATTTCAAACATGGGGATGATACAGCCCACATCAAACACATCATTGGGGACACATAAGCAGAATAGGTGATGCTCTCATCATAGCTTTTGCATATAATAGGCATTTAGTAAGTGTTGAATGAATGTAGTTTCTCCCTTCTGTTCATTACAAAAGCAAAACACCTGATCTCACCTAAACTCTAATCCTTCAAGGTCTGGCTTCCTTGACAGAGAAAGCCTACAAAAGTCGGGAAATTAAGTGCCAGTGTGATTATTTGTCCCAGAGCTAAAAATGAGTCTACAAGAACCAGACAGTAGGCTTCAGTGTTGTTACCCAGCCAGGAATGATTTAGAAAACTGCAGCCATGTTTGGAAAGGACATGAAATAGACTCAGAAAGAGCGTCTTGGTTCCTTTTAAGGAAGCATAATGTAATTGCGAGGCTGAATTTGGTGGCAGTACAAAACATCATTCCTTCCTGTCCTGGTTCTTCGTTCACCAATATTTAATGATGTGCATTCAGCCAGGTTCACTGTTTGCCTTAGAGGCACAGTGTAGGTTGCCCTCCTCCAGCTCCTCTTAGAGCAGAGTCAGGGTGATGAGGGATAGGCCAGACCTTCGTACTGTGGACATGTCAGGAGGACCCTCTAAAACCACTGGTGGTTTGTGAGGTCTGAAAGGTTGGCGACCGCTGCTTTAAAAGGGACCTTTGAATTGTGCACTTCCCTGGGGCTGGTTTCTCGTCCACATTGGCTTTCCCCTTTCATCCTCACATCCTGGGCACAGTGGCTTGGTGGATGGAACTCAGTGCTTGAGTTCACTCAATACCAGGACATAATTAACCCCTGACAAACCCACTGCCTACCATTAGTTAAGTAACTCTGTTTTATCTACTTTAAAGTAGAAATATAGATGTCTGTTTCCTGTTTTGCCTGAGAAGTGGTGTGAAATATTTAATATAATACTAAAGGAGCTTAGGGTGGTGAACATACAATATACAGATGGTGTATTATAGAATTGTACCCCTGAAACCTATATAATTTTATTAACCAATGTCATCCCAATAAATTCAATAAAAATAAAATATTAAAGAGCATCCTAAGCTTGTTGGATAAGTATATTGTCTCTACCAGGTATTTTTAAAGTTATTATTATTTGCAAGTCTTTTTTGGACTGTTGTCTCCTTTGACATTCAAAACTAATATCTGCTACATGCTGAGCTTTTCCACTTGGCAGCCTCTCAGGATTTGGAGAGTTCCTCATAATTTTCTTGCTTCCCTTGCTTTATGTAGGAACTCCAACAGGAACAAGAACAGAGTCTGGAAAAATTGATTAGTCTTGACAGAAAGGTATTGATTTAACCTAGTGAGCAGAGGGGTTGACCTGCTGTATCCTGTCTCAAACCCATGAACATCTGGGCAAAACCCTTCCTTTTCCACACCAGCTGCTTACACGACATGGTTTCCTCACACTTGTTTGGTTTAGAGACAACAGAGGACTGAAGTTTAGGGTGTCACTGCTCCATGTAGGGCAGGGTTTCCCAAGTGGGTTCATGTTACTGCTTTCAACTTCTCTGGAGTTTGACTAGTCCTAGTCTCACTTTTATAGACAAAGACACTGAGTTTCAGAGGTTAAACCACACACCCAAGATCATCAGCTAGCCAGAGAAATGAAGACACAAGTCTCTCTGGCAGCATAAATCACCCCCACCATGGATTGCGGGGATTACTTCTTTCTTTAGTTCCACCGACATCGGCTGCTCACATGCAGCCCTCCCTGTTGACACCTAAGTGCCTGCCTCGCTTGAACAAGGATGGCTCTCCTAAGAGGCCTAGGAGTTAAAAACCTCCTTGGATCTACTTTTCTCCCATCCTGCTGTCAAAAATAACATCTGTACAGCCCCTTGCAGTTTACAGGCTATTTTTACTTATCTCTTTTGCTCTTATTTAAACTTCACAGCAATTTTATGAGATAGGAAAAGCAAGAATTATCTCCACTTCCTTTTGAGGAAACTAGGCTTAGAGAGGTTAAATGACTTGCCCACGGGAGGTTGTGTTGGAACCACAGAGGTCAGCCCCCAGGTCCTATCAGCCAATAAGTGGAGAATTGAGACTCCAGACCCTGTGCTTCTTGCCCTATAGCACCTGTCTTTGGTATCACACCCCCAGAGTGTGCCAGTCACATACATTAAACTGTCATCTCAGCCACAGCTGAACAGAGTGGAAGTATAGGCCCACAGGGTTCCATGGGTTCAAGGTGAGGGTATCCTACCACTGCAGGAGTTGGTGAGACTCTGATGATGAGGTTTCTGGCAATGTAGGAAAATGGTTTGGGCTCAGGACTAGGAGCTTGTTGGCAGCATCTCTGAGAATCTGGAGGCAGCACTGGGAAGACCCAGAGACTGGCTCTGAGGTTGGAGGAGGTCATGTTTTATAGATCTCTCCCCCATCAGGGCGTTGTCACCAACTGCTTTCTTCCCCCTTCTCTGTACAGAATACACCTGCAGCCTTCAAGAGTGACCCTAGATGAGAACTTACTAACAGAAACCTATAATGCCGAGAAACGCAAGCTTTCTCAGAAACGGAAGACACTGGTTAGTGGTGATGTCCTGTTGGATCCCCAGATGTCAGACCCCAGATCTTATCTTTTCCCTCTTTGCAATCCAAAAACACCGCCCACCTGAAACATGCCCCATCCAACAGCTTCTCCCACCAGGGGATTTTAGTTCACAGAGGCCAGGGCCACCAGGCTCTGGGGTAAGAATGTGCACACTTGCCACACCTCATCCCAGACTCCTCAGCAGAGAGAGATTCAGCCCGTGCCCATGGACACCATCACCTGCAACTCAGCATTCTGGAGTGGACAGCATTTCTTCTTCCAGCCTGCCATGTGCCAGGAACTGTGCAGATCTGCCAAGGTCCTTCAGGGCTGTGACTTCTTGTCTTTATGACCCAGGTGCCTGATAAGGTACTTGAGTGGTTGGCATATGTGCTCCAGAAATGCTACAAGGAGGTGTGTGAAGACAGAAGTGAAAGGATGTCCCTCCATTGCGTTGTGGGCTCGGGGTTGGAAGTAGAGACTCTATTGAAGCCTCAGAAAACTTCCTTCCTTCATTCCTGTTCTTTAAAGTTTTTATATAAATATGAATGCTGTCTTATTAAGTAATTTAGGGCTTTTGTTGATATGATCATAAGATTGTTATTTAATCAGTAAACAGCCATTTTCCAAATCTCACGTATTAAAAAAACACATTTGAACGAACTCATAACTCCAGCTCACAGTGGAGCACTGTGGGCTGTGTGGTGTTTTTCCTCCTGTGAGTATATTTTGTGTGGAGGATTTGGGGACACAAGGACCACACACTTTGTGAGGCTGGGGACACCCAACATGGGAACCTTGACTCTAAGGAGGTAAAGGGGGTAATGTGGACCCTTTGGGGAGACCAAGTACAGCCATGGCCCCACAAGACCCAATGACTTAGGATTCCCACTCCCAGTTCCTCCTCAGCTGACCTACTCAGGGGACCTGGGGTGGGGCTCTGCACTCCTTATCTTCTGTGGGGCGGCTGCTACTCTGGGCTCATCCACCAGGGGGCATTGTTCCTTCCTGTCTTCCTCTCACCCCCAGGCCGCCCTTCCCATTTTCACCTGCAGGGGGAAGCAGAGAGCTTGTAGCACCAGGACCCTCATCTTCTAGCTACCAGCTTGCAGAGGCCTTCCTAGCTGTTAATAACCAGGCCAAGAAGCAGCACATGCCCAGGAATCAAAGTAGGGTGGCCACGTTTTCTCCTGGCAGAAATGGCAGAACACGTGGACTGGCCTATGAAAGTATGAAAAACTTTTTTTAATTGATTTCAGAGAGAAAGGGAGAGGGAGAGAGAGACAAACATTAATGATGAGAGAGAATCATTGATCGGCTGCCTCCTGCACACCCCACACTGGGGATGGAGCCCACAACCCAGGATTGTGTCCTGACCATGACCTTTTGGTGCACTGGATGATGCTCAACTACCTGAGCCACACCCCACACCGACCAGGACAGAGCATTCTTGACCCACGGAAAGCATGTGTAAACATATATAACCATAGAGCAACATTTTTGTTTTTATTATGTCTTTCATCCATGCTAAATTATTGTGCTCCCTTATATATTTATTACACAATATTTACTAGTGCACCTTAAGATTGTGAAGAGTGTGACATACATATCATTGATTCTGGAGATACAGAAATAGATCAATCCAGACTCCCCCCAGAGACTGGAGGTCCTCCCTGGGAGCTAGCAACATGACTTACTATATACTAGTCTTTCCAAAATTATTTAGGGAAAGAATGAATGATCCCAAGATAAGATAAACATGTAGAACTAATGGAATGCAAGGAAGAGCCCAAGGAGACAGTGGCATTTCCACACTTAGGAGAGTCAGGAGCCAGTTACCATTAGCCTGGAAGGACTCCTAGAACCTGGATATGCTGCGCATGGAAGGTAGGCCTGGCCTCTCCATCCCAGGAGATCCTGGCTGGGCTCAGGGCCACAGAGGGGGCTTTAATATTAAATTCAGCATTGAATTCAATAATTCCATTTTCTTTTTTTCTTTTTTTAAATATTTTGTTGATTTTTTACAGAGAGGAAGGGAGAGGGATAGAGAGCCAGAAACATCGATGAGAGAGAAACATCCATCAGCTGCCTCCTGCACACCCCCCACTAGGGATGTGCCCGCAACCAAGGCACATGCCCTTGACCGGAATCGAACCCGGGACCTTTGAGTCCGAAGGCTGATGCTCTATCCACTGAGCCAAACCGGTTTAGGGCAATTCCATTTTCTTTTAAATTTGAAAGTAATGTATGTGCATTGTAGAAAATTTTGAAAAATGTACAGTTATAGACAAATAAGGATCCATAGGTCTGTCATTAGAGAATAATAATGGCTGGTAGCTTTCTGGATTATTTCCTCCATCTTTTTTTGTTTTTTCATTTTTACCTGCTTTTCCCGTGATTGCAGGCCTTAATTAACCTTTAGAGCTATAGCATTATATTTAGTATAGTTCCATGTTTAACCTCTTGGTAAACATTTCATGGCTGCTTAACAATTTTCTATTTTTAGGCACTTAGGAGCTTTCTAATTTTGTCACAGTCATAGGAAAGCTTTGAGGACCGCCCTTGTGCATAAAGCTGCTGCTCCATCTCTGTCCTCCTCTGCACTGGCTGCCTCAGCCTCCGCCAGGCTGCTCTAGACTCCTGCTGTTTCCCTGAGAAGCTGGTGCTACCCAGGCAGTTTTTGTGTCGTCCCCCCACCACCACACACCGTCTCCCAGAGTGGACTCAGCTCTGCCCATGCACTCATTTAAGCTTTACTGAACATCACTGACATCATCACCTCCTCCTTTAAAATGACTGGCCAGAGGCAGATGCCATTTTAGGTTTCTGCCCATCTGTTCACAGATGCCCTGAATAAATTTTCTTCATACCGTCAAAAAATAAAATATGCCCAGCCTACGTGGCTCATTGGTTGAGTGTCAATCTATGAACCAGGAGGTCACAGTTCAATTCCAGGTTGGGGCACATGCCTGGGTTGCGGGCTCCATCCCCAGTGCAGGAGGCAGACGATCAATGGTTCTCTCTCATCATTGATGTTTGTCTCTCCCTCTACCTTCCTCTCTGAAATCAATACAAATATATTTTTTAAAAAATAATAATATAAATAAATAAAATGACCAGCCACCCCTGGGCCCCTGCATTGGCTTCAGTCACTACCTCCTGACTTGTGATTATCACCTCACCTGTCACCCCAGTCCAATCATACCCTCATTTTTCCTCATGTTCCTAGAACCCAGCAGGGGCTGGCATGTACTATGGACCCAGAAATGTGTGATGGATGACTGGATGAATTCTAGAAGTGGGCTTCACTGGGCCAGAGGTCATTTTTCCCCTCCTATATTTTGAGTATTTCATGAAAAGATTAATAAAACAAGCCCATATATACTACTATTTCCTCTCCCTACCCCTGCTTAAGGTTCAAAATAAGATACCACTCCTTGAGGGCACTCCCACCACCTTCCCTATCTCCTCCCCCAGGGTACACAGGCCACTCTCCTCCCAGGGTCCACAGCTCACCCTGCTGCCATCTCTGCAATCTTGTTTGTGTCAGTCCAGGCCTGAGGCTGGGCCTGCGCGCGCTCACGCTCTCTCTCTCTCTCTCTCTCTCTCTCTCTCTCTCTCTATCTCTATCTCTTTAGCTAGACTGTGTTATGGGGGCACGGGCTGGTCCTGCCCAGTACTCACATCTGTTTTTATAGTGCAGGTATCCAATACAAACTGACATACCTTCAGAAGAGAATAGCTGACCTTTACTGAGTTCCTAGGAGGCGCCTGAATCTGTAACTCACTCTTCATGCTTTCTCATTGTGTCCTCAAATCAATACAGTGTGATGGGAACTACAACCATCCCCATTTCACAGATGCAGAAACTCACAAGTTAAGCCTGTGGTCACACAGCTAAAAAGGGGTGATCTGGTATTTAAACTAAGCCCCCTATCATTTTATGACCCACCATCATAATTATGAACTATATTAAGAGTTGTTGGGGTATCAATAAAAACATATTTAAAAAAAGATGTTGGGGGAAAATCACAAGTGGACGGAAGAGGATGGAGAGGAGCAGCAGGAAGGGAAGCAATATTGCCATAGTAACCCCACCTGTCCCTTCCTGTAGACCTCTTGTCAGTCCTCCATTTGTGGCTACCTGTCCCCATGGCCCACATACGCCACTGGCCAGACCATTCTGCATAATCGAAAACCCTGTGCAGATGACTACTGGAAGAAAATAGGGTAAGCCAGGGTCAGCCAGATGGTGGATGGGCTGGTACAGACCCCGTATTGGGCCCAGAGAGATAGCTCAAGGGAGTGTGCTGCCCCAGACTGAGAATGCAAGGGCCTTGTGCCGGGCCCATTACAATAGCCCACCACCCCCTGTAGGGGCTGGAAGCGGAGTACCCTGGGCACTACCAAGCCGAGGTTCCTGGAGCAGCTAGAGAACTACCTCCGCAAGGAGCTCCTCCTGCTGGATCTGAGCACGGATTCTTCCCAGGAGCTGAGGCTACAGGTCAGAGCCACAGAATTACTGTAGGGAGGGCAGGGAGGGGGGCAGGAAGAAACCTTACTCACTAGCACTGAGCACTTGAGACCTTCAGGAGAGACCAGCCACTCCCAGTCTTTTGGGTTCCCTTTCCTGGTAAGAGAAACATGTTCTATGACAAAGCCAGTGAGCAGGGAAGGCTGCCTGTATGGAACCAAACCTCTCCTGAGGCTTGAGTTTCACCTGAGTCAGGTGCATGGATGCTGCCTCCAGTCCCTTCAGCTGTGATCCCTAGTGCCCAGCTTGGGTCATTGGATATCAGTGAATGGAGCTTGAATCCTGACAGTTTGGCAAGCAGGGGTCCTACAGCGTCCACCATTCCAGTGACAACAGCCCCAAGCTCCAGGAACTTAGCCCAGATACATAAAGAGAAATGTAGATGCAGCCTAGATTCTGGTACGTACTAGGGAGGGAATTGCCAGATCCCTACTAAAACAGGGATGGTGATGGGGAATTAGTCACTGATGGAAGCATTTGCTCAGCACCATCTGAGTGCCAGGTCCTGGGTGGGGCCTTATATAAGAGCTCACAGGCTGAAAGTAACTTCCCAACGGAAGCAGAAGCTTGGAGAAGCCATATGGTTATGAAGTGGTGGGGATGGGATTCAAACTCAGGGCTGATTTGGGAGCCTGTGCTCATTCCAGTGTACAGTGCTGCCTCTAAAATCTTCCTGTGTGTCTAAGGGGGACAGGAAACCACACCCCTACTTGAAGGTCAGAATGCAAGGTCAGAGCCTTTGAATCTTCTCCAGCTCCCACAGGGCTATCAGATGGGGGTGGGTGGGTTCTGATGGGAGTCCAAATGAGGCACAGTGCATGGAGGCTGGCTGGCTGGCTGCCTGGAGAGCCAGATAGGGGGCTCGGGTACAGAGGCGGGAGATCCTGACCCAGGTCATCTGCCCCGTCTCAGAGACAGCACCAGGAGAGGCCTCCGGAGAGCAATTGAGAGGAACAGAGCTGCCCCTCAGCTCCCTGGCACGAGGAGAGATTCGGGTGATGCCTGGAGCCTTTACTTGAATGTGGGCCACCCGGCAGCTTCATGCTAGAATTATTCTAAGCCAAGTAAAGAAAAACTCAGGCTCCACTGAGGGTGGCACCTATAGGTCAGGCAGGAGGTAACAGGCTCCTTTTTCTTACCAGCCTTACAGAGAGATCTTTGAGTTCTTCATAGAGGACTTCAAAACGTACAAGCCACTGCTCTCCTCCATCAAGAATGCATATGAGATGATGCTGGGTAAGACTGCAGCCTCCCGCCTGGGCCCAGACCGGAAGAGGCAGAGGACTCTGCAGCAGCTCTGGGGCAGCTACTAACTGAGCCTTTTTTTGGTTTTCAGGGAGGAAGGGAGAGGTAGAGAGAGATAGAAACATCAATGATGAGAGAATCATTGGTTGGCTGCCTTCTGCATGCCCCACACTGGGGACTGAGCCCACAACTCAGGCATGTGCCCTTGACTGGAATCGAACCCAGGAACCTTCAGTCCAAAGGCTGACGCTCTATCCACTGAGCCAAACTAGCTAGGGCCTAACTGAGCCTTGAGGTCATCAAGCCCTGCTTAGCCTTTTTGCTTCCACTGTCCTAAGACAGGGCACCTGGCCATCTCCTATCCTTGGGAAGCATGGAGAGGCAGGATCTGTAGGAAACAGAGCATCTTTCCCATTGAGAGTGATCTCAGGAGGGAGTGAGTGCCTCTGAGAAGGCTCAGGAGGTGCCAGGCTCAGGAGGTGCCAGGCCTGGTGCAGCTGCTGGAGTAAAGGCTGTGGGGAAAAGGGCATAGGCGAGACCCCAGTCCTCATCTGGACTCTGTCCTGGTTTAAAAGCAAGTGCAAGGCCTTAAGTAGGGGCCACAAGGCATGAGTATACTCCTAGAGTTTTCAAGGGACTTAGCCACTCACTGAGACCTTAGGATTAGTTTCTCCTGGCTGTTCTCCATGGCCCTAAAGGTTCTCTCCCACCTGTCCCTGCTTAGCCCACCAGAGGGAGAAGATTCGGGCTCTGGAACCCCTGAAGGCCAAGCTTGTTACAGTGAATGAGGACTGCAATGAAAGGATCCTGGCCATGAGGGCTGAAGAGAGATCCGAAATCTCTATGCTGAAGAAAGAGAAGATGAGTTTGCTAAAACTCATTGACAAAAAGAATGAGGAGAAGATCTCATTGCAGAGCGAGGTGAAAGGGAGCACTATGGTGACCAGCTCCCTGAATCCCTGCCACCCCCACCCCAGGGATGACCCTAGGCCTTGGGACTGAGGTGACTCCCTAACTCCCGCCACCCTTCTGCCTGGAATGACACACTGAGCCACCACCTCCTCAGAGCTCCTGCTACCTCCACACTCTGCTTTGGCTCAGCACTAGCTCAGTGTGGCCCCAAATGCCAACAAAGTTCTGCTCCTTAACTGCCAGACTTTTTCCACAAGAGGACACATCAGCACTTTGCTGATTCTTAAAGTGGCCACTCTTCCTCTAGCTTTCTTGTTCCCAGGCCTTGATGGGGCCACTCAGCACACATCCCATCCCCCTGTGGTGACTTAGCCCCTGACCATGCGGCCACCTTCCCAACAGGTGACCAAACTGAGGAAGAGCTTGGCTGAGGAGTACCTGCGCTACCTCACTGAGCGAGATGCCCGCAAGATCCTCATCGCAGACCTGAATGAGCTACGGTACCAGCGGGAAGATATGTCACTAGCCCAGTCCCCAGGTAAACCCAAGGTGGGGTTCTCTCCCCTGAGGAAGTGCTAGAGAGAAGTTGCTCTTATTACTCACTCCCATTCATTCAGCTCTCCTAATATATGCTCACTGTGTGCCCATTCATGATGGGAGATGTTCCTGCTGCCATCTCGGTCTATGGATCTTCTGAGCTGGACTGAGAATCAGACTCATTGTTTAAGTGGGATACAATTTCTGGCAGCTGAGGCAGCCTGCGCACGATAGACCTGGTACCCCTTGTCCTGGGTTTCTCCAAGTCCTCAGCTATAGGCTGGTAACACTGTGGGGAAGACCCAGGGATTCCCAAGCATGGAGAGCAGAAGGACCTGGGATATGCCCCAAGGGACACTCTAACCCTGACCTGGGCTATAGGCCCCAGAGCCAGGGTGATTCGAGCTGCCAGGCCTCCTGGCAGGCGTCTGGGGGGAGGACCCCGTGAAGTTAGCACTGGCTCTGAAGATGACCCGGCAAGACCTGGCCCGCACGCAGATGGAACTCAACACCATGAAGGCCAATTTTGGAGATGTGGTGCCCAGGAGGGATTTTGAAATGCAGGAGAAGACCAACAAGGATCTGCAGGAGCAGGTGCTGGTGGGCAGGCAAGCCAGGCAGGTAGGGCAGGGTCATGCAGGTGGGTAGCAAGGACCAATCACCTTGCCAACAGCTGGAAAGCCTGAGAGATGACTATGAAGAGGTCCGCAAGGAGCATGAGATACTGCTGCAGTTGCACATGACCACACTGAAGGAACGGGACCAGTTTTACACTGAGCTGCAGGAGATCCAGGGCACCTCCACACCACGGCCTGACTGGATCAAGTGCGAAGGTAATGATGGCCACTGAAGGTAATTGGGGTTCCAAGGACTGCTCAAGTGCATGGTCCAGACTCCAGCTTCCTCTCTCCACCTGCAGATGTGGTGGCTGGGGGTCCAGAGCGCTGGCACATGCTGGCCGAGGGCAAGAACAGTGACCAGCTGGTGGATGTGCTCCTGGAGGAGATTGGCGAGGGGCTGCTCCGGGAGAAAGACTTCTTCCAGGGTCTGGTAGGGGAGCCCCGGGGCTCAAGAGACTTGTGGCCAGTCAGGATGGCCAGGCCTTGCTGCTGAGAAGACTTGAGGTTCTGGGGGAACCCTCTGGGACTCTGCCCTGCTTAAGGTTGGGGCCACAGGTGAGCTCAGCGATGGGCTGACTCTCTCTCTTCCAGGGCTATCGGGAATCTATCCTCCCCTCTTTCCTTCGGTTTGATGGCGTTGTGCAGAATAAGAAGCCAACCAAGAAGGATGTGATAAACCTCCTCAAGGATGCCTGGAAGGAACGTCTCACTGAGGAACAGGTCAGATCTCACCAGCCATCTAGCCAGGCATGGCCTCGAGTTATCCTGGGAGGGGTGTGGGGAGGATTCCATCGAGGTGCTAGGAAGCAGGGTGGAGGGCCAACTAACCATGGGACGGCTAACAAAGCAATCTTCCCCTACACTGCAGAAAGATAAGTTCTCAGATTTCTTCTTCAAATTCCTGGAGTCTCGCTTTGGGTCTGAGGCCATGGACTGGGCTTACACGATTTTTGAAAATATTAAGCTCTTCCGCTCCAATGAGCTCATGCGTCAGTTCTATGAAATCTTGATGGAAAAGGTGAGCTTGGGTCTGGCCCTCCACCCTTTGTCCCCAGCATAGGCCGGCTCTGTCTTTACCCCTACAAGATGCAAGTTAGTGCTTCCCTCCCTGCAGAAGAGCGAAAGTGTGTACATCAAGCAGAAGGAGACAGTAACACAGCTGCTGAAGGAGTTGACAAATGTCGACAATCAGAACGAGGGGGTACTAACCATGGAGCAGTTAAGGTAAGAGGCCAGCCAGGCCATCTCCAAGTCCTGTCTGACATCCCCGCTGGCCAGGCTCCCAGATGTGCAGGGGAAAGGGATCCTCGTGGGAAGGGCCACAGCCTCAGTGCTGGCTACTTCTGAGCACTAGTGGGGCTGGCAAAAGGGTGCAGGGAGATGGATGGGCAGGCCTCAGCCAGGCCCTTGTGTCTCTCACAGCACTGTGCTCAAGACTACCTTCCCCTTAAAGAAGGAAGACAAAATTCAGGAGCTGATGGAGGCAGGGGGCTGGCATATCAACAGCAGCAATGCAGACTTGCTCAACTACCGCTCATTGTTTGTGGAGGTGGGTGGGTACATAGGGGGGTTGGTATCCAGGAACTTGCCCAGCCCTGCCCTAGTTTGTTAGACTCTAGCCCATGTGCCATCCTCCTGTCTCGGCCCCTCCCAGGATGACGAAGGCCAGACTATGCCCTTTGTGCACAAGCTGTGGGACCAGTACATGTCTGAAAAGGATGAGTACCTACAGGAGCTAAAGCAAGAGCTGGGCCTGGAACTGTGAGTGACCTGGGCCCTCAGCCATAGCCAAGTCCCACAGACTGGGCCACAGGGTAGCATCTCGAGCCCCTGGGTCTCCCTGTGCACTGAGCTTGCTGCCGGGCATTATATGTATTGCTCAAGCCTCGGAGAAAGGCATCCTGAGGTTTTGGGTGTGTGAGAGGGGTGTCAAGGCCTATCTATCTCTCCCTTTTACTACGGGGCAGCCGTGAAGAAGTGACCCTACCCAAATTACGTGAGACCCTGATGATCATCGATCCCAGCCTGGACAAGCAGACCCTGAACAGCTATTTGAACCAGGCCTTCCAGGTCCCCGTGATAGAAGTGCCAGAGGAGGGTGAGGAGAATCAAGAGAACGTTGTGGCACAGGTCCGGACTGTCCTGGAACGACTTCAAATAATCGACATCAGGCGCAAGGGACCTCGGGAGCAGGAGCCTGCAAGCTAGGACCACTGTGGGCAGCTAACCGGACTTTTAGTATAAAGTTGTTTGTCTGAACCCATGCTATTCTCTGGGTTATGCTGGGGAGTTAAGGGGAGGAGCTGGTCCCAGGATATTTATCAAAATACAACAGATTCTCTCTGTGACATTTATTTATTTGTTTATTTATTTATTCCTCACCCAAGAATATTTTTTCCATTGATTTCTAGAGTGTGGAAGGGAGGGAGGAGGGGCAGAGAGATAAACACCAACGTGACAAAGACACATCAATTGGTTGCCTCCTGCACACGCCCCTACCGAGGCTAGGGAACCTGCAAGGGAGGTAAGTGCAAATCCTCCATGGGTCGACACTCTACTGAGAAACCGGCCAGGGCATGACACTTTATTGATGGTGAGGAGACCTGGAAGAGCATGTGGGGCCAAAGGGCCCCTGCTGGGGACAGGGCAGGTGTTGAAGTCTGACCACTACGGGGCAGGGAAGACGGTATTGCCACTGAATGCACAAGGGATGAGGAGCTGCCGGTATTCCAGGGGCAGGTGCTGCTCCACAAGCACATGCAGGGAGACTCGGTCAGTGACCAGGCCCTGCCTGCAGCAGAAGAGGATGGAGACAGACAGAATCAGTGTCAGCATTTCCACACACACAACCTCCCTGCATCCGCCCACTTACCGTCGCATCAGCAGCTCCAGGTCCTCTAGCCTCACAGTCTTGCGGCCAGCGTGAGCAGCAAATACATCCAGGTCATCGCAAAGACGTTGGAAATACTTGTCCAGGCTGCCAAGGTTGGGTTACAGCAGACTGAACAGACTGTTCATAATGTGAGGAGCTCCTCTCCCCGCCAAAGAGTCCAGGACTCACCATTTCTCCACCATCTCAAGAGCCTTCTTCTCCATGGGCATTTTAGCATAGAAGCTAAAGAGCTTAGCATAGTGGCTCAGTCCCATCTTATAAGGATCTTGTCGGAGTCTGGGGCCAGCAGTTTGGACCCGGGTAGGAAGTCTGGCTGATAGAGGCTCCAGAGGCTCTGAAGATAAGCTGGGGGCAGGAATGAACTGCTGCCTGAAGAGGCCCCTAATCAAAGATAAACCTTGCTGGCTCCTGCTAAGACTGGGCCCTGTGCTCCTTGGCCAGCTTGGACCAACAACTCCAACCATCTGCTGGGGGGTGGGGGGAATGGGGACAAGAGGCCACGTAGAGGCCTGGTCTTTCCTTGGGGCCTGATCCTCCACCGTCTGGGAGGATCAATGTCCCTATTTAGCCTCATCATACAAACTGGTACTTGCTCAGGCCCATGACCCTTAGGCCTTGGCATGGACATTCCCTCTTCTCAGCACATTGCTGCCTGTCTGATTCTGCTAATCCTCCTCCAGGAAACCGTTTCTGACTATATCCTGACCTGGCCACTTCCCCCTACCCAGGCTCCTCTCAGCCCCTAGAAGCAGGCACCAGGACAGATGTGCTCTCTGTGAGTACCACCCAGCCCACCTAAGGGTGCTCTGCTGGTTAATCATCTGCATACCTGTAGGAAGAGGGATAACCCTGTGGTGCCCAATGCCAACCTCAGTGCCTGTCCCTTCCCAAGAGGCCCATGTGGAACAAGGTCATGGAATCTTACACTGCAGTGCTAGTCGGTGGGGCTGGCTCAAGGAACTCCAGTTGCCTGGCCTGAGGAAACTCCGGGGTGCTGGAGGCCAACTCTGGCCTTGCTGCAGAAAAAGGGCAGAGTTACAAGGGGGGCTCAGGCCTAACTGTCTCACACAACCCTGAAGGCCTACAGCCTCCTTGTCCTGTTCACTGAGGGCCCCATCTAGCTCCCCCAACCAAGCAAGGGGCACCCCAGAGTCTCCCTGGGCCAACTCTTCCTGTGCTCAGAAAGAGAACTTAGCCTGGTCGGCATGGCTCAGTGGTTGAGCATCAACCTATCAACCAGGTCATGGTTTGATTCCTAGTCAGGCATATGCCTGGGTTGTGGGCTTGATCCCCAGTGTGAGACAGTGTGCAGGAGGCAGCCCATCAGTGACTCATTGATGTTTCTGTCCCCCCTCTCCCTCTCCCTTCCTCTCTGAAATCAATACAAATGTATTTTTTAAAAAAGAAAAGAAATAGAACCTAGATAAGACTTTCCTCCAAGGCCAGGGGCTGAACACAACTATTACCCCACTCACCCCCTGATCCCTGCACTGGCCCCTTACCTGTCCTACCTTCAGTGTCCTTATCCCCTGAAGATCCTTCTGGCTCCTTTTCCTCAATAGCCCCCCAGGATCCTTCTGCTTCTGCCACTTCTGTGTGTGCCTCAGGCTCTTCTGCTCTGGCAGATGCTTGTGCTCCTGCTGCTTCCTTCACTTCACTCAAGCTCATGCTTGCTTCCATTCTTCCCTCTACCTCCGCACCAACTCCACCCAGTAAGGGCTCTAGTCCATCTTCTCCAGAGGTACCACTGCTGGTGTTCGGGAAGCCCACAGCAAGGGCATCAACCTCCTCTGCCTTTCCAGCCAGAAGCTGGGCTGGTTTCCCAGGACCTGAATCAAGGGGAGAGAATATAGACTAGAGAAGCAGTAGGTCAAGGCTATAGCTTTGAAAAGGGTAAAGATGGAATAGTAAAACCTGTAGGGAGAGGTTACAGGGTTAAGCTGTGGACTGACCTGTTGGCAAAGCCACAAACAAGTCCCAGCTTAGAGGGCACAGCCCTCTTAGCATAATTAGGCTTGACCTTATGATGGACCTCCCTAGATCTCATCTGGGAAGCTAATGAGCTGTGGGAGGTGCAGCAAGCTGCCAAAATAAGTGAAACTCACAAGAACACTGTAACTATGGTGACCACTACCTTATTTACCTCTGGCTATAAAATAAAGGCTCAGTTTGCCCTCTGGATCCCTCTCTGTGGCCTTAGCCAGGCACAGGAGATCCACCTAGACCAGGGGCGGGCAAACTTTTTGACTCGAGGGCCACAATGGGTTCTTAAACTGGACGGGAGGGCTGGAACAAAAGCATGGATGGAGTGTTTGTGTGAACTAATATAAATTCAAAGTAAACATCATTACATAAAAGGGTACGGTCTTTTTTTTCAATAGTTTTATTCATTTCAAACGGGCGGGCCATAGTTTTCCCACGGCTGACCTAGACCCAGCTTATTCTCTTTGTCTGTCTTCTAAATCCTTCGCCTCCACCCCTTCAGGCTCACCGAACCCTTGGCTGCGCTGGTCCCGCACAAAAACCCAGCCTAGCCCTCAAGGAGAGAAGGCCAAAGGTACTGGTTTGGAGTCTCCTGGCCTAACACTGACTCTACCTTTGGATGGAGGAGAGATCAACAGCCATAGGACTCTGACGGGCACACATATGGACCTGAGGAAGGAAAACCACCAGTGCCAACGCTTGCCCAAGCTTGGCTTGCCTCCAGGCCACCTGTCCCACATACTCACTGTTGTTCTGCAGCCCAGGCCCACTGCTCCGTGTCCTGCGACTGACAGTCCTCTCAGCAGAGAGAGAGGGGTAGGGGAGGGAGTGGTGCACTCTGGGGGAACGGCCAATCAAAGGCTGGGAGAAAGGCTGGGTGTCCTCCAGCACGGTGTCCGTTGGCAGGGTAGCAACAGGGGTTCTGTCACCTGGAGATCAAGGACCAGATGGCACTCAATGTATTCCAGCCCCACCTGCTGCTACCCAGTCACCACAGCCTGTTCATAAGGGGGCCCCATAAGTCTATCCCAAGTAGCCCTCCGAGAAAGAAGACTACATAGCAGTCTAAGCCTTATCTCCCTAATACAGCCCTCCTTGCTTACCTTCCTGCTCCTTAGTCTGGCACTCCCAGCTCCACTGCGTGCACCCAAACTGCTCATCCATGCCTCCACTCTCTACTTCTTACTCTGCTCCCTCTGCCTGGAACCCTCCTCTTACCCTACTGACCTTGTCTTCTGGAATCAGGTTCCCAGGTGATCCTGAAACCTGGCCCCTTTCAACCTCCCAACAAACTCTAGCCACCCCTTTCCTACCCTCAGCCTTGTAGCTCCTCAAGGACATGGGGACCGGAAGGCCCTGAGGAACGAAGACTAGGTCCCACCACGACAAGAGAACCTTATGGAAGGAAAGCGGAAACTCCTTACACTAGCAGTCCTATTGGCCAGGCTGTTCACTGCCCTTGATCCAATAAAGACGGGAGCAACCCTGGACTCAGCAGCACCTTCTATCTGTCCTGGGGGAAAGCTTTCCCCACAGGCTGCAAGAAGGAAATTGCCTTACCTGGAAGAGCCGTGGCCACAGAAGTATCTTGCAGATCCTGCAAAAATATACCCACATCGACAGCTCGGCGTGTAAGAGGTCTGCGGGCCAAACCAGGCCTCTGCACTGATTGTGGCAGGAGAGGCGTGGCAAAGGTCAGGTTGAGGGAGCTGGTGGGAGAGAGGAGTCACAAAGGAAAGTCAGCTACTGAGGCCTAATTCCTCATTTCTCTACCTGCCCTGGTGCTCTCATCTTCTAGAGCACAGCTACCATGCTGTTAATTGGCAGTGAGCAATATGGTCAGAATCTAGTCCGCACCTTTCCCCCCAAGCCTCTCCTCCACCAACCCCCAGGAGGGCAACTGCACCTGCTGAGAGAGGAGGCACCAGTATTCCCAGGAGGCTCTGTAACAGGGCCTAAAAAGAAGAAACTGTAAGTTACAGGCTCAAGCTAGCCCTCCCTCAGGCCTCCTATGCCTCTACAGAAAATAGGAGAGAGAGGGCGGCCATAGGTGTTGTCCAGGGCCTCACCTTGGGAGAGAGGCAGCCCCTGGTCCATTCCTTGCTGAAACTCTGACAGTCTCAGCCTCTTCTTCCTCCTGCCAGAAGTCAACCGACCTGGAGCCACGGTTGTGGGGGCATTGAGCTCAGGAAGTTGCAGTTCCAGACTACAAGAATGGAACTAATCTCAGACAGGCCAGGAGGCTCACATATGGCTTTGAGGACCCCCCAAGAAGGCTTCCTCATCAGAGCTGCCTAACAGCCTAGCCCCAAGGTGGGGAATTCACGGTGCACCTGCCAGGACTGCTTTCCCGCCTGGAGAACTGGACCACCTGCGGTGCTGGCACTGGCTTCACCACTGACTCTGGCATGACCATGGAAGATTCCGGGGCTGTAGAAATAACAAGAGGGTAGGGCTGGGAGGGCAAGCTGTCCTGAGTAAGGGGATACCGTGGGACCGGTGCCTAACTCTGCCCAGCAGGCCAGCGCCCACTTACCGGTTAACAGGATATTCTCAAGCAGAGTCCGGGGTGTCTGTTCCTTCAGCTGTCCCCTGGTTTGAGTGTGGGCCAATCTGCCAATAGACTTTAGGCAAAAGCAGGTTGCCTTGGGATTCCCTCCAGGTGGGCTCAAGAGCAAGAGCTAGACCTCAGGGGCCCCTGAAGGCAGCACAGCCCTACAGTGGTCAGTGGTTTGGGCACTCACCCTGGCTCTGTGGGGCTGCCGCCCGGCAGTTGTCTTTGTTTGGCTCCTCAGCCTCATAGAGAAAGGTGTTCCCAGCGGGGTTCTCTGGACCCTGTATAAAGACCAGCGGCTCTGAGAATTATGTAGTTAAAGGGGAGCTAGGCGATGCAGAGACATGCCTTCATCAGGGATCTGAGCCTGCAGACTTCTCTCGGGGCCGGGGGTCCAGAAACCTCCTGTCCTTCCCACAGCCCGTTCCAAGCTCTATGCCACCAGGGTTGTGGGCGAAAGGGAGCCAACGGGGTATGGGAAGGGGGAGAATATGACCCAGTTCAGAGAGGGGGTGGGGGTGGGTGGGGGGGGGAGGCTTCACAGATGTGACTCTGGCAGAAGGAGGGGTTAGCCACACAGACCAGAGGACTCATTGGAAGAGGATCCATTCCAGCCATGAAAATAACAACCTAAGAAAAAGATGCTTATGTTTAAACTTGCTGGGGACTGGCAGCAACCTCCGCGTGGATCACTCTGGCCCTCCTCTCCTCCAGTCCAATCCCTCTGATGCCAGAGCCACAAAAATGTTCCCAAGGGCCCAGCTCGCACCTCAAGGACGCAGGCCTAACACCCGTCCCGAATGGCTTCCCATTGCCCATAAAGGAACTGCACCCTCTGCACCGTGAGGTCAGCTCGACACAGCCGCCACCCGCTGACACCCACCAAGTCAGGCCAAATCCCGGTTCCCGAGCAAAGCACCCTTCCCGGTCCCTGCCTCCCCTCCGCCCGGGACCACCCGGGAAGCAGTGTAGGGCAGACGCCTGGACACACTCGGGGCGGGTTGGGGAGGGAGTGGCCTGGAGAACGGGGCAGGAAGCCGGCTTCCGAGCGCCCATCCTGCACTCCCAGGGGCGGACCGCCCCCATCGCGGGCACCGCTGAACTCTCGGCGGCCTGGAGGCCCGACGGGTGGGGCGCACACAGCGGACCCAAGCCCGGATAAGGGAGTGGAACCGGTTCCCCGAGCCTTGGGCTCCGCAACTCTCTGAGGCTCAGTTTCCTTCTGCAGACTGTGTCAGCGCCGGACACCGACACCCCGCTCGCCAGGTCCTGCGGCGGCTCCTGTGCCGGGCAGCGCCTCACATACCCGGCCCGAGTGCTCTGGCGTCGCCGCGGAGTGCGCGGGGCCTCGGTATCCAGCACGCGCCGCAGCAGCGTCCGCGTCGTAGGCTCATTGTCGGAGATGTCGCTGTCCGCCATCCTCCCGGCAGTCCGCCCGGCTCCCAACCGCTGCCGTAGCCTAGGCAGCCGCCTTCCCGCCGCCGCTTTTGAGCCTACTCTCGCGAGACTGCCGCACAGCTCCACGGGAATTGTAGTTCTAGCCTCACCGTCCAGGGACGAGGAGCGTGTGCAAAGGTGCCGGCAGATTCTGAATTTGGAGGCAGTTTTACCGAGGAGTGATCCTGGACACGTGTGTGCAACCAGTCGAAGCCTGGTTTCCTCATCTGTAAGCTGAGGAGGATACCCACCTTACCACGGGCTTGAAATGATTCAGTGAGATACAGTTTAACTCGGGATTTGACACATATTAAATCAGGCCATCAATAAATGGTGGTCACTTACTATTAGAATCTCTCTCATAACCCCTTCTCCCTCTCGGAAGGTGAGGAGAGACATTTGTAAAGACCGCTCTGTCTGTAGGCTCACTATCAAAAGAGGCCAATTTGTAGGCTCCCAGGCTAGTGGGCTGTTTGTGACCCATCAGAGAAGCTTTGATCCCCAAACATGTGCAATTCTGAGATGAACTCAGCTCTCAAAAGTTCTGTCAGTGCTGGAGATTCTATTTTCATATTTTTCACTGATTGACAGCCCACTCCCCTTTCTTAAATTTTCATGGGAACTGATGTAGAACTTGAGTTCTGAGTCTCCCATGCCGTTTTTTTGCTCCTAGATCAGGTGTATAGTATCAGTTGCTTGGACAGGCATGGGCATATTTGTGCTCGTGTTAAAAAATAAAGCAAAGAGCCTTTCCCTGCCGATAGCACTCTCACAAACATGGTGAACGTTCCTAAAACCCGCCAGACTTTCTGTAAGAAGTGTGGCAAGCATCACCCCACAAAATAACACAGTACAAGAAGGGCAAGATCCTCTGTGTGCGCAGGGAAAGCAGCGTTATGACAGGAACCAAAGTGGCTCTTGGTGGGCAGGCTAAGCCGATTTTCCGAAAAACGGCTAAAACTACAAAGAAGATTGTGCCGAGGCTTGAGTGTGTTGAGCCTAACTGCAGATCTAAGAGAATGCTGGCTATTAAGAGATGCAAGCATTTTGAACTGGGAGGAGATAAGAAGAGAAAGGGTCAAGTGCTCCAATTCTAAGCTTCGTGTTTTGTTTTATTACATGACAATAAAATCTTGATATGTTCACTTCGAAGAATAAAATAAAATAAAGCAAAGAGCCCTAGCCGGTTTGGCTCAGTGGATAGAGCATCGGCTGTGGACTGAAGGGTCCCGGGTTCGATTCTGGCCAAGGGCACATGCCTGAGTTGCAAGCTCGATCCCCCAGTAAGGGGCGTGCAGGAGGCAGCCAATCAATGGTTCTCTCTCATCATTGATGTTTCTATCTCTCTATCCGCCTCCCTTCCTCTTTGAAATCAATAAAAGTATATTTTAAAAAATAAATAAAACAAAGAACCCTGGTTGGTTTGACTCAGTGGATACAGTATAGGCCTGCGGACTGAAGGTCCTGAGTTCTATTCTGATCAAGGGCACATGCCCAGGTTGTGGACTTGATCCCCAGTAGGGGGCGTGCAGGAGGCAGCCAATCAATGATCTATCGTTGATGTTTCTGTCTCTCTCTTCCTCTCTGAAATCAATAAGAATAGATTTTTTAAAAACAGCTTTGAACTGAATAATATGGAAAAACACAAAACTCTTTTCTTTTTTTAAAATAAATATATTTTTATTTGAGAGAAAGAGAGAGAGAGAAACCTCAATGAAGAGAATCATTGATCGGCTGCCTCCTGCATGCCCCGCATTGGGGTTAGAGCCCACAACCCCAGGACCAGGAATCGAACCATGACCTCCTGGTTCATAGGTCGACGCTCAACCCCCGAGCCAGGCCAGCCAGGCCACAAAACCCTTTTCAAAACAATTTGAGACATGACTTACTTTTGTATGGTACTATTCTATGTATTTACATAATTGATTTGTAGATGAAAGGGGCCACATGATAAACTGATAAGCTCAGGGAAGGCCTGCATAGTGGTCTTGCAAACTCAGAGACCTAAAGTAACCACAAAGGATGGTCTGAAATTAAACTTTAATTAAAAGCAGTTATGGTGGGTAGTTATATCCTAAGCCCCTATCTTCACTGACAAGGTCAACCTTTACCTTAATTGAGCTTATCTGTCTTTTTTTAAAAAATATATATATTTTTTTATTTCAGAGAGGGAGAGGAAGAGATAGAAACATCAATGATGAATCACTGATTGGCTGCCTCCTGCACACCCATCACTGAGGATTGAGCCCGAAACCTGGGCATGTGGCCTTGACCAGAACTGAACCTGGGACCTTTCCATCCACAGGCTGATGCTCTATCCACTGAGCTAAACTGGCCAGGCCTGTCTTTTGCATCTATAATAACATATCTTTGAAATGTCTGGGTAACTTGTAACTTCCCTTTTTCCAGAACCCTTGGGGGCACAACCTAATGTGCCTGGGTGTCAGGACAGATACCACAAATCAAATTCCTTCATTGTTATGTTAATTGTTCCTGCACCCACCTAAGTATACGTCTATCATTTTACTTTTTGTCCAATCCCAGGGTTTCCACCTCCCCCCATTCCTTCCCACCCCCACCTCCGATTTTGCTTTCTTCTGCCTCTCTAATCTATCATCAGTGGATTTCATGTAACTCACCTTCGTCCCTTCCTTTGATTGCAATGTATAAAAATAGATGAGAAACCGCCATTCTCTGGAGCACCATCCCAATCCGTTGAGATATCGCTTCCCAGCAACTGTTCAGTTTGGCTCAAATAAACTCACAAAAATTCTTTACAGGTTTGAATTTTTTTTACGTTAACAGATCCAACTTTATATTTACTACTTGTTTAAAAAAACACTGGGCTCATGAAGTGAGGGAAGGAGTCAGAGATTGGCAAGGGCTGGACCATGTGAGGTCTCACAGGCTCTGAAAGGAGTCTGGACATTATTCTAAATGCAGTAGGCCACTGGAGGGATTTAAGCAGAGGTATTACATAATCATATTTTCTTTGGCAGAACATGAAGAACAATGCAGGGAGACACGATTGAAAACAGGGAGACACGTGACAGGATCTTGCCTTTCTCCAGAAGTGAAAAGATAAAGGGTGAGGTGACAAGATAAAGGAGAGTAGGGAGGGGAGAAAGCTGTGCATTCAGATATGTTTTGAAAGTATACAGGATTAAGTGTAGATTAGAAGTGATTTTATGACTAGAAGGTAGAGGCTTTTTTGTTTTGTTTTTGTTTTGTTAATCCTCACCAAAGGATATTTTTCCATTGATTTTTAGAGAGTGTGCCGGAAGCCGGTCCATCCTTGCTGCTTGACACAGTCGCTGCAGGAAAGAAACATCTGCACAGCATATGTTTCAAGGGACCTGGTGTATATAGCATACTGTTCTTAATATGTTTGCTCCCCTTAGCGCTGTGTGTTTTAACCAAGGTCACCTCTCCGAGAAAGGTTGTTTCCCCAGGTAGGAATTTTTCCCTGAAGTCAGGGAGGGGATGCCTCTCCTAGAAAGGTTGTTTCCCCAGGTAGGAATTTTTCCCTGAAGTCAGGGAGGGGATGAAACTCCTTAACTAAGTGCCAGGCGGGTAGTTAATCACTACAAACAATCATGCTTAAGCTACATAATCTTTACTCCCTGGAATGGAGATAAGAAACGCCCTAACCTTTGTAATAGAAATTGACAGGATTAAAATCAACTGGGATAAATATGGATGTAACAAGACAATAAACAGCAGAACCTCTCTGGAGATCGAGACCAGAACTTGGCTGGAGATCCTGGCTAGGCTGCTGATCAACTGAACGCTGTCTCCGTGTCATTCCTTCTTCGCCGACTCCGTCTACGCCTTTGGGAACCCCTGGACCTGCTGGGGTTGGACCCCGGCAAGAGTGGAAGGGAGGGGGAGAAACTCACTTCGATTGATTGCCTCCTGAAAACCCTCACTGCTGGGGATCGAGCCTGCAACCTAGATACAGGCCCTTGACTAGAATTGAACCTGGGACCCTTCAGTTCTCAGGCACCGCGCTACCCACTGAGCCAAATCAGCTAGGGCTAGAAGGTAGAGTTCTATTGAGCATAATATTCAATGTTCTGTGCAAAAGGAAATTATATTAATTTGTCCTCTCACCAATAGTTTTTGAGCAAGGTAGGTATTGAGACAGGTAGAAGTAGAAACCTATCAATAACTGTATGACAATGAAAATATATGACATATATAATGAGCTTTTGCTGAATTTTATCTCTACTGCACATTTTACATAAACATTTAATCATAACAGTGTGACCATTTGTTACCATTGTATAAATGATTCACCCAGATGAATGTCCATCTTTCACTATGGGCTACACATTCCAGAGAATGTATTTCTGAATTTGAAGGATTCAAGCTGTGGCCATCAGCTGCATAGGCCAGGAGGGATGGGACAGTCTCCTGTAATGGGTCTGTGAAACCCTTTCTCCCCACATTGTCCTGTATTTTCCTACATTTTAAGCAAGGGTCCCTTTTATGATAAAGAACAACAAAACAATAATAATGATAACAGTAGTAGTAATAACGTTAACTTGGGATGTTATTGTTTTCTTTGGCAAGCTTCTAAATGCCCAATCTATTTTGTTTTTATAGCAAATGATTACAAATAATATATACTAGGCTTCAATTTCATACCCGTGGTCTGTAATCAGGGAGAGGAAAAAAAAAAGAGGAGGAAGAGTCAGGATAAAGGTGAAGAAGAGCAAGAAATAGGACAAAGGGGGAACTCAGCAAAGGAGGACTAGCTTGCAGGTAATTCCCCTGGACGACTGCCTGGCCTCCTTCCTGGTTTTCTACAGCTTCTCTTGCCCTTTAGAATATTTCCCCATAGAAGTCGAAGGAGGAAAGTTTCTTTTTACAGTGCAAATCCTATCCATCCTTTTCTTTTCTTTTTTAAAAATATATTTTATTGACTTTTTACAGAGAGGAAGGGACAGGGATAGAGAGCTAGAAACATCGATGAGAGAGAAACATCGATCAGCTGCTTCCTGAACACTCCCCACCGGGCATGTGCCCGCAACCAAGGTACATGCCCTTGACCGGAATCGACCCGGGACCCTTGAGTTCGCAGGCCAACGCTCTATCCACTGAGCCAAACCGGCCAGGGCCATCCTTTTCTTTAACACTCTTCAACAGTTCTCAGTCGCTTGCAGAATAAAATCCCAAATCTTTATATGGCCCAATTTGGTATCTTTAAGCGGCTTCTGCTACTCCGGCCGCCACCTTCCAAGCGCTTTAAAAGCGGAGCCTAGCTGTAGCTGGTTTTGCTCAGCGGATAGAGCGTTGGCCTGCAGACTGAAGGGTCCCAGGTTCGGTTCTGGTCAAGGTTTATTTCTGTGATGAGACATTCATTCGCGTGCATTCACTTCGGTTATCCAAAAGTCGGGCCCTCAACCCCAGCCTGTCTGGTTCTTGCCAGGTTCCCAAATCCCGGCACTGTGACTGGCACACAAAAGGCACCTACTGGTCACTGTTTCGGTCAATAAGTGAGTCAACGCAAGCAGCGGCTGTGTTGGGGGCGAGCCCCAACGAAGAGAAAAAGGACGCTAAGGTCTCAAGGGGTGTCTCGACCCAGGTCCCGCTAACCTACTCCTGCAGGAACGCCGTCGCCTTCGCCTTCGCCTTCGCCTTCGTCAAGCAGCACCACCTCGCCCAATTCCTGGTCTGCAGTAACCCGACCTCTCCTGTGGGCGGCGCTCCAAGCCGCAGCCGCCGAGTTCAAGCAAGGCATTGTGGAACTTGTAGTTTCCGGGGGTATATGCCCAAAGCGCTTGCGCATCGGAGGAGCGCGCGCCGTCCGACCCCCCCCATGAGGGTTTCTTGTTTTTTAAAAGAGAGATCCAGGCGACAGCGTTCCAGCCGAATACACCTCTTTAGTCCACTCTGATTGATCCAGCTCTGGAAAGAATCTCCTCTACGGGGGCCGTGGCGGTTCCCTGAAAAGCGGCCGGAATAAGCACACCCCGCCCCGGAAGTAAGAGGTTTCTGGCGCGGTGCATTGTGGGGGGCGTAGTCCTCCTTCTCAGGCGGTCCTTCGCGGCGTCCCCGGGGCCGACTCCCGAGCGCAGGCGGGCGGCCTGGCGGGCTGCGCGGCGCGGGCCGACGGGAAGCGTATTCTGGGCACGGGGTGCCGGGCCAGCCGGCCGCGCCGGACGACGACAGTAGTGGTAAGCCACCCAAGGTCTCGCGCGGCGCCGCCCGTCGAGGGGCGGGCGGCGGCAGACAACCGGGCCGTCGAAGAGTTCAGGAGGCCGGTGGGCCGGGCCGCGCGGCGCAGCCATGCCAGGCTTTACGTGTTGCGTGCCGGGCTGCTACAACAACTCGCATCGGGACAAGGCTCTCCATTTCTACACGTTTCCCAAGGACGCTGAGCTGCGGCGCCTCTGGCTCAAGAACGTGTCTCGTGCCGGCGTCAGTGGATGCTTCTCCACCTTCCAGCCCACCACGGGTCACCGTCTCTGCAGCGTCCACTTCCAGGGCGGTCGCAAGACCTACACGGTGCGCGTCCCCACCATCTTCCCTCTGCGCGGCGTTAACGAGCGCAAAGTAGCACGCAGACCCGCCGGGGCCGCAGCCGCCCGCCGCAGGCAGCAGCAGCAGCAGCAGCAACAGCAGCAGCAGCAACTGCAGCATCCGCCGCCGCCGTCAGCCTCGACTGCCCAGACCGCCCAGCTGCAGCCGAACCTGGTGTCTGCTTCTGCGGCTGTGCTCCTCACTCTTCAGGCGGCTGTGGACAGCAGCCAGGCTCCTGGGTCCGTGCAGCAGGCACCCACTGCTCCCACCGGAGATGATGTGAAACCCATCGATCTGACGGTGCAAGTGGAGTTCGCGGCCGCAGAGGGCGCAGCCGCCGCAGCCGCCGCGTCGGAGCTAGAGGCTGCCACCGCCGGGCTGGAGGCTGCCGAGTGTCCGATGGGCCCCCAGTTGGTGGTAGTAGGGGAAGAGGGCTTCCCTGATACTGGCTCCGACCACTCGTACTCGTTATCGTCAGGCACCACGGAGGAGGAGCTCCTGCGCAAGCTGAACGAGCAGCGGGACATCCTGGCGCTGATGGAGGTGAAGATGAAGGAGATGAAGGGCAGCATCCGCCACCTGCGTCTCACCGAGGCCAAGCTGCGCGAAGAGCTCCGAGAGAAGGATCGGCTGCTGGCCATGTCCGTCATCCGCAAGAAGCACGGAATGTGAACGGGTTCCCCTGGGACTCCCCGGGCCCTGCCAGCCCAGGAGGCCTGCAGGCCGCCATTGCGAACTCGCCTATACTCCTGGGACACTGGTTGACTGTACTGAGGCTTAGGGCAGCTGGACTGTTGCTGGTGACCTGACACCCTCTTGTTTCCTCTTGAAGTCTGGGACCTTGGACTCTGCTCTGGTGATACCAGCAATTAATGACTTTGTCTCCCCCGCATCCCCATCTCCAGTTCATGTTGTGGGTTCTGGTTAAGCAGAGGCTTAGGAACCACTGAACTTGAAGCTTACCCCGTAGGGATGCAGGTGGGATGCCCAAGGACTATGGGTTTGGGAAGACAACACCTTGTAGTTTGCCAGCAATCAGAGACAACTCTTCTGTGTGTAGTGATAAGGGAGCCAAGTGACATCAGTTCTCCTTTTCATGCTTTTCTTTCCCAGGTGCAGCCTGTGATTCTGATGGGAACTGGCAGATCTGTGCCTCTGCCTCCTAGGACCTCCCTCTCTAGGAGGCCATCTACAAGGGGATCTAGGTGACACGCTGATGGAGACCCAGCTTGCCAGGGACTTAGGTTTATCTTGTTATGTTTGCTACTGGTTACAAATTCTATTTTCTGTACATTTAGTCAGACTAAAGTTTTCACTGTGTTTGTTTGGCAAAATGAATTAAACAGAAGGTAAGGTTTTTATTTGGATTTCGCCCTTTTATTTTTATAAGGATTCAGCTAAGTGGCCCTGAAACATGGGGGAAATAGACTGAGGCCTGGTCTCAAGGACCAGGCTGACCCTGGGAGCAGAGATGGTCTCTCCATAAAGGAGTCCTAAGCACATGGACTCTTGCCCCTTAAGGTCCTCACAGACTTCCTGGCTCAGCTCCAGGTTTGGAAACTTGCACAAAATGGTCCCAGATTGTCCATGGGTGAGCAGCCTGTGTTCTTTTAATAGGGAGAAGGAGCAACTGAGAACTAAGCTGAATTGTGACAGTCTACTTCTCCGAGGGTTTTGAATTCCCAGGTTATCAGCTAGGGTTGAATTTTGCCCACTGTACAGCCCTTAGGCCTAGTACAGTGTCTAATACACATAGGCATTCAATTACTCAAATCAGTGCAGACCACAGTCGGAGCCAGCCGTGGCGCCTGCACAGGGCACAAGGACTCTTGTACAAATACCTTTCGCCTCGGTGCTCTCAGTATGAATTACCCATACAAGCTTTAAGGAGTAGGAGTTGGGATTTGTGACTCCTTGACTCATTTTCATGGCTGTTTCCATCTTTCTTAAGATTGGGTATTGTAGGGGTGAGATAACATTTGTATCTATAGCTCCAAGTAATTTTGCTCAAATCCAGTGGGGAAAAGCAAATGCCTTTAAAGCTAGCACTGTTTACTAAGGGTGTTGGGCACAAGTGGACAGTTCTTGAGCTCCATAAAACGTCATTCTCTTCTCTGTTACTTATGGAAAAACCACTTGCCTGGAAACTCCCTTTGGCTGCGAACTGAAAAGACTCTAAAATGTTCCTCAGTCTCTGCTCTTCTCTTTGGCACTGACTTGAGAAACAAGTTTTTGGTGGGGAGGCAGAGTGGGGCATAGGTTGTGTGCGTGCCTGGTTGGGGAAGAGACCGGATCTCTGCCTTTCTAGGTTTTTGGCTAGTAACAAGGTAGTGGAAGCACAGCAGTGCCCTTCGAGGCCAGCTGGAACTGAAACCCTTTGCCTTCAGCTATTGGTCAGTCTCTCATATGCCCCCCTCTTTCACTAGGAGTGAGGGGTTTCCCAGGCTCCGACCATGCTCTGTGGTGGATCCTCTAGCACCATTTGGTTGAAGGGACTGAACACTGTTTCTGCTTTGGCTCATGTGAACCTCTCAGCAGCACTCCCAGGAAAGTGTGAGGGCCAGGACTTTGGTCTCTGGAGGTTATGTGTACACAATCCACCCAGTATTTTTGCTTCTTGGGAGGACAGCTCAGAGCAAGGGAGGTCCCAGATGCACCACAAGCAGGACAATGTAGAGTTCTCACTGGCTGAGTAATAAGAAGCATGAGGCAAGGTAGTACACACCTGGAATTTAATAAGCTTGGCCTAGTCTTACCAGCCATCACTAGGAGGGTGGGGTGGGGTTGGTC
Source organism: Myotis daubentonii (assembly GCF_963259705.1). Lineage (NCBI taxonomy): Eukaryota > Metazoa > Chordata > Mammalia > Chiroptera > Vespertilionidae > Myotis > Myotis daubentonii. The sequence goes on along the minus strand of NC_081854.1, from coordinate 46,155,697 downwards.
GGTGAAGGTTCAAAACTCTTCTGGAAGAACAGGAGTACTGCGAGATCTCTGGCCTGGAGGGAAGGCATGGAGCTGCCAGCAGAAGCCTTGTAGCTATTCCCTTACCTATGCCTCCTCCCCTCCCGCCCTGGTTCGCTGTAGGGCATTTCCGCCAACCCGCCTGACCCAGAGGCAGGCCTTCAATGTTTGCGTTGCCCCGGAAACAACTAAAATAGGCGTTGAAAGGAAAGGGCAACCTGGTCATTTAAGTCACGGGGAAATTTGGGGTGAGCCAGTGACTTCTCTTTTTTCATTAATAAAAATGAAACACTTAGTTGTCTGCCTGTATAAAAAAAATGTTTTTGGAGACTTTAGTTGTACAAGTCTAAGAGAAATCTTGTCTGCCGCTGAGCCCCACTTGAGGAACATTTGAGTCTACAGCCCGAGGAGAAAGTCTTGCCTGCTCGAAAGCAGCCTCGGGCCGAATAGCGGTGGGCAGGGCGCACGAATGTCGGCCCGCAGAAGTTACGGGTTTTGCCTGGGGCTGGTCTTGAGCACCTCTCCGAGCACCAAAGAGGAGGGGGCTTCCCGAGCGGAAACAGCGCGGGGCCCAGGGAGGGACGGCTGGGCCAGGCTGGGATCCCACGGAGGCGGGGCCAACCCTAGACAGCGGCGCAGCCTGGGTGGGGTCGGACCAGCTGGGACCTGGTGACAACAAGCCCTGACCCTTGCCTGGCGCCAACTTCGGGTGTTCCAGAGGCTTCCGCTAGACCACAATTCTCAGGGGCTTGCCCCGGCAGCCGCCCTCGCTGGCTTAGCCTCACCTCCCGCGCTGCGGTCCGTGTCTGGGCCTCGGCGCATAGCACGCCGGGAACTGTAGTTTTCTCTGGGAGTACCTATGCCCGAAAGGAGCGCGGGGAGGACTGCGTTTCCCAGAGTGCAGCGGGGGTGGCGAGGGAAGGTAGGGGGGAAGGGACAGTCGGTCGCCGACCGCGCTGGGTTGCCGCCGCCGCTGCCGCCATCGTGCCAGCCCCTCGGGTGAGTGTCGGGGTTAGCGTGCCGGGGCGGGGGCTGGGTCGCAAGAGCCGCTCTCCGGGTCGCCTGGAGCCTCCGCTGCGAGTCCCCGGGCGGCCCCTCCCCTCCTCCCTCCTGGCGGCCCGAAGCCGCGCGGGGCCGGGGCCATGTGTCGCGCGCGACTCCGCCTCCCGCCGGTCCTCTGAGGAGGTGGCTGGGGGAAACCCAGAGACAGGCAGGCTTCTATCCAGGCGGTGCCGTGCACATGGCGGGAGCAACGGACTGCGCTAGGATGGGGTCTTTTTCTCTTGTCCAGACCATTCAGATGGGGCTCTCCGGGCCCCGCCCCGTCCGGCCTAACCCGGCCTGCCCGAGTCCCGCAAGTTCTGCAGGCTGGTCAGTGGGTCGACCCCAGCCCCACGTCCTGCTACCCACCTGCGAAGGATCCGGGGATGGGCAAGCGTTCGTTCTCCAGCCCACTCCGGAGTCAGCTTTGGGGTAAGGGCGCCCGTCTGCTGCAGCCCGGGCTTGGGACTCGTACTCTGTTCCCGACCGTAGCCTGGCTGGGATGTGGGATGCTTGTCTACAAGCCCGCTGGGGGTGCACGAAGCCTAACCCCCCTCCCAACTCTGGAACTCATCCGTAAGTTCTCTCGCGTGGAGGGGAGAGTCAAGTAACCTGGAGTTGGAGCGGGTTGCACGCGGGACTTCACCCCCGACCAGCCTTGGTAGCTCTGGCCTGGTGGGATGCGGCAGGTCCAGGCCGGATGGCTCAGCCCCCGCCCTTCTCTCTCTCAGTGACCAGGTTCCAGCTGTGATGGGTTGGCCAGCCGTGTTAGTGGAGGAAGGAAGCCCAGGAGGTGAGGTTGGATGTCTGAGCCTCCAGCACGTTATTAGATCTCCTCCCACAGAGGAGGGTGATTCCCTAAGAATGGCGGTGATAAGGTGGAATTCAAAGAAGGGGGAAGTAGAATCCAGGCCTGAGGTCCATGAACCCAGTGCCAAACAAGACACTGGACTGGAAGCAACGTTGGGGGTGAATCACATTTGGGTTGCGGGGCTCGGATACAGACTCTGTGAGGCCTTCTGAAGCTTGGGTAGCGGACCTAGAGCTGAAAGCTGCAGGAAGTCAGATTTCCCTCACTTGCGTTCTCACTTCCCAACTGCTGGATTGATTTGTGAGCAGGCAGTAAATTGGTTGGGCTTTAGGAAATCGCCCTTGATGGCTCCGGTGACCCCTTGAGTTCTGGGAGAAGCGGAGCATCTAGCCATTGAGTAGCCCTCTGAGAGGCTTTGTAAAGGTACTTCTGACTGAGTGGTTATATAAGGGACCTGTCCAGAGAAGACTATGGGACTTTGGGAAGGCACACTTGTCTAGCCTTCATTCCTCTGACCGGAAGTGTGGCTTCTGGGTCACGGTTCTCTTAGAAGAGTTGAGTTAGGCCCAAGGAGCAGACAGAAAGTCTCCACCTCCGGACTTCCCCCCTTCCAAGTGATTTTTTTTTTTAAAATATATTCTATTGATTCTTTACAGAGAAGAAGGGAGAGAGATAGAGAGTCAGAAACATCGATGAGAGAGAAACGTCGACCAGCTGCCTCCTGCACATCTACCACCGGGGATGTGCCCACAACCCAGGTACATGCCCCTGACCGGAACCGAACCTGGGACCCTTCAGTCCGCAGGCCCACGCTCTATCCACTGAGCCAAACCGGTTTCGGCTTCCAAGTGATTTTTTTCTGATCATAGGGCTTTAGCCTTGGAAGTTTCCTGCAGTTGAATAGCTCTATCTAGTCATTCTCCCTGGTTAGGGAGGACAGGCAAGGGTTAGACTGATCTCTGAACTCAATCTTCCCAGTCGACCTCCTAGCACATGAGCACAGGGAAGTCAGGTTTATTCAGCAGGCTCAGGAGAGGCCTGCTTTGCCAGTGGATGTGGGCAACGGAGGGACTACCCACAGGACACACATAGGATCAATGTGGTGGAATCCCTTAGTGCTAAAAGCAGTTATTTCATGACTCTCTCTACATCAAGCATGTCAAAGCCCGCCAGCCGCGAGTTTAACATGCTTGCTCTACATTGTCTGGATTAGTTCTTTCTAGGACACAAGTTTCAGGTGAGCTGGGTTTGAGGCTATGGGTTAGTTTTGCACATTTTGAAGGCCTGGGTGGCTTGATCACAAGAGTTTTCTACAGGGTTAAAAAGATACTGTTCTCCAGAGTTGCATAGAAATAGGAATTCAGGTCCCTCCCTCTCTAGTCCTAGAACAGTGGTTCTCAACCTTCTGGCCCTTTAAATACAGTTCCTCGTGTTATGACCGCTAACCATAAAATTGTTTTCGTTGCTATTTCATAACTGTAATTTTGCTACTGTTATGAATCGTAATGTAAATATCTGATATGCAGGATGGTCTTAGGCAACCCCTGTGAAAGGGTCGTTCGACCCCCAAAGGGGTCTCGACCCACAGGTTGAGAACCGCTGTTCTAGAAGTTCCCTATAACTTATGTGTCTGGGGTCAGCACACTATTGCTAGGCATCTTGATCCCCCAGAAGCCCTTGACCTTTCTGGAACTTGGCAAGCCATCTGGGTCTCAGAGATAAGAGAAGAACCCTGAGGTTCTCCAGAATCATTCTGCATCTTCTATTCTTTTTTTTTTTCTTCTTATTTCAGAGAGTGGAAGGGAGAGGGAGATAGAAACAACAATGATGAGAATCATCAATTGGTTGCCTCCTGCACACCACCTACTGGGGATCAAGCCGCAACCTGGGCATGTGCCCTGACTGAATCAAACCCATGCTCAACCACTGGGCGACTCCCACTGAGCTGCCTCTTTTGTCTGATTTGGGAAGAGGCCTGGCACAGTGCATTTGGGATATGTCTACATAAGCATGGGAGCATGGTGTGAGGATGACTGGGTTCTGAATCAGCTCAAAACTAGGTTCCTAGGTGGCGTGGAGCCTTCCTCTCCACTCTGAGCCATGTCTCACTTTATCCTGTAGTCTTTATAGTTGGTGGGTTGGGATGGTGTGAATGATTTAAGAGATAGAGAATTCTCAAATCTTAGAACTGGAAGGCACCTTATATAAAAAAAATTCTAGGATTTCCTCACTGAGGCATTAGTATCTTCCTTGAAATTATTTTTTTTTCTCCTTTCTCATCAATGATCAGTTTTATTCAGCAACCATTTTTTTACAAAAATATATTTTATTGATTTTTCACAGAGAGGAAGGGAGAGGGACAGAGAGCCAGAAACATTGATCAGCTGCCCCCTGCACACCCCCCACCAGGGACGTGCCCGCAACCAAGGCACATGCCCTTGACCGAAACCGAACCCGAACCCGGGACCCCTGAGTCCACAGGCCGACGCTCTATCCACTGAGCCAAACTGGCTTTGGCGCAGCAACCATTCTTTGGGCTCTTTCTGTGTATCAGGCTCTGGGCTGAGGCTGGAGGTAGAAAAATGAATCCTGTCCAGCCCTGGTGAAAGGGTATAATGTTGCTGTTTTGTGCTGAGGACTAAATTGAAGGGACCTACAGGGGCTCTTGGCCCTGCACGGAAGAGGGGGCTTCTGAATGATTAGAGCACTAAAGAGGAAAGGTTGTTAGTTAGTCCAATCTTTCAGTACACAGAGCAAGGTATACCTCCAAATGGTGGGCCCAGGAAGGTCTGGGGTCCCTTAGGCTGTGGCTGTTGAATCTACCTGCTGTCTTCTACAACCTGCTCTTCATCCCTCAGAATTCTGCTGGTAGTCTACCAGTGCCTGGGAGTTTGACCAGCTTTTTGTGCTCTGTGGCCTTCCTGTTACTCCCTGCCTGGAGTCTGGGTTTGTGGATCCTGCTCCTTTCACTGAGACCCTCTTAAGGTCACTTTTATTAAAATGCCCAATGTTCCTGGAATGGTACCTATCAGGACCTCTCCCCTGAGTGAGACACAGAGGCATCCTCCCAGGATGAAAGGGAATAGTTCTTTTGGAAAGAGAGGAGTGGATCCAACAAGTTGGGCACGATTTCTATGACTGGGGTTGAGCTGAGCCTCTTTATGGGCTTTTTTCCCTCCTTAAGTTAATATTTTCTAGTGGGCCATATGAGGATGCTTGTGTATCTGCTTGGTGCCAATTCCCTGAGAAGGGCCTACTTGTAGAAGGAGAACCCCCTTCAGGAGAGGCATGTTTCCAAAGTACGTGGGAATTGAGGGCTGTTTGCCTCAGTAAACGGGGGGAATTCTGGAATGCTTGTTCCTTAATGATTCAGATAGGCCATCGGAGCTACTGGATCTCACCAGGGCAGAAACTGCTGCCCTGGAAGCATGTCTGTGTATAGAGACATTGGTTCCACTTGCAGAGGTAGTTTCAGGCCCAGGAGAATGGACGTTCTCACTTGTTCCTATGATGTAAACCTGCTTTGACCACTCAGCGGCTTTCTGTCCTGAGGGGCGTGGAGCTTGCCGATTTCAGAGGACCTATATGCTTTTTGTTATTTAACGTTGGCTTTCAGCTGTTCCAGCCTAGGCCAATTTTGTGGACATTTTATTTTTATTTATTTTTTAAATATATTTTATTGATTTTTTTACAGAGAGGAAGGGAGAGGGATAGAGAGTTAGAAACATCGATGAGAGAGAAACATCGAACAGCCACCTCCTGCATACCCTTTACTGGGGATGTGGCCGCAACCAAGGTACATGCCCTTGACTGGAATTGAACCTGGGACCCTTCAGTCCGAAGGCTGATGCTCTATTCATTGAGCCAAACCAGTTAGGGCAATTTTGTGGACATTTTAATGCTGGCTATGCCAGTGGCCTTGTGCAGCCTTGAATTTGTTCTTAACCTCTTGGTTTCCTCATCTGCAGAGCGATGATAACCATACCAGCTCTGTGGGCTTGTGAGGCTCAACAATGAAACACACAATGGTTTGGCTAACAGGAGGCATCCCGTCCACCATCCTGGGGACTCTACGTCCATCCCTTTATTACCCTGCTTATCTCAGTCCTAGGGTGGTGGCAGACGATGGGGGTGGTCACTTAGGTGCTTTAATCCACACTGGGGGATCCAAGTTCATGTGTACCTAACCAGCAAGTTCATAGATGGGAGCTGGCTGGGTCAGGGGTCCCAGAGATCTCTGAGCCTCCTGGGAAATGGGAAGCTACTCAGGGACTGAGTAAGTGCAGAGCAGAAACCAGAATGCAGGTCTCAGATTCAGCTTCTGGGTTAATCAGGGCAACCCAAAGGAGCCCTCCCTCTAGGCAGAAGAGGAAAAGGCCATCTGGGTGCTGGGGACACCTAGATCTCAGGGGGGAAGGGGGTCTGTTCTAAAATGGGTTTTGTCCTGGCCAGCCATTAGGGCATCAGACCTTGGCTAATTTCTAGACTTCAGGCAGGAGAGTGGTGACAAGGCAGTTGGCAGTCCTAGGTCAAGGCTTCTTAGCTTGACCTAGTGTTCACCTGGGACCTGACAGTAACTCTTTACAGCAGAGCCCTGTTTTATATCCTCAGTTGATTACCCCTAGCATCCCACAATTATTGATGAGGCAACACAATGAGGGAGAGGAGGAGGAGGAGGAGGAGCAGGCTAGAGGCCAGGCCTTTGAGCATGGGGTTGGGTGCCTGCTGTTTAGCCACAGCTGTCCTTCAGGTGACTGACCAGGAACTTGGGAGTGCCACATGCCTCAAAGGGTTGGGGCCAAGTCCCACTTGCCACATGCCTGACAACTAGGACAGAAAATGTAGGTGGAGGGGAAGTGGGTTACTTGGCCACTTAAATTGAGCAGGGTTTGCCCAGAACTACTCCTCCAGAGAAGGGCTGGCCTCAGCCCCGCCTCCTATACATTCACAGGCTTAAATAGTTTTTTGAGGGCCAAGCCAGGCACCATGGGAATAGAGATGCCCTGTTCAGGGACACAGAACATAAGCAAATACAGGGTGAGGCAAAAATAGGTTTACGTTGTGAGTATGTGAAAGTTTATTCTTGTATTATTTCCCATACAAATGGAGATCTACTTTTGCCCCGCTCTGTATATAAGTGTGACAATCTCATGCAGTGACAAGTTCTAAGGAAATAACACAGGATGGTGAAATGAGTACCAGGGCAGCTATTTTTGGCTGCGTGGTCAGGGTAGGTGTCTATGAAGAAGTGACATTTGAGCTGACACATAGGTGACAAGGAGCCAGGCACACAAAGATTTAGGGAAGAGAAGAGTGATCCAGGTAGAAAGATCAACAGTTGCAAACCCGTAGGGTGAGAACAGGCTTAGTATGTTCCAGAAATAAGAGAATACCAAGAGGCTGTAAATGAAGGGTGCGGGGGAGGGGAGGTGTCAGTGGCAGGAGACAAGGTTGGACAGGAGGGCAGGTCACCCATCGCAGGATAAGTGGTTCAGACTTTGTCAGTGGAGGGCCAGAGGACAGGATACACGGCACCCCTCACCATGAAATCAGGGGCAGCTTATTCCCGAACTGAAGAATAGGCACCCTGCAGCGTCTTCCTCTCTGGTGCAGTACACTGCATTTCCCCTCTCCCCCTGTAATTCACGGCTATGCTCCGGGTCCTACATGTTTAAACCAAGGTTGACTCCCACCTGTTGGAGTCCTTCCCAGCCTGTGTGCTTCAGGTCTGTTTAGGGCTTGGCAGGAAGTAGGTGTGAGTCGTGGGCCTCACTGTGAGCTCAGCACATCTGCTGCCATTCTTTGCAGGCCTCAGTAGTGGGCCCTCAAACATGTGAGCATCTTTCTGTGTATCAGCCTGGAGTTACTAGTAGTGACGTCCTCTTCCCCATCATTCCTGCCCCAGTCCCTGCCCCATGTTCAGCTTGGCATGATCTCTCTGCTTTGCTGAGAGGGTAGAACAGGGTTGTGATTTTGAAGATTTGGGAAAACAGATCATCTATGAAAACACCTGTTTTCACCTGTTTAGTGTGGAAATCTTCCTGGCGCTTTTTTTTGGAGGCAGAAGTCCTGCTTTAGGCCCACAACCTGTCTGAGAAAGCCAAGGTCAGAGAGGGGGGCTTCAGCCCTATGTGCTATTCATTTTTATCTTCAGAGCAGTTGTTGCTGGGAGTCCTGCCTCTCGAGTCCATCCAGTTCTACCATCTGTGAGGTTAGTGATCTTGAGCAAGTTACAGTTAGCTAATCTCATTGAGCCTCATTTTGCTCATCTCTAACATGGGTGTTGACTCCGGGTGTTAGGGATAAGTGCATGTAAAGCCCTAAGCACATTTCTATACCCAATACCCATTAGCGAAAATGAGATGTTACCAGTTGGGCACTGCTGTTTCAAGTTTTGTCCTTGGAAATACTGACTCAGAATTTGAGGATAAAAATGAAGTTTTTCTGTTGCCTAAAGGGATCCCCTGAGCCAGTGGTTTTAGCTTGGGGTCTATGATTGAACCTCAGGGAGTGTAAACAGCCTGAAATTATTCCGAAGGCTGCGGCATCCTGCCGCTGTGCAGATTTATTGGGAGAGGTCACAGTTTTTGAGACATTCTTAGAGGGCCTTTGCACCCACAGAGACCTAACAGTCAGTGAAGGCTGATGCTCAGTGGGCAAGAGGTCATTGAGGTCATTTCTGCTCCTTGAGGAGCCTGGCCTCGGTCAGCCTGCGGACTATTGGCGTGGTCAGCGGCCCTCTTGAAAGAGCTGTAGGAGAAGCTGTTATGAAGGTCAGTCCCTGTCTGATGTGAGGCTGCCTCTAGTCCTTGGCATTTTGTTTCTTTCCAGGCTGTTCTTTCTTCAATAACTGTATTAGAAACAAGGTTTAGGGCTTACTGACCATCCTGGCGAACATCCTCCCTGTCTGGCCCAGACCCCTCCCCTGTGTTTCATGGAGATGGGAGGGAAGCTCTGCGACCTGCTTCTTTTTCAGGGTTTAGGAATGCTGTCTCCTGGCCGTGAGTTGAAAACTTTGTGGGAGGTTTAGAATCAGCAACTATAAGTCTTATAATTTGCTGGGCCATGCTCTGTATAGCGAGGTTGGGGGTGCAGTAAGAACCTTTCTGGAACCCCCACAGCCCAGTATTTAGGTGGAGAAGTGTTTCGGTCAGGAGCCCTGCTTGGCATTTTTTTTTTTTTAAATATATTTTACTGATTTTTTACAGAGAGGAAGGGAGAGAGACAGAGAGTTAGAAACATCGATGAGAGAGAAACATCGATCAGCCGCCTCCTGCACATCTCCCACTGGGGATATGCCCGCAACCCAGGTACATGCCCTTGACCGGAATCGAACCTGGGACCCTCCAGTCCGCAGGCCGACGCTCTATCCACTGAGCCAAACCGGTTTCGGCTGCTTGGCATTTTTAAATCAAAGGCCTCAATCCACATAATTGTGTTTTTTTAAATAATATCTATATATCTATATCTATATATATAGAGAGAGAGAGATAGATATAAACATTTTTTAAAAATATATTTATTGATTTCAGAGAGTAAGGGAGAGGAAGAGAGAGATAGAAACATCAGTGATGAGAGAGAATCATTGATTGGCTGCCTCCTGTACACCCCCTACTGGGGATCAAGCCCACAACCCAGGCATGTGCCCTTAGCCGGAATCGAACCTGGGATCCTTCAGTCCGTAGGTGGATGCTCTATCCACTGAGCCAAACTGGCTAGGGCTATAATATATTTTTATTGATTTTAGAGAGGAAGTGAGAGGGAGAGGGAGACAGAAACATCAATGATGAAAGAGAATCATTGATTGGCTGCTTTCTACAAGTCCCACATTGGGGATTGAGGCTGAAACTTGGTCATGTGCCCTGACTGGGAATCGAACCCATGACCTGCTGGTTCATTGGTCGACACTCAACCACTGAGCCACACTGGCTGGGCTCCACATAGCTTTGAAGGTTTCTTCTCACACTTTCTGGAAAACCCTGAGCTGTGCTCGGTGTGTTGCCATGGGTTTGCCCATGGAGTTGGAGCTCAACATTGGAGTCTGGGAAGGAGTCTGTCCCTAAATATGTGGAGATCTGAACAATGACTTTAAGAAAGAGCAGAGACTGACCAGGCAGATGAGGGGAGGAAGACAACATGATGGGCAGGCACTTGGTGAGTTCTGGTGTATTTGTATGTGGAGCGGGATTGAGGTAGGAAAGAATGGCTGGAGAGGCAAAGACAGGTGTGGCTGGCCACCTGTGTTGCTTGGGGGTTTAGCCTTTAATTCAAAGGCTAGGGTGGTGCTATAGGGGAGGGACATGGCCAGCTTTGTTGTTTAGAGCTCACAATACAAAGGAGCAGAAAGAAAGGGACTGACCTTGCCCAACTGGGTGTGGCTCAGTGGTTGAGCTTAGACCCAGGAATCGAGAGGTCACTGGTTCCATTCCTAGTCGGGGAATATGCCAAGCTTGTGGGTGTGCAAGGGGCAGCTGATCAATGATTCTCTCTCATCATTAATGTTTCTATCTCTCTCCCCCACCTTTCTCTCTGAAATCAATAAAAATATGTATTTTTTATAAAAGCATTAGCCTTGACCAGAGGACCCAGTGTCAACACAGTTGTACTGGATGAACTTGGAACAGGACTCCACACATCAATGAACCTGTTTTCCGACCTGTTAAGCCAATTGACAGTGAACTCTGACCACATGGCTATTGTGGCCATTACATGGGAATAAATAAGTCATGGTCAAGACGTTGACCATGACGTTGGTATTGGCATCAGGAGCCCTGCTTGCCATTTTTTAAAAACATATATTTTTATTGATTTCAGAGAGGAAGAGAGATATATATAGAAACATTAATGATGAGAGAGAACCATTGATCAGCTGCCTCCTGCACACCCCTGCACCGGGGACTGAGCCTGCAACCTGAGCCTACGCCCTTGACTGGAATGGAACCCAGGACCCTTCAGTCTGCAGGCCAACACTCTATCCACTGATCCAAACCAGCTAGGGCCCTGCTTGCCATTTTTTTTTTTTAAAATTAAGTCTTTATTGTTCAGATTATTACATTTGTTCCTCTTTTTTCCCCCATAACTCCCCTCCACCCAGTTCCCACCCCACCCTCTGCCCTCACTCCCCACCCACTGTCCTCATCCATAGATGCACGATTTTTGTCCAGTCTCTACCCGCATCCCCCACACCCCTTTCCCCCACAAGAATAGTCAGTCCATTCCCTTTCTATGCCCCTGATTCTATTATAATCACCAGTTCATTCTGTTCATCAGATTATTTATTCACTTGATTTTTAGATTCACTTGTTGATAGATGCATATTTGTTGTTCATAATTTGTATCTTTACCTTTTTCTTCTTCTTCCTCTTCTTAAAGGATACCTTTCAGCATTTCATATAATACTGGTTTGGTGGTGATGAACTCCTTTAGCTTTTCCTTATCTGTGAAGCTCTTTATCTGACCTTCAATTCTGAATGATAGCTTTGCTGGATAAAGTAATCTTGGTTGTAGGTTCTTGGTATTCATCACTTTGAATATTTCTTGCCACTCCCTTCTGGCCTGCAAAGTTTCTGTTGAGAAATCAGCTGACAGTCGTATGGGTACTCCCTTGTAGATAACTGAGTTTCTTTCTCTTGCTGCTTTTAAGATTCTCTCTTTGTCTTTTGCTCTTGGCATTTTAATTATGATGTGTCTTGGTGTGGTCCTCTTTGGATTCCTTTTGTTTGGGGTTCTCTGCGCTTCCTGGACTTGTAAGTCTATTTCTTTCACCAGGTAGGGGAAGTTTTCTGTCATTATTTCTTCAAATAGGTTTTCAATATCTTGCTCTCTCTCTTCTTCTGGCACCCCTATAATTCGGATGTTGGTACGCTTGAAGCTCTCCCAGAGGCTCCTTACATTATCTTCGTATTTTTGGATTCTTTTTTCATTTTGCTTTTCCGGTTGGGTGTTTTTTGCTTCTTCGTATTTCAAATCTTTGATTTGATTCTTGCGATCCTCTAGTATGCTGTTGGGAGTCTGTATAATATCCTTTATTTTAGTCAGTGTATGCTTAATTTCCAGTTGGTCCTTTATCATAACCTCGAGGGTCTGACTAGATTTCTTGAGGATCTCACTACACTTATCGGCGGTCTCACCAGTCTTTTCAAGGGCCTTACTAAATTTATCGGCGGCTTCTAGAAAGTTCTTGAAAAACCTTAATAGTGTGGTTTTGAACTCTATATCCAGTAGTTTGCTTTCCTCCATTTTTGTCATTTGTGTCCTGTTTCTTTGTCTCCGCATTTTTTTATGCTTCCCTGTGTTGATAAAGTGGTTTTCTGTCCTAAGTGTCCTCTAGGGCCCAGTGGTTCAGCCTCCCCAATTACCTGAGGAAGACACTCTTGGTGCACCCCTTTGTGGGCTTTGTGCTCAGTCTTGCTGTAGTTAAGCCTTGATTGTTGTAGGTATCACTGGGAGTAATTAACCTCCAGGCCAATTGGCTGTGAGAATCAGCTGTGTCTGCAGTGGGAGAACTTCTGTGCTGGAGACACCCCTCTGGGGGAAGACTTGCTTCAGTGGGGCTTTGGTGCTCACTGAGTCTGCTCCCTGAGTGTGTCCTTTAAGGGTCTGGGGAGGTGCAAACTGGGTGGTCCCACTCTGACCACTGGGCCCTGCTTGCCATTTTTAAAGCAAAGACCTCAATCCACATAGTTTTGAAGGTTTCTTCTAACACTTTCTGGAAAACCCTGAGCTGTCTTGTTCGTCAGGAGAGTTCCCTCTTTCTTGCCTTGCCCCACCAGACCGAATGACTCTTCTGTCCCTTTACTCCACCCTCTTCACTCCACCACTACTTCTGCCAAGTAGTTTTTGTATAGCAAATTATCACATCACTAAGAACAATATTGAGAAGGGAAAAAACACTGACACACTTCCTCTGCCTCACTGACCCACAATGTCAGCACTTTTTTTGTCTTTGGATCATCTTCTAACCTTCTTCTCACCTTCCATCTCTGCCTTCCCAGTTTCCTGCCCTTATCTCTTTTCCTTTCCCCAGACATTTGCTTATGCTGTTTATTCTGATTAGCATATTCTTTCTCCGAGACCTTCCCTTAGGGCTGACCAGCCTTGCTAAGGGCAGGAGAGATGGCCCTCATCCATTCCTTCAGCTATCCCGCTGCCCCAGAGCTCTCAGGGGCTGGGCAAGTCATCTTGCGGGTAAGATGTGGGTGGGGTTGGGCTGCAGTGAGTGAGCTAAGCACAGTGAATACTAGGATAGAGGGGGCAGAGATATGAGGGGCTATGCCTTGCCTCAAGTAATCCCCAGTTTGTGTGTAAGTACCCCTTGGAAATGTGACCAAGACAACACAGCTGAGACTAGCTCTTGGCCCAAGCTTTTCCTACTTGTTGATTTGTTTCTTGGCAGAGTGTGAACTGGGACATACCTTGTGTTCCTGTGTAACAGGCGTGGCTCGGTACAAGTTCTCTCCTCTGCTTATTTTAGACTTTCCTGGACATTTCTTAGTCATCCCACCACTGAGCTGCTATTTTTAGTGCCACCACCTCCTAGGGGACCTAAAATAAAGCTGGCTCAGCTTCCTGGCTCCTCATTGGCTGGAGTGTTGGTCACAGGCTAGAAGATTGGCTGGATTGAGGATAAACGACTGTCTCTCTACACTGTCCCTCCTCACTGGCTCCTTTGGCCTTAGGTGAGGTCACAGGGACTAGAGTGAATTAGCACTTACCACACTGAGCTGAAGGCTTGACCAGGTTCCTTTAATGAGGCTTCACAACCACTGGGTTCCACCTTCATTTTATTGGAGGAGGAGGAGGAAGAGGCTAAGGCCCTAAGAAAGGTAGTGACTTGCATCACCTCCTACCACTATTAATGGTTGTCTGCCAGGGTTGAACCCACCTTCTCACTGCTTTGGTGTAGAGTCGTGTTATCAGGAGAGAGGGGCTGGCTCCTCTAAAATCAGACCACTATGGAACAACACATGGGTCTGCTGTCATGGGATCTTGCAGTGAGATGTGGACCTCCTTACCCAGGAGGGGCCTAACAAAGCCAGAGTGATTCTCTCATCTAATACCCTGGAGGTGTGGTGTCTATAGCTGGGAGGGTGCTTCCTCTTCCCCTCAGAAATTAGAGAGGGACAGCCCCTTCCTAACGGAGGGAGTGCTGAGGGATGGGAGATTTGAAGAGATGAAATGTTTCCCCCACATAGCTTCCATGTCCCCTCCCCACATCCCTCATTTATTACTTTGTGCTCCCCTGAACTCGTCCCTATCTCTGAAGTAGGTAGGGGTCACCCCCATCAATGAAGAAATGCCCCAGAAAGGGCCAGGCATTACCTGGCCTCAAAGATGTAAATTGCCCCCTTAAGACTAAGGCGAGTCTTTTGCTATTTTTGTAGCAAGTGGGGCCTTGAAGAGGCATCTTCCTTCCATCTCACTGGGTCTTCCTCCACCTGCCAGTAAAGCACTGGGGCAGTGTTCAGCACTGAGGGCTGAGTCCCAGCAGGACAAGGAGGGAACCTGAGGGCTGTACTAGAAGACACTTTTCACACAGGCATCTGTAGTTGCTGGCCTGCAAAGTGGGAAGAAGAGCACTAACGTTTGCCTTGCAGGTTGTTGAGAGGATTAAATGAAAAGCTATGGGGAGACTGCTTAGCTCCTCCCTAAAGGTCCGTCCCCTTATTGGGCATTGAAGTACCTGTTCTGACCTTCCTTTGTCCTGGCTCCACCCTCAGTACCCATCCCGGGTGCTCCACAACCCTGGCACCTCTCTGTCTCATCAACCAGAGCTCCACAAAGGAGAGGCTGAGTCTGGTCCACCCCTGGGCTCCCAACACTGGTCTGTACTGGGAGAGGTCTCCTACCAGTTCCCTGGGGCCTCTCCATGTTCCCTGTGTGAACAAACCTCAGCAAAGGATGTCCTACTCGAGGAGGCCAGGGAGGGTTGGGGGTCAGTGAAGAGACAGCAGCTGGCTACATCCTGGTCCAGCAGTACCAACGCTTTCCTCCCTGTCTTGCTGGTCTTGCAGGTTTCAACGAGGCTGGGTGACGCTCCAGAATGGGAGACAAGCCAATTTGGGAGCAGATTGGATCCAGCTTCATTCAACATTACTACCAGTTATTTGATAACGACAGAACCCAACTAGGCGCAATTTACGTAAGTCTCAGCTCTAGAAACGTGACCCCAGGGGATTAGTTCAGGTATGTGTGCCCACTTTGTCCAGGTCACAAGTTCTGGAAGCCCTCATTGGATTTGGCTGCACCCTTCTGAGCTCCCCATGGGACATGGGCCTGAAGTCTGGTTCAGCTACCTGGTTTACACATTCCCTTCTGTCATGTTCCACAAAGTAAGGATTCTGGTACCCTGGGCAGGGTGTTCTAGGCTGGCCATCCATGGTTCTGGAAGTGCCAGTGTTCTAGAGCAGGTGGCAGCAGACAGAGGCTAGGGCTCACGGTTCCTTCTGGAAGTAGCGGCCACGAGCGTCATCAGTGCAAAGCTGTGTTCTGGAGGCCCCAGGTCTGGCTTCCTTTTGGAGACCAAAAGTGCCTGAATGCTCGTGGGAAACAAATGGGTTAACCCAGAGAGACTAGTATGTCCTTTGAGAAAGCCTTCTGCGCAGACATTGTTGGCTGCTATTTTAATGGAGATCACATATACCAAGAGCTACTTGTATTTGACCTTCCCAAGACTTGGTCAAAGAACTATGATTGATCAGGTCTTGCCTAGCAGGTCTGCCCAGGATAAGAGTGATAGGAGTCATCCAGCATAGCCTCAGAGCCTGACTGGACTGTGGCAGACTCCTGTCTTTCCCTCAAGAGTCAAGGTTCATTTAGAAATTTTGGAGAAAAGAAAGGGCTCTTACCAGTGGAGGGCCAAATCCAGCACAAGTATTATTTGATTGTCATCATCATTGGTCAAGAATTTAAATAAAAAGCTTGAACTAGTTTGACTTTGGGATCTTTACCTTGTTGCTTCTTTATTTATTTAAATAATCTTTATTTATTGATTTGAGAGAGAGCGGGAGGAAGGGAGAGAGATAAATATTGATTTGTTGTTCCACTTATTTATGTACTCATTGATTGACTCCTTTTTTTAGTTTTTTTAATTGTTGTTCATTGGTTTATTCTTGTATTTACTTTGATCAAAGATCAAATTCCCAACGTTGGTGTATTGGGATGACCTCTAACCAATTGAGCTACCATGTCAGGGTGCCTCGTTACTTCTTAGCTTCAATTGGAGGATGCCTGACTCAGAAAAGAGAGTTAGCAAAGTCCTAAAAGTATACTTTATGTATATCATCTTATATAATCCTCAGCATATGGTCCCCTTTGAGTATCAGAAAACTGAGACTTGGAAAAATAAGTAACTTTCGTAATGTCACAGCTGGTAAATAGCAAAGGCATTTCGAGTTCTGCCCCTGAAGGCAGTGGCAGGGAAGATCTGGAAGGGAGAGGCAAAGCTAGTGGGTTGCCTTGGGAGGCCTTGTCAGTGTCCATCTCTCCTTGACCACGTGGGAGCTCCCATGGAAAGGGCCTCAGTGGAACTCAGCCTAAGCTCTATAGATGGTGATAAACATAAAATGTTTTCAAATTATTTTTTATGATTTCTCTGGGACTGGTGCTGATTGACCACACAGTAGGATGGCTTTTGGCTGAGCCTTGGCCAAAAATGGCTAACCTGGGGTTGATGTATATAAGAGGTCAAATGACTTGAATAAAAACTTCAAAATGGACTAGTTTAATAAGTTTATATTTTGTTAGTTTTTAGAGCCTGAGCTCTGGGACGATGGGGTATAATTAAAGTTAGTAGTAGTGTAAAGTTTAGAAGCTATCCTCAGTTTCCTTCGTTACAGGCAGGGAAACTGAGGCGTGAACTCATTCCCCCCCAAAAGATTTACCTTTAGGGTCTTTTCAGGACCTCAGAGATACTTTTGGTGCTCTGAGACCCTGACCTCAGGTTTTCTGGTTTTCAGATTGACGCATCATGCCTTACGTGGGAAGGACAGCAATTCCAGGGGAAAGCTGCCATTGTGGAGAAGTTGTCTGTAAGTAAGAGCCAGGGTGGGGCTGGCTGCAGGCATCTCCTTCCCTGCTGGACCCAGCTCACTACCCACCCTTTCTCTTGCAGAGCCTTCCGTTCCAGAAAATCCAGCATAGCATCACGGCACAGGACCACCAGCCCACGCCAGATAGCTGCATCCTCAGCATGGTTGTGGGCCAGCTTAAGGTAATAGTGCTGCTAGGGAGAAGTGGGCGGGCAGAGGAGATTCCCATGCTCCTGCCTTCCCTGTGATGTGATCTGCTTATCAAGGGACACCCAGACAGAGTGACTGTCTAGAGTTGTGCTGTTCAATATAACAGCAACCAGCCACGTGTGGTAATTTTTTTTTAATTTAAAGACTTTTTATTGATTTTTAGAAAGAGAGAAAGGGGGAGGAGAGAGAGAGATTTATGTGAGAGCAAAACTTTGATCTCCCCCCGCCCAGTAGGGGGTGTTGAACCCACAACCAAAGCACATGTCCTGACAGGAAATTGAACCATCAACCTTTCGGTACAAGAAGGATGCCCAACCAACTGAGCTACACCAGCCAGGGCCACATGTGGTCATTTTAAAATTACATTAATTAATTAATTACATTAAATAAGATGTAGTACCTCAGTTACACTAGCCATATTTCAAGTACACAGTCACTATGGCTGCCTAGTGGACAACACAGACATAGAACATTTCTGTTATTGCAGAAAGTTCTCACGGACAGCACTGATTTAGAGCCTTTTTGGAAAAGGGACAAGAGGTATGGAGCAGGATGAGGCTGTGGTGCCAATCCACTGGGCCTTCATATTACCCCAAGGTGTAGGTGGGCCTTCTGTAGGCAATAGACCCTGGACCAGCAAGCTGGGTGCCAAGTAGCAGTCCCCTATTGGAGTCCATGCTGCCACTCCCAGAGCTGGCTGCTGGCTCCTCTACCTGCTGAGCAAAGCAGGTTTTGGGAACTCCTGCATCTCTACATTTTCCCCTTCTCCTTAAGACTGTCATCTTCAAAATCTTCCTGTGGCCCCTCAGCACCTCCACCCCAAGAACTCTCCCAGAATCTCCTACCTCTTGTGCTTTAGCAAACTGAAGCCAGATTCTTGGTTTCTAAAAAGCCTCTCTTCCTTCCCAAAGCAGAACAACCTTGACAAGGTCCCAGTGTCCTAGGACTATGTCATGATGCGGCTCAGAATAACAGTCCCTCTCCCTAAGCTAGCCAGAGTGTCTATACAAGGGTTGAGGGAGGGGTTCCCAAGGCTCTGCGGTGGACTCACCTGACTTCTGGTCTGGACTTCCCCATCAGGTTTTCCTGCCTGTCCAAGATGCCCTGCCCAGACTCTCTGCTCAAATAGGTCCTTGGGCCCAGCTGGTGTGGCTCAGTTAGTTGAGCAACATCCTGTGCACCAAGAGGTCACGGGGTTTGATTCCACGTCAGGGTACATACCCAGGTTGCAGGCTTGATCCCCAGTAGGGGGCATGCAGGAGGCAGTTGATCTCTTTTACTGATGTTTTTATCTATCCCTGTGCCTTCCGTCTCTCTCTCAAAAAATAAAAGTTGCCCTAACCAGTTTGGCTCAGTGGATAGAGCGTAAGCCTGCAGACTGAAGGGTCCCAGGTTCTGTTCTGGTCTAGAGCATGAACCCAGTAGGGGATGTATCCCTTTCCCTTTCTGTTAAAAAAAAATATATATATTTTTAAAATATATAAAAGTCACTAAAAATATATTTATAAAAACAGACCCTTAGGACAGCAGGTCTCAACCTGTGGGTCGTGACCTCTTTGGAGGTCGAACGGCCCTTTCACAGGGGTCGGAAAACACATATATAATTACATATTGTTTTTGTGATTAATCACTATGCTTTAATTATGTTCAATTTGTAACAATGAAATTGGGGGCCACCACAACATGAGGAACTGTATTAAAGGGTCGTGGCATTAGGAAGGTTGAGAACCACTGCCTTAGGAGGCCCAGGGGGCCCAGTGTCCACTTTCCCAGGCTGGGCTCCGTAAGCAGTGCCCTTTTCTACATGGTTTCAGGTTCTTCTGTTTCTGTCCATCTCTCAGCCATCAAAAGACTGATTTGCTTCCTTGCGGATAATTCCCAGAAAAACCAGTGACGTTAGAGACAGCACTGATTAGTAATTAGCTGAGCTCCTACCTCATCCTGGTCTGCAGTTTAGCTGGAGGTCTCTTTTCTGTTTTCAACAGATCACTGATGGCGGTGCTTTGTGTTTTTCCCCTAAAGAGCTGTGATCATAGCAGTGTGAACTGTTTTGAACCTTTTCTCATGGATTTGGCCACAGTCATCATTAGCAGTTGCTTCTCCTGATTGGATTAACTGATGCAATCCGTTAATGAAGGGGTAGTATGAAGGCCCAGTGGCTTGGCACCACAGCCTCATCCTGCTTCTATCCCTCTTGCCCCTATACCTCTGGGCACTAAGAGTGTTTAGTTTATAGATAATATAAATTTAGGAGGTGAGCGCTGTATAACTCTTTCAGATTGGTCACTTGTGCCCAGAGTCATGGGCTTAGAGGCAAGTATGTTCTCTGTTCTTTTGCTGTAGCTAATTGGGGAATTGTTCTGCAGTTTAAGTGCAAATAGCAGTGTGAGCTGCCATATATAAGCCTTTATGTGCTCAGTGCAGTGTTTCATACATTGAAGCAATTCGCATTCGTGAGTATTCCATGTCTCTACATGGCCCCCTTGCTGAATTATTTTTCTCTCCTTACAGGCCGATGAAGACCCCATCATGGGGTTCCACCAGATGTTCCTATTGAAGAACATCAACGATGCTTGGGTTTGCACCAATGACATGTTCAGGCTTGCCCTGCACAACTTCGGCTGACCACCTCCCAGCCAGGCACTCATGCTGTTTCCTCCTCCCTCCTCTTCCAGATACTATTCACACTCCTCCAGATGCTCCAAATATCATACACAAATGAGCAGGACCGAGGTGGGAGTGGGCGCAGTGCGCTGCTGCTACCTAGGTGTTGTGCATGATGTTTGGACGCTAGACTAGTTACATCTGACAGGAGAAGTTTGTGTTGTACCAGCGCATGCCTTGGAAAGACTTAAGTAATGCAAAAGGTTGTCTTTTTTCTTTTCTTTTTTTTTTTTTTAATCTACTGACAAGTTGCTCTAGTAACCCAAAGAAGTGAAGGAGAAAGCAGCTGCCTCACCGTCCAGATATTGATTTGTTCAGATGTTTCAATGCCTCATGATACAATAAAACCACAAAAATTTTCTTAACAGTTCAAATTGTTTTAATTAGTTTAATAGTTGGCTGGGCATCTATAACTACCCTGCCCCATTGGCTGTCTCATGTCTCACTGTCACGTCTCTACCCCAACTTAGCAATACCTACTGCAAGGAGAAAACTGCTGAAGCAGCATCCCCAGCTAGTTTCTGTCAGAAGCCCAGGGCATAGTGTTGCCCTTCCCAACAACCCACCTGGTCTTGGGACAGTGAGCTGCAGACAGGGAGAGCTCACGCCTGGCCTGAAGTTTCCCTTGCACTGAAGCCTCTGCAGTCAGTTCTGATACCTCCTGTGACCTCTGCACTGGTTAGGGTCAGGGCTCTAGTAACGGGGCAGGTGACTCAGAATCCCACAACATGGAGACGCCTTGGCAAAAATGGCCCATCAGGTTCAGACCCTCTGAGCAAAAGTTTGAGGGAGAGGGGCCTATTTTATCCCCAGAAGGGTTAGGATCACAGGGTGTCCCCAAGCCAAGAACAGGGCAGTTCAAATCCTATACTACCTGCTTCGAGCAATGTGGTACAGTTCAGATCGTGTACCACCTTGCTCAAAGGCAAGTGCCTATAGATACAGGCCTGGTTGGTTGGAGTATAGACTTAGAGCCATGAAAGAGGGCAATCTGAGTGAGGGATTTGTGCTGTAGGATTTCTCACCTTTCAGACCTTTCTGCAAGGCATCTTTAAGCCTATTCCCTTCCTCACACACAGCTTCTCACTGTCTTCAAATCCCTTACCTATTGGGGCAGTTTATGCTCCTCAGTTTTGGAGACAAAGGCGCCCATGGTAAATCTAGCCCTGAGACCTGGTGGCAAGGTAGCAATCACAGGCTAGAACCAAACCCAGGACTTGGGCTGGTGCCCTGTTAGAGGTTTTAGGATTGGTGAGGGCACCACAGCTATGCCTGACATGTACCGCCCCCCCCCCCCTTTCCCTTTACTGAATGGAGGCCAAGGACTTTCTCAGATGCCCAGATGTTGCCTGGCTATACTGGGCACAAGCTGGATGGTGTGCTGTTTGAGAGGAGAGTATCAGGAGATTTCAGTGGAACTCGTATCTAGGCTATGTATTTGAGGGGTGGGAGAGAGGTAGGTGCTTGCCTCTTAAACCACCTTGTATAAAATCTGCAATACAGCTTCTTCCATGTACCTGTGCCTGAAATGTCTGCAATAAAGAGGTCTTTGTAAACTGGTTTCTTTCTTCCTGCCTGAGGGTACTAGGTTGGGCAGTGGGTTGCTGGAGGGCTATTAGGGAACAATGATGTTTTTGGTGGGGCTATCGTGATCTTGCAATTCCTTGGCCTTTTGACATCCTGGGTCCCCTCATTTCCTAAAGAGGAAAGCGAGGCCCCCGCTAATTCAGTTTCTTGTTGGAGAGGTCTGACTACAGCCTGAGTGGCGGAGTTGACCCGGTCCTAGGCCCATCATGAGTCCATGCCTTGGGAGTGGGCATGGACCCGGCGGGATATCCTGAGGCAAGTAGGGCTTTCTTCTGCCTCAACCCTGCGAAACTCTCCCGCCCCCGCTGGCACTTCAGGGGGGATAGCGGAGGGAGACGGCTTCTGAAGGAGTGAGGCGTCCGCTCTCAGCCCGGAACCTTTCTTCTCCAGTCGGTGCAGATTCCGGGAAGCCGAGGCTCGGCGGGCCGGAAGTGGAGGCGGTTGGTGGGATTGGAGGGGTTCAGGGGCTTGGTGCGGGCCGCGGTTTGTGCGGGTGGACCCATTGTAGTGATCGGCGTGCCGCATCTGATTCCTGCGCGACTGTGTTCGGCTGGTGCGTGGCGGCAGCGAAACGAACGCGGCGCGTACAGGGCGCTTGTGGCTGGGCCTATGGCCTCCTGCGCGAGCATCGACATAGAGGACGCCACGCAGCACCTACGGGACATTCTCAAGCTGGACCGGCCCGCGGGAGGTGAGCCAGGACAGCGGGGGTGGGCCCTCGCCGAGGGGCAGAGGGGCGGCTCGAGCCAGGCTCGCCCTCAGGGCCTGCAGGCCCCTCCGGACCGGCTCTGCACCCTCCCGGCTGGGAGGGCAGACGATGGTCAGAGCGGTAAACCCCTAAGCATGTTCCCAGAAGGGCGCAGACCCCGGGGCGATCCCCCCCCACCCCAGCGCCGGGCCTTTTTGCCTCGTCCTTCAGCGTCTCGGCTGAAGGTGAGGTGAGGCTCCTTCTCGTAAGCCGCGGGGCCCCCTTGGTTTCCTGGCCCCAAAGCCTCTGGTGTTGCTGGTACTGATCTGAGTGCCCAACCCGTTTGCCGTAGTTCTGAGGCCTAGTCCGTGCTCTGTACGCTGAGTTCTGTGTCGAGACCTGGGCGCTGTGCTGCGGAGCTGAGGATCCCCTCTGCAACTTGCCCTTCCCTCTAAAATAGAGACTTTAGGCATGCTTTCAGAAACTTTTCTGGAGGGAAAGTGGCCACTCCCAATTCTGTCTCCTCTCTGGGATTAAGGCAAATCACACACACTGCATGGCTCTGATTGAATTAGGCTACAAACATCCGCAAGCCCTGGTTCCTTTCCTTTCTTTTAAACTTTATTTGGGCTTGCAGTGATACTTCAGAGCTGCTCCTGCCCTCCGGGGGGCTAAAGAAGGTGTAACATAATGCTGTTGAAAGAGAGGAGTGTTTTGGTGTGTTGATGGGTACAGGGTGGGTAGGGTGGGGACTGGAGAGTGCCTGAGAACAGGTCTGAGAAAGGAGACAATGTTTAGGTTTTGTGGTATGAACAGTTTAGTAGTCAGGAAGGCATTCACAAAAAAGGAAACAGCATGTGTGAAGGTACCGAAGTTTCCTGGCAGGTTCAGCGACCTGTGAAGTTGTAGTGGTTGAAAGGCCAGCTGTTGATGGTGGTTTAGGTGTGCAGTGTCCAGAGCTGAGAACTGGTGTTTCCTCAGACCCTGCTCTTTATTATTTATTTATTTGTTTGTTTGTTTGTTTGTTTGTTTATTTAAATTGATTTCAGAGAGGGAGAGAGAGAGAGAAACATCAAAGATGAGAGTCACTGATGGACTGCCTCCTGCAACCTGAACATGTGCCTTTGACCGGAATTGAACCAGGGACCCTTCAGTCCACAGGCGGATGCTCTGTCCACTGAGCCAAACCAGCGAGGGCCCTCAGACCCTGCTCTTAAACCTGCTGGGAGGCCCAGACTGGCTGCTACTGCGGCAGGCACTGGTGCTCACGCTGGGTGGGGTTAACTACCCCCTCTTCCCTGAGAAAAGCCATCTGCTGCCTGGAACCACTGCGCCCTTTGCACCAGGCCTGGAGTGTGCTCCCTTTGCTCATGAGCTTGGCTTGGTCCTTTCATGCTCATCAGCTGCTAGGTAGACCAAACGCCACAAAGGTTTGGCAGAGCCTGGCATGGCCAGCCTTGTGCCGCTCGTCCTCGTGATAGCCTTCCTGGGAGGGGAAGTGGTCAGCTTACCCCTGAGCAGCTAACGTGGCTCTCATCCCAGTGAAGTGGCCTGAGACTTTTTTTCTGAGCTCCTTGTTTATTGATTGATGCTTGATTCTCCTGTTTGCCAAGGAGCACTGGCTTGTCTCCTCTCATTGGAGGACCATGTCAGACCCCA
Organism: Myotis daubentonii; assembly: GCF_963259705.1. Lineage (NCBI taxonomy): Eukaryota > Metazoa > Chordata > Mammalia > Chiroptera > Vespertilionidae > Myotis > Myotis daubentonii. The sequence goes on along the minus strand of NC_081854.1, from coordinate 46,131,990 downwards.
GACTTTTTTGTGCCTAGAAGCTTGATGTGATCCAGAATGTGAATCCTAGTCTCCTTGGCACCTGGGAGTTTTGGAGTGGTGTCAGAGTCTAGGAGGTTGCTTGAAACTCAGTGAATGGCAAACAACTAAAATGCTGTCTTTCCTGACTCAACACACTGCCCCATAGTGTCTCTCTTCTTTGTCCAGCTCTTCATGTTCATTCATCCTGAGTTTACCTGCCCAAGGTAACTTCTTCTGAGCCATTTCTCTGTGGGGCAGGCTCCTTTCTTCCATACTTCCACATCTTATCACTCCCCTTCCATGCCTTAGGAGCCCATCTTTTCTTCTCCAACCCCTGCCACTACCTGGTATCTCTCACCTAGATTCTCAACTATTCTGCATACTGCCGTAGAGCAATGAGCCCTCTGGCCAGTGCTGACCATGTCACCTTCCCTTTAAAAGCTCTTGTGGTTCTCATCCCCACAGGGAGAATCTAAGCACCTCACCCTCATACCTGATTCCTCTGGAGCCTTGTTTTCCCTTTATCCTTCCCATGTTTGTGTGTTCTAGCTACACTGGCTCTGATGGCAACTCTTCTATAAAATCTGTCCTGACCCGTCCCATGTCCTCCCTCACGTACACATAGTCCCTCTGTGTTGACTCACTCGGGCCTGAGTATTAATTGGCCTTAGCAGTGGTTCTCAACCTTCTGGCCCTTTAAATACAGTTCCTCATGCTGTGACCCAACCATAAAATTATTTTCATTGCTACTTCATAACTGTAATGTTGCTACTTTTATGAATTGTAATGTAAATATCTGATATGCAGGATGGTCTTAGGCGACCCCTGTGAAAGGGTCGTTTGACCGCCAAAGGGGTCGCGACCCACAGGTTGAGAACCGCTACCTTAGAGGATCCTTGATGGCTTGCACCCCGCTCCCAGGTAGAAGGGCCTCATGCTCATCCTTGGTCCTGGTATACATTGGGTTCACCTTAAGTGTTATGGAATGAGAGATGAACAAAGGGCCTTCCTTCCCATAGACATGTCTCAGTTGAGTGTTCCTGAGTACCTGATGGTTCTGGAGGGAGGCTCTGCAGGAAGAGAGGCCAGTAGGCAGGTGAAACAACTTCATGATAGTGGTCCTACCTGTCCTCAGGCCCCAGTGCAGAGAGCCAGCGGCCATCTAACACCTACAATGGTGACCTCAATGGGCTCCTGGTCCCAGACCCCCTCTGCTCAGGGGATGGTACTTCAGCAAACAAGCCTGGTCTCCGGTCCAAGCCATCCATTAACCTTCAGGAGAAGCAGGTCATGTGAGTACCTGGGAGATAATAGTGGTGGTGATGACGTCTTTGGAGTGTCTCTTAGTTAAAGGCATGGGGGCGGGGGGGAGAGAAGGGCTAGCAGCCTCTGCTGCTCCCACACTAGATGTCCTGGATGGAGCACTTAACCACATGGAGCTTGCCCTAGGATGAGGGGTGAGGACAAGATCAAGGGTTTGGCCTGGATCTAAAGTTCAGGTGCCTGATTTAACATTCCCAAGGAGGGAGGTGAGCTACCGGTCTGGGGATCAGTGGACCCAGAGCTGTGCACCTGGGATTGGACACCTTCCTCATGGTAGCTGTATCTTCTCCACATTCCAACCCTGCCTATTGAAACTTGGGAAAACAAGAGTTAAGTTTTTGCACCCCTCCCCGCAGCTGCCTCTCAGGAGATGACAGCTCTACCTGCATTGGGATTTTGGCCAAGGAGGTGGAGATTGTGGCCAGCAGTGACTCCAGCATCTCGAGCAAGGCACGGGGGAGCAACAAGGTACTAGGATGATGTGGCATGTATGGTGGATGGGGCACACAGTCTCTTCCTCTCCACTCTCATGCTGCCAGTTCCTATGGGGACCACCTTAACAGGTAGTATGCCCCAAGCTTAGGAAGCCAGGGTTGGCTACCAAGTCTCTGTAATCTGGCCCCAGGAGTTGTGATTGGGTGGCTGGGCTTGCACATGCAGCCTCTGCTGTCTGCAGGGGTGCTGGGGAGCACCTAAGCTCTGGACAGCTGTCCCAGCCCTCAGCTTCTACGAGCTTCCTCACCCTTGGTTCTCAGGTGAAAATCCAGCCTGTCGCCAAGTATGACTGGGAGCAGAAATACTACTATGGCAACCTGATTGCTGTGTCCAACTCCTTCTTGGCCTATGCCATTCGGGGTGAGTTGGGTCAAGGGAGAGGAGGGGGGTGTTCTGCCGGAAGCTCCAGAGATGCAGATTCAGTGTAAGGCCACTCAGCCCACTCAGATGTTAGGGATACAATGGAAGTCTTGTCTCTGCCAGGCTTTGGGGAGCCAAGTGGAAGAACCAAGCTTGAGATTGGTGGTAACACTGAGGTGGGCAAGGGCAGAGCTTCTCTGCTGCTGCCTGGGCTTAGACACTCACTCATGGCCAACCCCTGTCCTGATTCCAGCTGCCAACAATGGCTCAGCGATGGTGCGGGTGATCAGTGTCAGCACTTCGGAGCGGACCCTGCTCAAGGGCTTCACAGGCAGTGTGGCTGACCTGGCCTTCGCACATGTCAACTCTCCACAGTTGGCCTGCCTAGATGAGGCAGGAAACCTGTTCGTGTGGCACTTGGCTCTGGTTAATGGCAAAATTCAGTATCCTTTCCTTGGGATGGAATGGGGGGCTGAAAAAAGGTGGGCAGAGCTGGGGATGCCAGACACACTCATCATCCACTTGTCTAATCCTTAACACCCCACTTAGAGAAGAGATTTTGGTCCATATCCGGCAGCCAGAGGGTACGCCACTGAACCACTTCCGTAGGATCATCTGGTGCCCCTTCATTCCCGAGGAGAGTGAAGACTGCTGTGAGGAGGGCAGCCCAATGGTGGCCCTGTTGCATGAGGACCGGGTGAGGAGGCTGGGCATAGGGAGAGGGCGTGGATAGAGCAGCCATGGTGTGGACATGGGCTGAACACTCACCTCTCTGTACCCTCCAGGCTGAGGTGTGGAACCTGGACATGCTCCGTTCCAACCACAGCACCTGGCCCGTGGATGTCAGCCAAATCAAGCAGGGCTTCATCATGGTAAAAGGCCACAGCACAGTAAGCCTGCAACTGACTGCCTCCCTTCTCTTCCCCTTTTCTTATGGGTCTCATCTATTCCTCATACCCATAGCTGCTCAGATAGCTTTACTGGCATTCTGCCCATGGGGACGCGGATCACAAAGTAATCTTTACCTGGGGAGCTCACACCTAATGTGCACCCCATGGGTCTAGTCTTCTTTATGACCCCCCTCCCAATTATTCAGTCTTGCACGCAAACATGCAGATCCACTGTGGGTCAGGCCAGCTCACTGTCATTCTCATCTGAGATGGCCTTGCTCCCACCTCTAGTCAGGTGGTAAAGCAAGGCTCTTTGGGTTCTTCCCAGTACCTGAGTGAAGGGGCCCTCTCACCTGATGGGACTGTCCTGGCTACAGCAAGCCATGATGGCTTTGTCAAGTTCTGGCAGATCTACATTGAGGGGCAGGATGAGCCAAGGTAAGGCAGGAGCTGAGGGACCAGGAACCCCCAGGTAGGGGACTAGATCACCTACTCAGGTCCCTAATCTGCCTGCTTGCAGATGTCTGCATGAGTTGAAGCCTCACGATGGGCGGCCACTCTCCTGCCTCCTATTTTGTGACAACCACAAGAAACAGGACCCTGAGTGAGTGAGTGGGCAGGCAAGCGGGTGATGCACTGGACCTTGGGCTCCCAGCCAGTCACTCAGTGTCTTATTGCTTTGCAGGGTCCCTTTCTGGAGGTTTCTCATTACTGGTGCCGACCAGAATCAGGAGTTAAAGATGTGGTGCACAGTGTCTTGGACCTGCCTGCAGACCATTCGGTAAGCACAAGCTGGCGAGCTGGACAGGGGGTAGCAGGGTTGGGGATGTGAGTTCTTTCCGCTCTCTTAGGCTCATTCATCCTGCCTTGTGGCCTCCCAGTTTCTCCCCAGATATCTTCAGCTCAGTGAGTGTGCCCCCTAGCCTCAAAGTTTGCTTGGACCTCTCAGCAGAATACCTGATTCTCAGCGATGTACAACGGAAGGTAGACTGCATTGGGGACACCTCGGGCAGAGTTGGTGTCATTGGGGCAGGTAGGGATATGTGGCACATCCACAGCCTTCACAGCCCCTGAGCTCAGCTGTGAATGCGCTGCCTGTGCAGGTCCTTTATGTGATGGAGCTGCTGCAGAACCAGGAAGAAGGCCGTGCCTGCTTCAGTTCCATCTCTGAGTTCCTGCTCACCCACCCTGTACTGAGCTTTGGTATCCAGGTGGTGAGTCGCTGCCGGCTGCGGCACACGGAGGTGCTGCCTGCTGAGGAAGAGAATGACAGCCTCGGGGCTGGTGAGCTGCTCAGGGTCGGGGCTGTATGTTGGTATGTAGGGAGTGCCAAGGCACAGAGGGCCAGGGGTTTAGTTGTCCACATTGTCCTTGCAGATGGGACCCACGGAGCCGGTGCCATGGAGTCTGCAGCCGGTGTGCTCATCAAGCTCTTCTGTGTGCATACTAAGTGAGTGTGCCCTGTCTGCCCCTCCGCACCCTACTGACTCTGGCCCCTTTGAGCCCTCTCCTATTCTCCTCTTCCTGAAGGGCATTGCAAGATGTGCAGATCCGCTTCCAGCCACAGCTCAACCCTGATGTGGTGGCCCCGCTCCCCACCCACACTGCCCATGAGGATTTTGGTGAGTAAGGGGTGAGAGGGAAGCAGGTTAAACTGGCCAGGGTCTGATATCTGACTAAGATGGCAGATTTCCCCACAGCATTTGGAGAATCTCGGCCCGAACTGGGCGCCGAGGGCCTGAGTTCAGCTACTCACGGCTCCCAGCCTGATCTCCGACGCATTGTGGAGCTACCTGCACCCGCTGACTTCCTTAGTCTGAGCAGTGAGACCAAGCCCAAGCTGATGACACCTGACGCCTTCATGACACCTAGCACCTCCTTGCAACAGGTGTGCTGGGGCTGGGCTTGGGGTTTAGGGCTTAGGGCAGGGGGACCTGGGAATCCCTACCCATAGGCCACAGCTCTTACTCTCTGCATCTCGCCAGATTGCTTCATCCCCTAGTAATAGCAGCAGTAGCAGCAGCAGCAGCAGCAGCAGCTCCTCTCTTACAGCTGTATCTGCCATGAGCAGTACCTCAGCTGTGGACCCCTCCTTGCCCAGGTGAAGTGAGGGTCAGAGTTGGGGGATGGCGAGGGTTGGTGCCAGCTGATGCCAAGCTCTGGCTGCTTATGCCTCAGCCTTCCTGCCATCAGGCCACCTGAGGAGCTGACCTTGAGCCCCAAGCTGCAGCTGGATGGCAGTCTGACAATGAGCAGCAGCGGCGGCAGCAGCCTGCAGACAAGCCCACGCAGCCTCCTGCCCAGCCTGCTCCCAGGTCCAGCTGACAAATTGACTCCCAAAGGGCCTGGACAGGTGCGTGAGTGTGAAATGCAGGTTAGCAGGTGTATAACATCAGGAAGGTCGGAGCAGGCTTCTATAGCACCCTGTCTCCTTGTCCTGTTCTGCTTCAAGTGGCCCATATTTCCCTTGAGGTCATCTCAGCCTCCCATGTTCCCTGCAGGGCAGCTCCTCAGCCTATCCATTCCCACCTCCTCTCCTCCAGAGATGTGGCTGTCTTTTACTGCATCCCCCTTCCTCACTGTCCCATCGCATCACTGCAAACACCAGTGCCTTGTCTCTGTTTCCCCCACCCCTATTTCCTTCCATCTGAGTCCCCATTTTGGCCCACTTCAGGTACCTACTGCTGCCTCTGCACTCGCCCTGGAACTGCAGGAAGTAGAGCCCTTGGGGCTACCCCAGGCTTCCCCCAGCCGTACCCGCTCTCCTGATGTTATCTCCTCGGCTTCCACTGCTCTGTCCCAGGACATCCCTGAGATCGCATCTGAGGCCCTGTCCCGTGGCTTTGGCTCCTCTGCTCCTGAGGACCTTGAGCCAAATAGTATGGCCTCAGCTGCCTCTGCACTACATCTGCTGTCCCCACGCCCCCGGCCAGGGCCTGAGCTAGGCCCCCAGCTTAGCCTGGATGGAGGCCCGGGGGATGGGGATCGGCATAGTACCCCTTCCCTTCTGGAGGCAGCCTTGACCCAGGAGGCCACAGCCCCTGACAGTCAGGTCTGGCCAACAGCACCAGACATTACTCGGGAGACCTGTAGCAGTCTCGCAGAAAGGTGAGGAGCTTGGGAGGGGGAAAGTATACTGATGCTAAGGGTTTCAGATGGTCATCTGAGTCGGCCGTCCTCCCAGCCCTAGGAATGGCCTTCAGGAAAAGCATAAGAGCCTGGCCTTCCACCGACCACCTTATCACTTGCTGCAGCAACATGACAGCCAGGACACCAGCGCTGAACAAAGGTAGATGCCACTCGACAGCCTTTCTCTCACAAGGGAGGGCCAGCAAGTGGTAGGCACTTAGGCCTTTCTCTCCCCTTTCACAGTGACCACGATGATGAGGTGGCCAGCCTTGCCTCTGCTGCAGGGGGCTTTAGCACCAAAGTTCCCACTCCACGACTGCCTGCCAAGGACTGGAAGACTAAGGGATCCCCTCGGACCTCACCCAAGCTCAAGAGGAAGGGCAAAAAGGATGACGGGTAGGAGAGGTCCTGGGGCCAGGGAGATGGGTGGTCCCTAGGCTGCCTGCATGACTTGGCCTGAGGTGTTTCTCGCCTATGGCAGGGATTCAGCCGTGGGATCCCGGCTCACGGAGCACCAGGTGAGTGAGCAAATACCCTTTCTACTTCTAGGACTCCTCTCTCAGGGTGGGGAAGAGCTCTGGGCCATTCCCTAGTCTAGTGTGTGGGGACAGGTGGGGTAGGCATGTGATTGTTGGTGCTACCAGCAGGTGGCAGAGCCCCCTGAGGACTGGCCAGCACTAATTTGGCAACAGCAGAGAGAGCTGGCGGAGCTGCGGCACAGCCAAGAAGAGCTGCTGCAGCGTCTGTGCACCCAGCTCGAAGGCCTGCAGAGCACCGTCACAGGCCACGTGGAGCGTGCCCTCGAGTCTCGGCATGAACAGGAGCGTATCCTTGTGGGCAGTGACCTGGCATGGCAGAGGGATAGGGGCAGCTGCAGCATTCTTAGACCTAGAAGGGAAATGGGACTTGCTCCAAGCCTGTTCCTTAACTACAGTACAGAGCGGCGGCTGGAGCGGGCACTGGCCGAGGGGCAGCAACGGGGGGGGCAGCTGCAGGAACAGCTGACACAACAGCTGTCTCAGGCACTGTCTTCAGCTGTGGCTGGGCGACTAGAGCGTAGCATACGGGATGAGATCAAGAAGACGGTGCCTCCATGTGAGTTTTGCATGGAGACTTCTGGATGGGCTGGATGGGAGTGGGCCCCTACCTGTCAAGCTTCTTCTCGTGGCTCCACCTTTCCCTCCGCACCCTGCCCCAGGTGTCTCTAGGAGTCTGGAGCCTGTGGCAGGCCAACTGAACACCTCAGTAGCCACCAAGCTCACAGCTGTGGAGGGTAGCATGAAAGAGAATATCTCCAAGCTGCTGAAGTCCAAGGTGCTAAAGGGTCAAAGATGAAGGAGGTTGGTGGTTGGTGGGATTGGTCAGGCCAGCTTGGGCTCAGGCTTTTGGCTCGACCCGGCCCCTCCCTCTACCCCCAGAACTTGACAGATGCCATCGCCCGAGCAGCTGCAGACACGTTACAGGGGCCCATGCAGGCCGCCTACCGTGAAGCCTTCCAGAGTGTGGTGCTGCCTGCCTTTGAGAAGAGCTGCCAGGCTATGTTCCAGCAGATCAATGATAGTTTCCGACTGGGCACACAGGAATGTGAGTGGAGTCATATGCTCCAAGGTGGAGGAGGGGCTATCCTCTTCTTCCCCATCACTCTCATGGCCCCCATGGTCAACTTTCAGACTTGCAACAGCTAGAGAGCCACATGAAGAGCCGGAAGGTGCGAGAGCAGGAGGCGAGGGAACCTGTATTAGCTCAGCTGCGGGGCCTGGTCAGCACACTGCAGGGCGCCACTGAGCAGATGGCAGCCACTGTGTCCAGCAGTGTTCGGGCTGAAGTGCAGCACCAGCTGCATGTGGCTGTGGGCAGGTGTGTGGGGTAGGGTCCTGGGCAAGGTGGTAGGTTTGGAAAGGGCCACACCAGACTCCCTACTTCATCTCCCTAATTTCCCTTCACAGCCTGCAGGAGTCCATTTTAGCACAGGTACAGCGCATTGTTAAGGGTGAGGTGAGTGTGGCACTCAAGGAGCAGCAGGCCGCCGTCACCTCTAGCATCATGCAGGCCATGCGCTCAGCTGCTGGCACACCTGTCCCTACTACCCACCTCGACTGCCAGGCCCAGCAAGCCCATATCCTGCAGCTGCTGCAGCAGGGCCACCTCAATCAGGCCTTCCAGCAGGTACGCCAGGCGTTAGGCCCAGCTAAGGCTCAAGTGTCTCCTGACAAGGCCCACACACTAAATGCTATTCTCTACCCAGGCCCTGACAGCTGCTGACCTGAACCTGGTGCTATATGTTTGTGAAACTGTGGACCCGGGCCAGGTTTTTGGGCAGCCACCCTGCCCACTCTCCCAGCCTGTGCTCCTTTCCCTCATCCAGCAGCTGGCCTCTGACCTTGGCACTCGAACTGACCTCAAGCTAAGGTGAGTGGGCGCAGTTGGACCAGGAGAGGGGCTCAGGTGGAGGTGGGGGAACAGTTCAAAGCAGAGACTCCAGCTCTAGCCTGACTCCCTCCCTAATTCTCTCCACCAGTTCCCTTTGCCTCCACCCATCTCGGGCCTGGAGGGTTCCTTTGTTAGGCATCCCTGTCGGCCTCAGTGCCACCAGGGGGCGCTCCCATCTGCCGGAGCCCACCTGTAGCCTGTACCTTTCCTCCATCCTTAGCTACTTGGAAGAGGCTGTGATGCATCTGGACCACAGTGACCCTGTCACTCGGGACCACATGGGCTCCGTCATGGCCCAGGTGCGCCAGAAGCTCTTCCAGTTCCTGCAGGCCGAACCACACAACTCACTCAGCAAAGTGGCCCGGCGTCTCAGCCTCATGTTGCATGGCCTTGTGACCCCCAGCCTCCCTTAGCTAAGCCTGCCATGCTCTGGGGTGGGGTGGCACTGAAGGCCAGTAGACGGGCCTAGGCCAAAGCAGGGTCATGTCTGCTCTGTACCTGCTCAGGCTTCCACCTCTGCACCTCTGAGGTGGTTGAGGGGGTGAGCACTGGCTGTGGTCTACTGGTTATGGTAGCCAGCAGGTTTAGGCTGGGCCCAGGGTGGGTATTGTGCCTTCTTGGGTTCTGCCATGCCTGGAGCATGACTCCCTGAGATTGTGACACCACTTGAGTTGAATTTTCCATGTTCCTTTTTACCTCTGTTTTGGATCTTTTGTTTTTGAAAAACATTAAGGAATTCAATTAAATGCTTTTTGAATAAAATGGAATATGTGTGCTTTTGGTGTGTCTTTGGAGTGACTTTGATAACTGCTCTCTATTCCCTGGCCTCTCTTCTCCTTTTGTAGAGCTCTGTCAAGGCCAACCCACTCCATGGTCCTGGCCACCCACCCTCATCGGCTTTCCTACATCTCCCCTCTCCATCCCTGGGCCACGGGCCCTGGGCTCAGCTTAGCCAGCAGTGATCCCCTGGGCTCTTATCTCTAGGGTCCCCCTTTGTCAGCTTGCCTACTGATTTGCCTACTGGTGGTGGGGCTGCCTGCTGGTTTTGAAGCCCCGCCCCCAGCTCCCATCCAATCACAGTCCCTCCTTCCGGAGGCTGGGCTGAAGGGCTGTACTCCTAGCGGAGCTGCTAGTTTGGCACTAGCTCCCAGCCAGGGATGATGCTCTGCTGCTGCTGTCACCACTGCCAGCGACTGCCCCGTGCGGTGGGGCTGCTGCTGCTGCTGCTGTTACCACCACTCGGTGAGTGCAGGCGTACTAGACCTGGGCCTTACACCCTCATCAGGCTGGGTGTAGGGTGTGTGGGAGCTGGGGCACAGCCTTGCTGAGCGCTGGGAGCCAGTGTGGCCAGGAGGTGCAAGGGCTCTATGGAGGGAATAATGTGTACTGGTGTCTTTAGAACTGAAAGTGAGGGGTGTGAACTGAGCCCTGGTTGTGGGGGAAGGACCTCAAAATTTCACAGCCCCCATTCTAATAAAGGGAAGACATAGCCTTTGGTGAGACTCAGACCAGCTTTGGGGTCCCCCTGAGGTCTTCTGTTAGGATCTGGCCTGGATCCTGACACCCTCTATCTTGCCCTACTTGTCTGAAATACTTGTTTTGGATGGGGTGGGAAAGCCAAGCAAAGTTTGTCTAAACTGCAGAGAGACTGGATGGTGCTGGGGAGGGGATGTGTGGCTCTGGACCCTGCCCCCCTTTATCTTGTCCTGGCTCCTTCATTCGGATCATCTTTACCCGACTTGGGGCTGCAGAAGCCCCAGAAGCTCAGAGGAAGAGCTGACCCCTGGGATGTGAGGACACTACCCTGCCTTCCGCTACATTGAGCCTGTTCAGTCCCACCTAGAACAGAGCCCAGGCAGGTGATCCCAGATGTGCCCCTCATTTCCCCGGGGTACCTCTTTCACGCTGAGTCATGTCCCCAGAGCTTGCCAGAGTAAATAAGCCCCTGGGAGTTGGGAGGTGGGCCAGTTCATCCTGTCAACTATTTTCCACCCCTAACCCCAGTCCTTTTATCTCCACTGGAGGCAGCTGCCGTGGGCCAAAGCCGCTGTGACATATACCAGGGCTTTGCCAAGTGTCTCATCCGCTTGGGGGATGGCATGGGTCACGGAGGCGAGCTGGAGACCATCTGCAGGTAAGAGCAGGTGCATGGACAGCAGCCTGACCCTCTACTCTCCGTGCCTGAACCTCTTCCCATTCCAAAGCCTCCTTGTCCCACCTAACTCCCCTCATCCCATGCCCTGAACAGGTCTTGGAATGACTTCCACACCTGCGCCTCTCAAGTTCTGTCGGGTTGCCCGAAGGAGGCGGCTGCGGTGTGGGAGTCACTACAGCAAGAAGCTCGTCGGACCCCGCACCCAGATAACTTGCACACTCTGTGTGGCAGCCCTGTGCACGTCTGGGAGCATGGTGCAGGCCCCGAGACCAACCAGGAGACACTGAGGGGGACAGCACCTGCCCTCACCCCAGCCCCTGCTCCCCTGCTGCTGGCGGCTGCTCTGGCATTTGTTTGCCTCCTGGGGCCTCTGGCCTAGCCATTGGGGTCAAGTAGCTGTGCCCCTGCTGCCACCCCAGCGCTGGTGGCTGTCCTCGAAGCTCTGTGAGGTGCATTCAGCTTTCATTAAAGGTATTTATATTTGTACTGAGCTCCTTTCTTTCTTCTGGCTGCTCACTGCTTGACTGAGACGGAGGCCTCCAGAAGCTGATTCCCAAGACAGAATGGGCAGGGCCCAAGGCTGCCACAGGGGACTCCGTCTTTCTCCTTGCAAACACTCATTTCCCAGGGGCAGTGGCGAGCTTTCCATTACGTGCAGGTTCCAGGACCTCTAGTGGTCTGTCCTCCCAGGCTGGTATTCCTAGCCCTACCTGGCCCCCAGGGACCCTGTGAGGTGGTGGAGTAGTATCTCACCCTACTCCCCACCATGGCCACCCCCAGCCCCCAGGTTCATTCTAGCCTCCAGACTCCTGACCATCTCACCTCTCCTCTGCTGAACTGCCACCTTAGCCTTTAAGACAACTCAAACTAAGTGCTCTGTCCTGTCCCTCTCTGGGGTCCTGTCCATCTGAAGGGAGCCTGTTTCAGAAGGTGGGGAGCCCCTGTTGGAATTTACATTCAATTCCCCAAGGTTACCTGGAGCTGCTGAAACTGGAGTCACAATGAGGGTTCCCCCGGCCTCTGCGCTCCACAAGCTTGTTCTTTGAGAAGAGGTGTACAGCGTGAAATCAAAACAATTTCGGAAGGCATTCTGGAAGCACGGAATGGGAGTGTGGTGTGAGGTGCCCCTGTTCATCCTGGAGGAGAGAAGAGCAAGATTCAGCATGGGCCCTTCCTGAGGGAAGGAGGGGTCTCGGAGAGGGTGAGATCCTCTTTTGTTCAGTCTCCTACCACCAGCACCAGGACCCCATTCCAAACCACCCCCCCACAGTGGGCACGGCATGGCGTCCTCAGTGGCTTCTACTCTCCCTCCCTCCGCTTTAGTCTCCATTATCTATATTGAGAAACGATTCTGCTGTTAAGCTCCTTCTCATTGTCTACGAGGCCCCACATAAGCCAGCTCTGCCCACAGTTTATCAGTCCACTCCAGCTCTCTTCCTTAGCAGCACAGAGGAGAGGAGGGACCTACGGATCCAGCCCCTGGGGTCAGGGGAAGCTTCAGAGAAGGAGCATGATAGGGGCAATAGGAGGTAAGGATGGAGGCTTACAAGTGGCGGAGGAGAGGTGGGGCTGATTTGGAGAGAGATGGGCGGGAACCCATATCTAGGCAGGCCAGATTTACACTAAAGCCCGTCCTGGGAGCTGTGCCCTCAGGACAGAATCAGGCCTGAGAGGACCCTTGCAGAGGCTCCAGAGTGACAAGTGCTTCCAGAGACCTCCACCCACACATGTAGGAGTCCTATTTCAATCCGTGCTTCCCATTCCGATTAGGTCAGGTGCTTCCATTAACTCCCTCTCTGCCCTCTCTTTGCTCCTGTGCTCCATTTTCCTGTGCTTTTATCCCCACTTCTCTCCCCACCAGCACTACCCACCTTCTATCACCTGAAGGAGAAAGTTCAGAAAAACAACACTCCCAGATCTGCCCCTCTTTGACCACCAGCATTTTCCAGAAGGAAAGACCATACTTTTATTCCTCTGGGTCTTTGTACATCTATTCTCTGTACCCTTCCCCATTTTCTCCTGGTGAATTTCTTTCTTGTTCAGCATCACCTCCTCCAGGAAATATTTTCTACCCTGACTCCAAACTGAATCAGCAGCCTCCTACAGGTCCACATAGCTCGCGGGCTCTCGTCTATCTCAGGACTGATAACAGCACTAGCTTATTACTGTCTGGGTCTGGGTCAGAATTCCTGTCTATGTACTCCCCAAGGGTCCTCTCTGTATCTCTACTACCCGATCTAGGGCTGGGTGTAAAGAATATACTTGTGGGAGCTGTGGAATGAAAGATAGAATCTCTAAGTCCAGCATAGGAAATGTTAACAGTCAGCAAGCGCTTGGGCTGAGAATGTCTGGGCTTACTGTCAGAAGGGATGGTGCTGGGGCTCCAGACCCCAAAAGTCTTCCCAGAGCCACTCTTGATAGCAGGGGCTGACTGCTCTGGCCAGCCACAGCAGGGATTACCATCCTTCTGCTGTGACCTACTTTCGTCTGGTGTTTGCTCCCTAAATCCTTGCTCTTCCCTGGAATTGAGTGACCTGGAGTGTGTGTATGGGTTTGGTGGTAGGGACAGAATCTGCTCTCTGGCTAAGGGCTTAAGAGCTTTGTGTATTTTATCCCAAAGCTGGAGGAGAGAGGTAAGCTGATAGTCATACAGACTGGACCCTGGATACAGCCACCCAGGCCAGAGCATCATGGGGCAGTGTTTCTCACATTCGCAGCTCTGCAGACATGAAACAGCCCTAGTGGTTAGAATGTTGGCCTGCCAACTGAAGTGTTGCGGGTTCGATTCCAGTCAAGGGCACATCAACTTAGCTGTAAGCTCCATTACTGGCAACCAGTTGATGTGTCTCTCTTACATCCATATTTCTCTCTCTGTCTCTCCCTCTCCTTTCCATTCTCTAAAAAATTAATTGAAAAAATATCCTTGGGTAAGGATTAACAAAAAAAAGTTCATAATTCCCTACTAAATTAAACAGACAAAATAATATTTATTGGTGTTAATTCACTTTTAGGTTTAAAGTATAACATTAGCTTATATCAGTGATTTTCAACCTTTTTCATCTCGTGACACAGTGTAATCACTAAAATTCTTCAACACACCAAAAAATATATTTTTTGCCACTCTGCCAAAAAAATTGTTATAGCCTGGCCAGGTGTGGTTTAGTGATTGAGCATTGACCTAAGAACCAGGAGGTCATAGTTTGATTCCAGGTCAGGGCACAAACTTGGGTTTTGGGCTCCATTTCTGGCGGGGGGTATGCAGGAGGCAGCCAGTTAATGATTCTCTCTTATCATTGATGTTTTTATCTCTCTCTCTGAAATCAATTTAAAAAAATTAAAAATTAAAAAAATTGGTATAATTTTGATTCATTCACATCAGACAGTTATTGTGTTGGCTGTTGTCATTTTTTTTACTTTACAATCCAAGGGAAAAGAGGTCAGTGCCCCTGGCTAAATAGTCAGGTATTGCATGTTTTATTATTATTATTTTTAATTTATTTTTTTAATATATTTTATTGATTTTCCACAGAGAGGAAGGGAGAGAGACAGAGAGTCAGAAACATCGATGAGAGAGAAACATCGATCAGCTGCCTCCTGATGTGCCCGCAACCCAGGTACATGCCCTTGACCGGAATCGAACCTGGGACCCTTTAGTCCGCAGGCCGATGCTCTATCCACTGAGCCAAACCGGTCTCGGCGGTATTGCATGTTTTAAAAATTCTTGCAGCACACTGGTTGAAAATTGCTGGCTTGTCCAGCTGGCATGGCTCAGTGGTTGAGCATCGACCTATGAACCAGGAGGTCACAGTTCAATTCCCTGTCAGGGCACATGGCTGGGTTGCAGGCTCGATCCCCAGTGTGGGGTGTGCAGGAGGCAGCCAATCAATGATTCTCTCTCATCATTAATGTTCCCATCTCTCTCCCTCTCCCTTCCTCTCTGAAATCAATAAAAATATTTTTTTAAAAAAGAAAATGGCTGGCTTATGTAGTCCATTAAAGACAGTTCCATGTGCAAAGTAAATGTTCATTCAACAAAGACTTGTTGAATAAATGAACAACTGAAATTAGGAAGATGGATGGAGATTACAATCCTTGTATTACCTGCAGCATCTATTCCCCAGTCCTCTGCAATTTGGGTTGTTTGTAAAGTAGTGAAACAATTAAGCAATTCTGATCCTATAGAGAAGTCATTGTGAATAGTAACAAGATTTTTTTAAAAAATCTACTTGCTTTGCAGTCTTAGGATTCACTTAAATTCAATAACAACAAAAATGAAAACAAAAAATATGTTATCCTAAATTGGCCCAAGACTAAAGACCAATCCTCAAGTTAACCATTGTCAACTCCTCTGAGATGGAGGCCAAATTTAACACATCTGAGTGCCTGATTTATTTTAACTGCAGTTTTCAAAAAAAAAAAATAGGTTTAATATAATTTAAATTGATCCTTTGCGGAGTTCCAGCGGCACTTCCAGAAATCTGTTGAAATGCATTATGTCCCCAACCTTGTATGACAGAGCACCCTCCTCTCTAACCAGAAACTTGAAACGTTCTCCCTATGCAGTTCCTCCTTTTCCTGTATTTATTTATTTTTAATATATTTTATTGATTTTTTACAGAGAGGAAGGGAGAGAGATAGAGAGTTAGAAACATTGATGAGAGAGAAGCATCGATCAGCTGCCTCCTGCACACCCCCTACTGGGGATGTGCCTGCAACCAAGGTACATGCCCTTGACAGGAATCGAACCTGGGACCCTTTAGTCCCAGACCGACGCTCTATCCAGTGAGTGGCTAGGGTCCTTTTCCTGTTTTTAAAATTAATCTCTGTCATTGTTCAGTTACAGTTGACATTAAATATTAATGTATATTAGTTCCAGGTGTACCTCCTTTTTCTATAACAGGTTCCTCTCGCAGCCTACGAACGTCTTTGAACAAGTTAGACATCCCCCGCCCCCTTAGAGAGACGGTCCTGGCCCTGAAGGCGTTGATTGGCAGGCCACGCTCGGAGCGCCCCCAACCGCGTAGCCGGCCCTCCCGAGGCCCCGCCCCCGGCCCCGCCCCGCCCCGCCCCGCCCCGCCCCGCCCCGCCCCTAGGCGGCCCGGGTTTGTTTTGGCGTCAAGCGCGCTCTGTGATGACGCCACGACGCTAACGCCTGAGGATGGCGGCGGCGGCGGCCGTGGCCGCGGCCCCGAGAGGCTTAGCACAGCCGCCAAGACACCGAAGAGCCCGCCGCCCCCGCGAGGTGAGGCGGCCCGGCCCAGGGCTACGGCCCAACGGGCGGGAGGTCCTGACGAGCTGCGGCCACGGCCGCCTTCAGGCGCACCGGGCCTGTCTTTGCCCAGACTGGAGCCCTCGGCCCGTGCCAGGTGTTGCCGGGGCCTACGGGGGCTGGGGAGCAGGCCAGGCGATGGCTGCTGGGGTCCCCGGTGTCCGAGACGAGAGTGGCCTTGAAACATGCGGTTGCGCTGGGTAGCCTTTCTCTGGGGCCTCGTGGGCCTGGTGGACGTGGCCAGCTGCCCTGCCTGCTGTGCAGCCAGCCGGCGTCGGTCACGGTGAACTAACCCGGTTGTCCTCACTCCCTTCTCGTGTCCAGCATCTACTCCACACCCTTCCTTCGCGACTGAACGCCAGGGGCTGGCGGGCAGCTGGTCGCTTCCTTATTCACTCTGGGGAAAAGCAGGCCTGAGTCCAGCCGGGTCGCCTGCCCCACAAGCCAGTCATACCTTCGCCCCACTGTCCATGCTCACTCCCACTGAATGAAGCCGCTGAAGTGATTCCTTCTCACCTGAATAAGCCCTTTACTGCCGAAAACTGGCTCCTTGATGCCTACAGGATAAAGGCTAAGCCTTTTAGGAAGGCAGGCATTCAGGGCTCTTCATGATCAGAGAGGCCTAACCCTGAAGTGAGCACCTGTGCATATCTGCCTTCGGTTTACATATGTTGTTGGGGCGTTTACATATATTGTGTGCCTTCTGTTAGCTCTGTGGTTTAATACCCTTGTGCTTTAGATAGCCAATTTTCTCTTTTGTAATACCCTTCTCTTTCTCCCACCGGTATGGAAAATGTACATCTGTCCTTTAAAATTCATCTCAGATTTCATTTCCGTGGAAAAGCCTCCCTTGCTTCACAAGTAACCATTGACTCCTCTGTACTTTCATTCACTGGACTGCTGTTGAATAGATCATGTTGTGTCATGTGATAGTGAGTTTGGGGATTTTGTATCTGTACCCGAGTGTCTGGTTCTGCCTGACATTAACAGTAGGAACTAAGTCCCCTGGAGTAGGTTGTTGGTTTAAGAATTGATACTGATTCAGCTGTACCATTGAGCACCTACCAGGGCCTGGCATCGGAGATGAACACAGCTCACCTGTGTTTTGTGTTTGTGCATGCATGCATGTGCATGCACATGTGTGTGGTATGAGGTGCAGCTTTCTCAACTTTGATGGTCTAAAGTCGTTTTTCAGAATACAGATTCAAGAGTCTCACTCTCTGAGACTGATTCAGAAGATCTGGTATCTGGATATATATTTTGAAAAAATTCCCCTAGTGACTTTACCCTGCTTCCTGGTTGGAGATCTTTGTCTTTGCCTCCAGGAAGCTCTTGTGTCTTCTTTGTCTTGTGGGAAAGACTAGCTGTGCCTTGTGGCCTCCCATTGCAGTCTCATTGCCCTGCCCATACCTTGGGGAAGCAGTATGATTTGATGATTAGACATATGAGCTTTGGAGTCAGAAACACTGAGAGTCAGTTTTTGGCTTTTATGAAATCTTGAGACTCGCTGAGTCCTAGTTTGCTCATTCCAAGATAGGAATAATCATCACTACTTTATGTAGTTGCAGAGAGGAGTGAGAGTGCATGTAAGATACTTCTCACAGTAGAAACTCAGCAAATGGAAGCCACTGTATTTACTAATGGCTGTTCTTCCCAGAATATGTCCCTTGTTACTAAGATCTCGTCTTAGTAAGCCTGTTTGCTCTTCAGACTGATCCTCCTGTAGCAAGCTGC
Organism: Myotis daubentonii; assembly: GCF_963259705.1. Lineage (NCBI taxonomy): Eukaryota > Metazoa > Chordata > Mammalia > Chiroptera > Vespertilionidae > Myotis > Myotis daubentonii. The sequence continues at coordinate 46,114,205 of NC_081854.1, read as the reverse complement.
CTTGTGTTATGTGACTTCCTCAACTCTGGTCATTGGGGAAAGCTCTGACGAAACTGCTTCTACTAACGGCAGTTGTAGTTGGCTATTCCCCCAGGAGAGATTCGGAATGCTGACTCACTAAAGGGTGGGTTTGCTAAATAAGCACATTGTCCAGGTCTAATTGCAGTTCTTGCACTTGTTAAGTTGTATTAATGGGCTAGAGAAAATGCAGCTTTCAGGAAATGTATTTGCCTCTGACGCTGAACTAGAGTTGCCTTTCACCTGGAATGGAAGACCCCTGCAGATCTTAGTGTCTGTGGAATCTGAGCTAGATACTGGGGTTCTTTGTCAGTCACAATTATGGATGAGACTTTCGTTTGGCTTTCTATTTTACTTTATAAATGTGAACATGTTATGTGGGCAACTTCAATCCTCTTCAGAACTTCCCGGCTGTATGACGCGAATGGGCGATAGGTGTTCCAAAAACAGTGACTCTTAATTTTGGAGGTAGCTGGGAACATCTGTCTCCATTGAACCCAGGGTACACAGAGAAAAATTTGAGAAATACAGCCGTGGAAGAAGGGAAGCAATTCTGTTTGTTGAGAGCTGGAGAGAGACTTACTGATTTGAACTTCTTTTCCTTCCAAGAATCATACTCAGTGAGTATTAAGCTGATTTGTGTTGGCTAGGTCATCACTGAGCTAATTCTTGGTATAGCCCTCTGTTGCCATGGTGTCTAATGTGATGCTAAAGTAGAAAAATGTGGTGTTTAAACTAGAAAAATGTGGTGTTTTCTTTTGCTGGGAGGAAATGATCTCAGAGGGACCCCTTCCAGGCTGCCAGCCTTTAAGTGGCCTCACTGGGCATTATAAGGGTAATGGACTAAAGAACTTTTGGTGTGGAACCATCTGGACTGTAAGTTCCTTGAGAGCACAGAATATGGTTCCCTTCTTTTTAATGTAATTAAATTAATTAGTTTATTTTAAAATTAATTTCAAAGAGAGGAAGGGACGGGGAGGAAGAGATAGAAACATCAATGATGAGAGAGAAGCACTGATCGGTTGCCCCCTGCAAACCCCTACTGGGGATCAAACCTGCAATCCAGGCATGTGCCCCAACCAGGAATTGAACGTGACCTCCTGGTTCATGGGTCCACACTCAATCACTGTGTCACTCCGGCCTGGCTGGCTACTTCTTTTAGTCTGTCACAGTCCCTGGCAAAGTTCCTGGCTCATAGCAGGAGCTTAGTAAATATTTGGGGATTGAACTTTGGGATGTTAGAAGGAGAACCCCAGGTACGTTGCCAGAGACTGTATTTCTGACAACGGGATGGGCAGTAGGTGGGATGTCTTAGATGGAGTTGGAGTCCTGATAAAATGAGGATACAACAACATTTGAACTTCTTTTCCTCTCTCAGTCATAAGTCAGGAGTTGGCCCACCAATTATTACTATGTCCTTAAGAAGTGAGGTCCCGCTGAAACCGGTTTGGCTCAGTGGATGGAGCCTCGGCCTGCGGACTGAAGGGTCCCGGGTTCGATTCCGGTCAAGGGCATGTACCTGGGTTGCGGGCACATCCCCGGTGGGGGATGTGCAGGAGGCGGCTGATTAATGTTTCTCTCTCGTCGATGTTTCTGACTCTCTCTCTCTCTCCCTTCCTCTCTGTAAAAAATCAATAAAATATATTTAAAAAAAAAAAAAAAGAAGTGAGGTCCCAAGTTACTATATTCTAAAAAGAAGTCATAAAATTTTTATTATGAAATAATACTAAAAGTTAAAACATTACAGGAGTGAATAATGCAAATATTTTTTTAAAATATATTTTATTGATTTTTTACAGAGAGGAAGGGAGAGGGATAGAGAGTTAGAAACATCGATGAGAGAGAAACATCAATCAGCTGCCTCCTGCACACCTCCTACTGAGGATGTGCCCGCAACCAAGGTACATGCCCTTGACCGGAATCGAACCTGGGACCCTTTAGTCCGCAGGCCAACGCTCTATCCACTGAGCCAAACCGGTTAGGGCAGAGAAACATCGATCAGCTGCTTCCTGCACATCTCCTCCTGGGGATGTGCCCGCAACCCAGGTACATGCCCTTGACCGGAATCGAACCTGGGACCTTTCAGTCCGCAGGCCGACGCTCTATACACTGAGCCAAACCGGTTTCGGCTTAAATATTTTTATTTATTTCAGAGAGAGGATGGGAGGAGGGAGTGAGAGATAGAAACATCGATGATGAGAGAAAATCATTGATCGGCTGCCTCTTTGGGATCTAGCCCGCATCCCGGGCATGTGCCCCGATCGTGAATTGAACAGTGGACTCCTGGTTCATAGGTTGACACTCGACCACTGAGCCACACAGGCCAGGCTGTGTCTTTAGACATAAACACTAATAATTTGGTGAATGTTCCCTCAGCTTTTTAAACTTATGCATTTACTAGTCTATACATTTCTACAATATATATATTTTTATTAACTTTAAAAATGTAATATGTGGTGCCTGGCCTGCAGTGAATGTCACATGGATGTCACATGCACTGCACACATCAAAAACTGAACTCTTCCCACTGCTTACTAAACCTGTCCCTCTTGCTGCACTCTTGACCCTTTTGCCCAGGAGCCTGAGTAAGGGACTGGAGTGCTGCCCTCACTCCACCCTTTCACCTCTTACGTCCAGCCTCCAGTCCCTATCAGTTCTTCTGCTGTTATCTTTCCATTCCATCCCACTGTCTGGGCCACCATCCCCTCTCTGGCCCTTAAGTCCACTTTGATCCTCCTCCAGTTCAGCCTCATGCTTCTTTCTAAACACAGGTTGAGTGCCTCTCATTCTTCGTAAACCCATTGGTAGCTTCCCCTCACCTCCCAGGAAGGTCCTGGCTCCTCACCATAACTTGTGTTGCTCTCTACAACCTGGTTCCTGCCTACCTTCCAAAACTCTAGCCCCCCACAGGCCTGCTTTCACACTACCAAATTTCCTGTTTCCAGCACAGGGTGCTACTCTGGGTCTATGATTGTGTTATTCTCTTTGCCTAAAACTCCATTCCCCTCTTTCCTCACCTGATTCATTCTTACATCAAATTCAGTGTGGGGCTGAAACCGGTTTGGCTCAGTGGATAGAGCGTCGGCCTGCGGACTGAAAGGTCCCGGGTTCGATTCCGGTCAAGGGCATGTACCTTGGTTGCGGGCACATCCCCAGTAGGAGATGTGCAGGAGGCAGCTGATTGATGTTTCTCTCTCATCGATGTTTCTAACTCTCTATCTCTCTCCCTTCCTCTCTGTAAAAAATCAATAAAATATATTAAAAAAAAATTCAGTGTGGGGGTCACCTCCTTTAGGAAGCTTTCCCTAACCCCCCGCGCCAGTCTACATATATCTACTATTGTTTCTCAAGCCTAAAACTGTGCTATATTGAAATTATGTTTTTATGCTTTTCTCTTCGTTTAGACCAGTGATGGCGAACCTTTTGAGTTCGGCGTGTCAGCATTTTGAAAAACCCTAACTTAACTCTGGTGCCATGTCACATATAGAAATTTTTTGATATTTCCAACCATAGTAAAACAAAGATTTACATTTTTGATATTTATTTTATATATTTAAATGCCATTTAACAAAGAAAAATCAACCAAAAAAATGAGTTTGCGTGTCACCTCTGACACGCGTGTCATAGGTTCGCCATCACTGATTTAGACTATCAGCTTATTGATCATGTTCTGCTTGTGTGTTTGTGTGTGTGTATGTGTATGTTTAAATATAACCTATATTGGATGTCTTATTCATTCTTGTACCCTAGTAGATGTTCAATACATGTTTGACCTGGACTGATCATTTTATCTTCAATTCTGCATGTCATAATTAATAGGAAATTCTCAGCTCTCTTCTTTCACCCATGGGGACTTCAGATAGACTTAGGGAAGGGCAGCCTGAGCAGAGTGACCTCTGGAAAGTAGTCCTTCTGCACTTCACCTTGCCCAGGGTCCCACCAGCCACAGGGTACTAAGAGATCAGAACATCTCTGTCTGGGAAACAAATGGGGAAGGCTCCTGTCCTCTCATCCCAAGGAAGCAGAGCACCCGCATCCACAGCCGGAGTCACATCTAGATGAAGCTGCTAGTGCCCTTTCTGAGCTCAAGGCTCCCTTTGCCTCTTGAATGATGCCCTGTTTGGTGGCTACCTGATGCCAGTGTGCTAAGGCTTATTGTCCCAAGGTCACTGGGATTGATTCCAGCCAGCTCTAGAACTTAATGTGGCATTTTCGCTATCAATGTGGTGACTGGGGAAGTGAGTGACCCTGAAACAGGGTGTTACAATGTCAGGGTGAAGATGGTGCATTAGCAAAGTAGTGGGAGCTGTCCAGGAAAGAGTGAGGTTAGTAGGGCAGAGACGCAGGGCCGTGGGTGGTGGTTGCAGGGGGATCATGCCTGCAGGAGGCATAGAGGGCCCGGAAGGATATACATGAGGAAGGCCTGGGAGAAGCAGCTTTCTGAGCCCTGGTAGGTGATGGTGTTGGAGAGTCGGCCTCTAACACTCTACACCCCCATTTCAGGAAAGATGAGTCCGAATAATAAGAGGAATGATTTTAACATTAAGAAAACATAAGACTGCTCGCCTTTCCCTCCCTCCTCCCTCCCCATCCCCCTAGGCATGTTACCATGAGCTGCCTCACTCCCAAGGCCCAAAGGCCCTTCCTTTACCTCTATCGCTTATTTCCTAAGCCCATTTCTTCTAGGAATTAACTTTTTCTACCTCTGAGAATAAATGTTACGAATAAATGTTCTCTTAAATATATATAAAAAAAGAAAACAGAACTTCAACTAGGATAAGGAACCCAGGCAGAGTAGGGAGGAAGGTGGTGGCAGTAACAACTGAGCCTGTGCATGTTCCTACCCTCTCTCAGGGTTGAAGAGCAGTGTGAGAATCAGATCCAGGGAGATGTAAATCGAGATTATGATGCTCAGATCCAGTATTTCATATAGACCAGCGGTTCTCAACCTGTGGGGTCGCGACCCCTTTGGGGGTCTTACGACCCTTTCACAGGGGTCGCTTAAGACCATCGGAAAACACATATATAATTACATATTGTTTTTGTGATTAATCAGTATGCTTTAATTATGTTCAGTTTGTAACAATGAAAATACATCCTGCATATCAGATATTTACATTATGATTCATAACAGTAGCAAAATTACAGTTATGAAGTAGCAACGAAAATAATTTTATGGTTGGGGATCACCACAACATGAGGAACTGTAGTAAGGGTCGCGGCATTAGGAAGGTTGAGAACCACTGATATAGACCCTCCATTGAGCCTGGGCTCTGAGCACTTAGGGGCCAAAGCCATCCTACCTTCCAGGAAACCATATTAGAGCCAGGTCTTCAGGCTAGGGTTATCGAGGGACAAGGAGGAGGCAGGAGGTGGATGGCTGGTAACCCTTCAGAGTTGTCCCAGCTATACTGAGTTGTCCTCTCTTCTGTCTGCATAGGTGTAGACGGGGCACTGCTTGCAGAGCAGGTCCTGCCAGCCTCGCTGGAGAGGATGCCCCCGTGTCCGTGATGGGCTGTGGGACAAGCAAGGTCCTTCCCGAGCCGCCCAAGGATGTCCAGCTGGATCTGGTCAAGAAGGTGGAGCCCTTCAGTGGCACTAAGAGCGATGTGTATAAGCACTTCATCACAGAGGTGGACAGTGTTGGCCCTCTCAAAGCTGGGATCCCAGCAGCCAGTCAGTGTGCCAACCCCTGCCCGGGCGCCCCCACTACCGGCTACACAGAGCCTCCTTCAGAACCACCACGCAAGGCCAGGGTGGCTAAGTACAGGGCCAAGTTCGACCCGCGTGTGACGGCCAAGTATGACATCAAAGCCCTGATTGGCCGAGGCAGCTTCAGCCGAGTGGTACGCGTGGAACACCGGGCAACCCGGCAACCATATGCCATCAAGATGATTGAGACCAAGTACCGGGAGGGGCGGGAGGTGTGTGAGTCGGAGCTGCGTGTGCTGCGCCGGGTGCGCCACGCCAACATCATCCAGCTGGTGGAGGTGTTTGAGACTCAGGAGCGTGTGTACATGGTGATGGAGCTGGCTACGGGTGGAGAGCTCTTTGACCGCATCATTGCCAAGGGTTCTTTCACTGAGCGTGACGCCACACGGGTGCTGCAAATGGTGCTGGATGGCGTCCGGTATCTGCACGCGCTGGGCATCACACACCGAGACCTCAAGCCTGAGAATCTGCTCTACTACCACCCAGGCACTGATTCCAAGATCATCATCACCGACTTTGGCCTGGCCAGTGCTCGCAAGAAAGGTGACGACTGCCTGATGAAGACTACCTGTGGCACACCTGAGTACATTGCCCCTGAGGTCCTGGTTCGAAAGCCCTACACCAACTCAGTGGACATGTGGGCACTGGGTGTCATTGCCTACATCCTGCTCAGTGGCACCATGCCCTTTGAAGATGATAACCGCACCCGGCTGTACCGGCAGATCCTCAGGGGCAAGTACAGTTACTCGGGGGAGGTGAGTCTGCCCTGTCCCTCCGATGTTGGGAAGCCCATGGGCGGGGGGTCCTGGCCTTCAGCTTTCCATCAGAAGAATGTGCTCTGATGGAAAAATGATGAAATAAGACTAGTAGGGTGTGTGAGTTTGGGTTCCCCCCAAAGTGAACCCTGAGACAAGGACTTGGGAACAGATCATTGAATTGGGATGTGATTCCAGTAAGCATAAGTGAAGGGTGGGGGGAAAGAGGCAGAAAGGGGGAAAGCCGATAAAGGGTACATTAGGGGGAGGACTGCCACTGTGGTCCACTGGAACTCAGTCCCACTGGGGATGGTGAATAATCATGCGGAATGTGTCTCAGAATGGTACCCTTGAGGGGCAGGGAAGTGAATGGGTTTTAATTCATTGACTCCTGTATGAGTCAAGAATATCTTTGGGGGCTTTAAATCCCTAGCACTTCTGGGCTGTCCTGAATGCCAACTAGTGTCAGAGAAAGTCCTCAGGCAAAGAAGCAGAGAGCTGCAGGTACTGGCAGTGGGAAGCTGTTAGCACACACAGGAGCACCGCAGCTGTAGGTGCGCTTAGGTGGGCTGATAGGACATGGGGTAGGGCCTCCACAGTATCTGCTCCATAGGGATTGGGGCAAGCTAGCGTGACCGTGCCCTGTCGAAAGGAGCAGCTGCTTCTCATCTCTGCCCAGCTTTGCCCCACAGCAGTGAGGACCCCATACTTCCAGATATTCCAACTTTTGAAAGAAAATCAGAAAAATCTGATCTTAAAATTTTGGAATTGATTCATATATTTAAGCAGTATCCTGTGTGCCAACAAATGGTAATCTGCAGGCCAGATTCAAACGGCTGGCCATCAGTTTGTGTCTTTGGCTCCACTGATAACTGAAAAAAATCCATTGGGTTTCAGCACTGCTTAGAACTGCAGGAAGGTGCAGAAGAAGTAAGGGCTGGTCGGTTCTTAGGCAGGACGCTGACTGGTAGGAAATGAGGCTGACCTCAGGAAGCAGGGCTGCAGGCATAATGGTGTGCTCAGGGAGGCTGTGAAGAAAAAATTGTTTTATGACTTTACGTAGGAGGTAAGATGAGCTTTGTAGGAGGACAGGATTCTGCCAAGGCAATGAGGGCCCATCCCCAAGTGCCTCTTACAGAGTGTTCCCCCCAGTGTGTCCCTCAGGCCTGGGCTTGCTGAGGAGCTGTCTGTGTCTCTTGAATAACGTCATGGAGGGGAGGGAGCTCTGGGACTGGCTTCCTTCAGCCCAGCTTCCCTCCCAGAGATTTCAGATTGGGCCTTCTCTGGCCCCAGCTAATTGACCCAGAGCAGCGTTACCTGCAGGAGTCACCTAAAAGCCTCATGCCACTTTGCCTTCAGCACTTGAGGTCCTGTGCTCCATCATCCTCCCTGACAGCTTCCAGACATGGTCATGTGGTCAGTCAAGGACTTCCATCCTGTGTGGATGGGGGCTGGCATTCTCTGGGGGATTCAGGTCGTGTATCTCAGGGTGGTGTGAGGAAGGGAGGGAGGCCTTCCTCTTCCGGCCACCTCAGTGCTGGCTACAAGCAAAGGAGAAACTGGAACATTCTCCAGCTCTCCCCTAAAGTTTCTCATGTTTTCTTCTTTGCTCCAAATGGCAGCCAACAAAACAAGTATTGACTGGCTGGGATGCCCACGCTGCAATATAGTGGTCACAGAGGACATTGTCCTATTCACTCTCTGGGCCGGGTTTCATCATGGGTTGGAAGACCCAGAATCCACCTCACAGAGGCAGTGTTGTGCCCAGGCCCTGCTAGTGTGCTGTGCTCTGGGAGTTCTACCCCCCTGGAGCTCTGTGTGGGTCCAGATGGCAGAGGGAGTAGCAAGTTTAGCTATGGGAGGGAGGGAAGTTCCCCAGAGATGCTGACAAAGAAAGACCATTTAGAAAAGTCCGTAGATTTCCCCAAGAGTTCCTGATTCTGGCAATTGTTGAACAGGCAATTTATCTAATTGGAGTCTTGCTAACAGGCTATTGATTATCTGAGGGTGGAGAATGACAAATGAATGCGGTACAGAATGGACTCGGGCTTCCTGCTCCTACTGTAGCCATTAGACTGGGTCCTGAGATTCTACTTCCTGCTCTGCTGGAATCATAGGGGTCTAGTAGCAGAGAGAAGCACACCAAGTTGGTCCTCTCAGTACCCTATCTCCCACAATCCTGACAGTCTAGGTACTCTAGCCCCAACCCCGTCTTCATGCCTTCCCCCATTCCCTTATACACCATAGACCCAAGACGTTTGCTCAACTCCCACACTGAGCTTTGCTCAGGCTTTCCCCTCTGCTCCTAATGTCAGCTTCAGAAAAGGTCCAATTCAAACATTATTTCCTTTCCAAGTAATGCCGACCACTGCCATTGTGCAGTGCCTACTGAGTACCTGGCACCGGACTGAGGGTTCTAAATCCACCATCTCTAATCTCTACAACAGTCAGTTTAATCTGTCTGTTTTAATCTCCCATTTTACAGATGAGGAAATTGAGGCTAGTGAGGTTAAGTAACTTGTCCATGCTCTCACGGTTAGAAGGTGTCAGGCCTGGGATTCCAATCCAGGCCATCTTGGTTTCAGAGGTCTTGGCTTTCACATCCCTGCAGTCTTCTGTCCCTGACACATGCCTCTGCATGTTACTGGAGTCTGATTCTGCACTTTCTCAGGCTGAGAGTTGTCTATGGACACCTCTCTCTTCCTTGGCTAATGAGGCCCTTGAAGACAGTATGTGTATTAGTACATAGGCTCTCAATACTTTCTCTTGACTTCTTCTGAGGGAAGCACCAGTGATTGTTGGTGATGACCTCAGAAGGGACCCAAAAGTTAATGGTAAACCCGGTTGCCCATGGTGGCTAGGAGTGCTCTCTTCTGGAGGCTGGATTCTAGGAAGAAGTGGGGAGCCTGCTGGCGATGTGCTTAGAGGGTTGCTGGCCAGACCTACTTAGAAGTAAAGGAATCTTGGAAGAGGAGGGAGTGATGGGAAGGAGAAGACTGTGACAGATGATTTTGAGGGGAAATTTGAATACTTACTTGGTGACTGGAGGTGCTGGAGTGGAGAGGGCCAAGCTAAAGTCGCAATGGAAGTGATGGGGAGATGCACTGACCAGATGTGAGGAAGGCCTGTGGGATCAGTCTGAAGACACAAGGAGCCACCTTGAGAGAGCAAGCTTCCTGTCATGGAAGCCCCAGGAGGACTAGAGCAGCTGTTTTTAAAGGAGTGACACAGAAAGTGAGTCATCATCTGTACACCCATACTGGAGTACTCTTACCATTCTGCTTCTAGATTCTGTGATTCATTTGACATGAAATGTGACGCCACTGGCCTAATGTCATTGCTTTTGTCAAGAGTTCTATTCCTAGAGCAAGGACAGATGAAGAGGCTCTTGGAGGACTGATGGCAGATGCCATCAGCAGCTTTGCTGCCTCCCTATGTTTAGCAACCTTTCATTGTCACCCTCCTCTGAGCAGTCTCTGAGCTGTGGGCGAGCCTGGGTCACTACACCAGGAACAGATGGGACTGGGTAAAGGGTTTCACAGAGCCTCGTTCAGGAGAGTGAGTGCTGCTGGGCAAAGGACAGAATCCTAGTGGGAGAGGAAGCCTACCTGTAGGACCGACCTGCCACTACCTGGGGCATAAGTGTTGGTGGGAGGTGGCTTCTCACAGGTGGGTTTCTGGGCTGACGATCTACTTGGAGTCCAAGGGGAGTTAGTTGAGCCATCTTGTAATTCTGATAGCTCTGCAGTAGGATGAATGCCCAGAGCCAGAGTTGACATTTACATTCCCATCTTAGCTCTTCCCCATTTCTTAAAGTGATTCTGCTCTGAGTGTTGAAGATCAAATGAAGTGGAGAGGATGTAACATGTGTCAGTCTCTCTAGGTGAAGGGGTTCAGTGCCTGTGGGGAATGGTCATGCAGCCTGGTTCACATGTTCTAATAAGGAGCACCTGGGTGAGGGGATAGGCCCTTGCCCAAGAGCCATGGGGAGGATTGCTGGGGGAGGTGGGAAAGCTGGAGACTGGGTGTGTGTTTAAGCAGCAGACAGAATGCAGGGAGGTAGGTGGTATGTTTTCTAGCTCTTGGATTCTGCCATATGCCTTTAATTGCTTGTGTTCCCACGTCCATTGTATATGGGGGCTGTGACAGATCATCAGTTCCCCATTTTTTTTCTCACTGCCCCCCTGCTGCCAGAGTCCGAGGATGGCTTTCCTGTATCTGGATAGCTGGCAGCATAGGAAATTACAAATTGATTTCAAATTCTTTGTTCAGAGTCATCCCTCAGCCCTTATTTCCTGCCTACCTACTGGTGGCTGCTGGGTATCAAGTGCTGGATGATGAAGTTGGCTCTATACAAGGGTCCCAAGAGGACAAGCACTACCCCCATACCTGTTCAGAAAGGATTCCTTGACAAGGGCCACCGTACCTCACCAAAGCTCCTGGTACAAATAGGTGTTCAACAGATAAGTCTCCCTCCTGGTACAAGTAGGTGTTCAACAGGTAAGTCTCCCTCCTTCCCAGATCCCTCAGTCCAGATCCCTGTCTGGTCACTGGGAGGTGGCATAGTTTGGTCACTGGGTGTGGGCAGTGGACCTCATTGGTCACTGTGGTTGGAGACCTCCTCTTGGTTTGAGACTTCTTGGAGGAAGGCAGGAGTGGTTCCATCCTTGTGAGTGCTGACCGTCTACTTGGGGTCCAAGGGCAGTTAGTTGAACCATCTTATAGTTCTGATAGCTCTGTGGGGGCAGGAGGCAGGCTCTGAGTACAGAGGGGCAGCAACCCCCTCATGTGCCATTTCTGAGCCACCATTTGGCTTCCTGGAGCCCTGTCTTCTAGGCATCCCTCTGCTGCTGCTGCCCTGGTTGCACACTCCCCAGAGAGCAGTACACTTCCATTGTGGCAGAGATAGTTGCCCATCTCTCTATATTGCTGCGTTCAGCCATTCCTACTAAAACACCTTGCTGTGACCATCTATAGCATCTCATTAACCCAGGGTCAGAACTGCTTTTCATCACTGCTGTTTCCCACCCCCAGCCCCCACCGAGGCCTCTTCAACAAAAGGGACGTGTCGTGGGTTGTGTTAGGAGTGGTTATTGGTGCACCACCTGTCCCCTCCCTCTCTTGCTCTTATTGTCTGTCTCCACCTGGATAGCTCTGTCCTCTCAAAGGCCCTGTCACTTCTAGGCCCTCACGTTCCTCTGGGAGCTGCTGGGGCTGTTGTCTCTCCCGCAGTCTGACCTCTTTAAATCTGCTGATGGCCTCCCCTCCTGCCCACACTGAGCTGGAAGCGCTGGCCCATCCCCCCACCCCCAATGGCTTTCCAGGCTCTCTGTCCTTAGTCAGTTCTCCCATCACACAAGGTCACTCTTCTCATGCATGCCTGCCTGGCCTTGGTTTGTCTGTCTCCTGATGCAAGTTTGGTCCCTAGACTTGATCCCCACTCCAGTGTGGTTTGGACAGAAAGCTGGCACCTTTATCTCTTCACTCATCTTGCTACCCCGTGTTGACCAAGTGCCTGCCCTGAGCTGAGTCCAGTGTACCAGAGTTCCAGAGGCACAGACCTCTGGGGGCAGAGGCCATAGTGTGAGTGCTTTGCTAATAGCCATCAGGCTTCCAAACTCTCAGAAATTAGAATTCTAATTAGAATTAGAAGTTTAAAAACAACAACACCTGTTTAGGCCTTGGAAACCACTTGGCCTCAGTAGAACCCATGGGTGGAGATAGAAGAAACCACTATACAGCAGGCTCTGAAATCTAGAACCTTCCAGGGCTGCTTCAGGTCGTTGTAAAAAGCAGACATTCCTCGGTTGTTGGCACAGGTTGGCAACATCCCCCTGATTCCACATCGAGCCCAGAGCATCTTTCCTTCACTTTGTGCACTCTGGGCAGGGACAGGTGGAGGCACAAGATTTCATTTTGTTGTTCTTCTCAAGTTTCAGAATACAGCTTTACTAACCTTGAAGTTGTCATGTCTTTTCTCATTTTATTTTTATCTTCATTCTCTGCCTCTTTTTTTAAAAAATTTATTTTTATTTCAGAGAGGAAAGGAAAAGGGAGAGAGAGAGATAGAAACATCAGTGAAGAGAGAGAATCATTGATTGGCTGCCTCCTGCACAACCCCTACTGGGGATCGAGCCAGCATCCCAGGCATGTGCCCTTGACCAGAATCGAACCCGGGATCCTTCAGTCCACATGCCGACGCTCTATACACTGAGCCAAAACGGCTAGGGCCTCTGCCTCTTTTTAAAACTCTATTATCGCCCGGATAGTGTGGCTGGATCCATGAATCAGGAGGTGGTAGCTCGATTCTTAGGGCACATGCTCAGGTTTCCGACTTGATCCCCAGTAGGAAGCATGCAGGAGGCAGCTGATCAATGTTTTTTTCTCATTGTTGTTTCTATCTCTCTATCCATCTCTCTTCCTCTCTCTCTAAAAATCAATGTAAACATTAAAAAAACAACAACTCTATTATCTTCCTTCTTTTTCTCCCCTCAGGCTCTCCTCCCCAATGTCCTTCTCTTTTCTGCTGCTCTGCCCCCACCCACCCCCTGCTGGATCCCAGGGTGGGGGAAGCCCAGGCACTGCAATGGTGAGTGTCTTGACCAGAGGAGGTGATGGTTCCACTGCTACAGAGTGCTGAACTCTGCTGCAGCTTTCCAAACACTTTTCCTCGTGGGCAACATCAGTGTGTGCTGTTCTTGTCATACTAATAGTTCTGTTCTCTTGCGTAAACCTGAAGCTCCATTTTCCAGAATTTCCTCTGTGCCCTTTTCTCTGCTCTCATTTAGGCCCACGTAAGTACAGGAAGGAGGCCTTTGAGAGGGGGAATGCTGAGTCTGAAAATACATTTTGAGACAAAGCTGAGGGAAGATCTGAGTCATGGGAGCAAAGCCCTGTCTTCTTTTTTTCCTTCCTTCCCCTAGCAGCTCTTTGGTGGGGCTGCCTTCTCTGCCAGGGAACCTTCCCTAGAGTCATCATAGGCTGGAAAAGAACCCATACAGGTCAAGAGGTCAATTCGGCTTAAATGTTAGATGCCATGCTGCTTTTCCTCACACACAACCAAGTGAGGAAAAAGATGGAGAGCTCTCTTCTTAAAATTTAGAACTTTAGAAACTCCAAGAGACTTAGAATTCATTGCATTTAGCTCCTTCACATTAAAGGTGAGGAGGCTGTGATTTCTCTGAGGTCACATAGAGAAGGTAAAACTAGAACACGGTTGCTGAGCTTGTAGCCTAACATTTTAATCTGTCACCCAGAAGCTATTTGGAGGAGACACCAGATCTTTCTCACGGCTCGCTTGAGAGTGGTCAGACCTGCCTGCCAGAGGAGTTTAGGGAAAGCCCTGTGAGCGGGGTTTGCTGCTGGGAAAAAGCAGCAAGCTTTCTCCTCTCTCTGCAGCCAAGGCCATCCTTTGTCTCCTTAGCCCTTGAACTCAGGTGAGGCCCCTGTATGGCTTGGGTATGTTCTTGCCAGGCCCTTGTGACATTAAAGGTAGAGCAAATAAAAGGGGCTCAAACTGGAGTGGAAACCCCGTTGTGATTTGGTGCCTCCCTCTGAAGGGAGAGTTGGGCTCATCAGGAGCAGGGGGTTGAGGAGGCTAAAGATGGTAAGGAAGTGCCTACGGGAGAGGTCCCTCCTCTGGCCCGTTAGCTTCTCTGCTGTGACAATATCAGTAGTAGCTACCCTGACTACAAGGGAACAAGGATTCTGGAGGCTACGGACTAGGGAGAAGGGCAGCCAACTTGATGGTCAGAGCCAGGGTGGAGGTGATGCCCTTCGTCAGGACAGAGCCCATTCCCCACCCACACAGCTCATGAGAGACCTGTGGGAAGGAGGGTGTAGGCTGTCATCCTGGGTATTATAGCTGTCCTCTGATTCCATAGCAGAGAGAGGCCTAAGTGTCTGGAGGCAAGGTAGACTGACATTTTAACATTTTCTTCCCTGCCCCGTGCCCCATGTCAGCCCAGAAATGGGTGGAAGTCTCTGGGAGACTGACCAGGTGGTACCTGGGGCCTCTCCCTTCTGTTAGCCACTTGAGGCCCATTCGTGTTCCTGATCTGGGCCCAAGCATACTGAGCTGAGAGTTCTATTTTTTACCCAGAGCCAACAGTTAGAGCTGTGGAAACCCAAAAGCATAACTGTTTAATCATTTTTATTTTTCTTATGCCCAGAATACTTCCCAGCCAGTCAGTCATAGGCTGACAGACATACTCATGTGTTTCCAGAGGCTCAGGCATGTTGAGGAAGGAGGTGGGTTGGTCTGTAGGTGTTGAACGCTTTCTTAGGAGGTGCTGAATTGGACTTAGAGCCAGAATCATGGCCATGGAGTGTGGAAAGCTTTGCTTTTCCTTCCTGAGACCTGTTGGAGACTTCAGCAGGGCTCCCAGGGGCCCCTATTCTAGAAGTCAGCCTGAGCCCTGCCCCCTCATCAGTGCGCTGAGTGAGGACCACCTTCCTGTGTTCCATTTGCCTGACTTCCCACTGCTAGTTCCTCAGTGTATGAGGGCTAGGCTGGGTGCCTTTGGCACAGCCTGGTTTTCAGGTCAGCATGGCTTGAATCATATTGGCTCGGGGGACCCACATGGCCCAGCTCCTCACAGTGCCTCAGAAATGGGGAGAACTGGGGCCTGCCAGAGAGGGCTGGGCTGGCCCTCAGACAAATGAGTCCATCAGCATTCCGCACACAGCCTCACGTACACAAGTAATTGGAGAGGCGAGTGTTTGGGGGAGTTGGAGGGGCAGATCAATCTGATTCACTTTGGCACTAAGCAGGGGTCGATGCCCAGTGTGTGCCTGTGCTACTCTGGAGATAGAGATGCTTAAGCCCACAGGGCGGGTCTGGTGAGAGGCCTATCTAAGACTGCATTAGAGCTGCAGGGGGCCTTGGTTGGAAATGTCTCCAATCCATCCATGTTCAAGTTCTTGGCTTGTGAGTCCAGCTTTGCAACTATTTCTTCTTTCATCTGCAGAGGAGTTGCCCCTCTTTTGTCTTGGCTGGACCAAGGGGCAAGGGCAGAATTCATGTGTTAGCCCTGTTTGGCTAGCCCATGCTTCCTGCTGTTTCTTGGGCTATCCCACTAACAGGCCAAGCTGAGCTACATTGTGTTCCCCAGTGATTACTCCTTTTCTTGGAGACCATAAAAGATGGTAGTGCAGCACTGGTATTCCCATGACCCAGCCTGTTCAGCTCTAGATTTGCTGTGTCCATCAGCAGCCCATTGTGCCTGCTTCTTTCCATCTCAAATGCGTGACAGGGGCTTTAGTGAGTGCCTGTGGTTTGGATTGGCTGGCCCCTCACATTGGCTCCTTGTGTTCAGGTGGCAGCAGCAAGCCATGGGGCTTTCTTGAAGTCTGAGCCAAAAGCTACTGTGGCAACAACTGCACAGTCCAGTCACCCTGCATGTTGGCCTCAGTATTGGAGGCCTGTAGGGAAATGTGGTCCAGGCTTCCTGTGTGGGAAGGCCATTGCTCCCTGCACTCCCTGTGCTGCATGTTCCTGAGGCCCTGACTGCTCACCTCCTCCTGAGGGCCAGTATCTCTCTCTCCAGGAACCTCTGGGAGCTGGCCCATTGTTGAGGAGGACCCTGTTAGGTGGCCGTTTAGAAATATTGCCTCTCTGTTACTGTCTTCCAGTTCAGCTCAGTAAAAGTTGAGATTTGTCTCCAAAGGGCAAATAAGGGTAGCAACTGCAAGTAGCCCTGCCCCTTCTTCAGGACCCTGGATGAGTGTTCTCCCTACCCCACCCCTGAACAGTAGTGGAGAGGGTGGGGGAGGAGTTGGAGGTCCAGGGAGCCCAACTGGGGGCAGCGATAGTCACTGTTTAGTTGTGTCTGCGAATGGGCATGGAGCTGCCCTGAATGTGGGCTCTCAGACTTTCCTGTGCCCTCTCAAGAGTGTGTTCAGGGTTCTCCAAGTGAAGGGCACTCTGCGGTGGAACAGGCAGATCTCACCTGGCAGGAAGGAGGGTGATGGTTATCTGCCACGGGCTCAGCAAAGGTCCGAGACACCCACCCTTTGGTGGAGCGTCAGAGCCCATGCCGAAGTGCCCCCGGAGATGCTGGGACTTGGAGCAGTGCTGTGTCTACCCTCCTCCAGCAGAGGGGATAGAGGGCCCAAGGCATCTGGTCCCTACCTGCCTGAGCCTTATGCTGGGACTTGGAGCAGTGCTGTGTCTACCCTCCTCCAGCAGAGGGGATAGAGGGCCCAAGGCATCTGGTCCCTACCTGCCTGAGCCTTATGGCCTGGAAGCAGCTCTAGGGAGGGCACCCATCAGGCGCTCTTCATAGGTTGTTTACTCACTGACCCTACTGAGGACCTCCTGTATACCCAGCACCAGGCACTGGGGATCATCCAACTCATCTGGTCTAATGGAAAAAATGAACTTTAAATCGCTGGAATAATTGCTTAGTACTGAGGGCTAAGAGGGAGTCTGAGCAAGTGTCCTTTATTCTAAGAACCTAAGGATTCACCCAGGTAAGGACAGGTTGTGCAGGCTGAGCCCCTGAGATGGACAGCTGCCTGGTGTTATGGCTGAGATGCGGCAGCCGTGAGAGTATGTGTGGCAGAGCAGGCTTTGTGCTGTTCCTCCCTGGAAACAGAATGTACTAACATGAGGCTGGTGCAGAGCACTGCCAGGAGCCCCTGCGTGCTTAGAGAGGTCATGCGGACGGTAGTGTGTCCCTAAGCAGGGTCTGGTCCCTGGCTGGCCTGCAGGAACCCCCTTTCCTCACAGCAGATGGAGAAATCCAGTTTCTTTCAATTGTTTCCTTTTCTTCCCATGGCTGGGAGGCTGATGCTTGGTGTTGGGCCTGCTGTGGTTGCCCACCACCACTTTATCAGTTGAAGGGAGGGTAAACCTTCTCTTTAAGGGCTAGGAAGTTCACCTCTAAGTGGCCTGGACAATTCCAGGGATTAGAGCTTGAGTGTGGCTTTTGGAGCCTGTCAAGGCCTGCTGGGAACAGGACTTCTAAAAGGACAAATATGTCTGAAAGGCTGTGGTCCAAGGCCATTTTTGCTGGCTGTAAGTGGGGTCTTCAGAACAAGAGGGGACACACAGCTCTTCTTAAAATTAAAGGTGTTTATACTTGAGATGAAACTGAATTCTCCCTAGGCAAGACATGTGCTATGTGTACAAGAAATAACAACACAGTGACTCCTGGTGGCAAATAGAACAAAACCAGCGTAATCTGGGGAAAGATAACTCATGCTCATGGAAACAGTGGCATGGTTCATGCCAGATATCAAAGCAGCCGACCTGCTAAGGACATTGGACACAGAATCCATGTAATGCTGCATGCCTCAAGGATTTAAACATATTGAAAACGAAATAAATAAAAGTGGACTTGTTCTCTTGGAAAAAAAAAATGAAAGAGTCTGGCTCAGGATATGGAGGAAGGTTTGGGTCTTTCTCTTTAAATCCCCCTGAGTTATAGTGGTTCTGGACTAGGGTGTGGGGGCTCTTGACAGGGGCCACCTCCCTGAGCCAGGCTTTGAGTCCAGGGACCCTTAGAAGTTTGCTCTCTGGGGCGGGGGAAGATCCTTCTCCTTGGAATGGAGGCCCAGAATGTTCTTCGTGGGAGGAACCAGGCAGTGAGGGGAGAATGCATACACTGACAGGTCTGAATGCTGTGGTGGTGGCATTGTTGGGATGGAGAAGGCAGTGTTGAGTGCTCTCGCTCTAATGCTTGTCCTTGGCCTGTAGCCCTGGCCCAGTGTATCCAACCTGGCCAAAGACTTCATTGACCGCCTGCTGACAGTGGACCCTGGCGCCCGTATGACTGCACTGCAGGCCCTGAGGCACCCGTGGGTGGTGAGCATGGCAGCCTCTTCGTCCATGAAGAATCTGCACCGCTCCATCTCCCAGAACCTCCTCAAACGCGCCTCTTCACGCTGCCAGAGCACCAAATCTGCCCAGTCTACACGTTCTAGCCGCTCTACACGCTCCAACAAGTCACGCCGTGTGCGAGAGCGGGAGTTGCGGGAGCTCAACCTGCGCTACCAGCAGCAGTACAATGGCTGAGCTGCCTGCCGGTGGTAGAGACATGGCATGGTTCCAGCCTGTCACACACTGCTGTGTCATCTGGGCCCTGTGCCCTCTCCGGTGATAGGCCTGTATGGCCAGTGGGAGGTGAATGGTCCCAGCCCCTTCTCTGTGCCTTCAGCAGTCCCCATCCTCACCTGGGCCTAGTGTGACAGAATGGAACTGGGAGCCCCCTGAATTGGAGCCTGGCCTGGCACTGATGTTCCTTTTGGTGGGTAATTGCTATGCTACAAGTTGGGGAAAGGGTAAGACCCGGCCTTCAGTCTCCTTCACCCCTTACCCTTGGCTCTTCCTCAGACCAAAAGGGCATGCAGTGCCAGGTAGAGGGTGTCGTTGGGACAGTTATTTCTGGAACCCCCCCTTTTCCTCTACCTACCTTCCTGCCCGGCCCCCCACATTCCATGGCATTCTGATCTTCATGATTATACCCCAGTGAGAGGTCCAGGTAGGCACAAAGCCTGTGCCTTGGCTGGACTCTCAGCCCCTGGGTAAGTATAAACAGCCCCCCACCTCCCAGCCAAGGTCTGTCTTCCTTCATGGAGACTCCAAGAACCACTCCTGGCCCTAGGACTTGTCAGGATCTCTGGTGGTAGGGCCATGGCATGGAACTTGGTCCTTCTGGACTATGTGGCCCTCCTGGTAGCAGGCTTGCTCTAGGCTCCAACCTCTCTGACTGTACCTCCTTTGCAGAGCCGACCATTATCTCCCTCTCCCCTTTGGATGCATAGTCTATTCTCCAGGTGCCTCCTTCCCAACTGTGGGACGTTAAAGGGAGCCCCACTGCTGCTACCTGGGTGATGGAGGCACCTGGGCCAAGGCAGAGGGCAGGGGCTTCCTAGGGAGAGCCCCATCAGGGCTCCAGTGCCAGCCCTGGTTCTACTTCCCATTGCCCTTTTCCTTTAGGCTCTGCTATTCCCTCCTCTGCAGCTGCATGAAGGCGCCATCTAGTGTCTGGCATGAGTATAGGCAGCCTAGGAATGACCATGTTCACCCTTCAGCCTTCAAGAGGAAGGAGCTGTTGCATTGAGGGAGGGTCTCTGGGCTGCTCTACACTCCCCTTCTGCTGAGCTTCTGCGCAGCTCCCCCTGGAACTTAGCCAAACTGTGTGATCTGCCTCTGAACCCTGAGCACCTGGGGCACTGGCCTTCTCACAGCTGGCCTTGCCCAGTGCAGCCTGTCCTCGCTTCCTTTCACAGCATTACCTTTCCAGTCTGAGCCCCACTGAATCTCAGGTTGGAGGGAGCCCCTGCGGGAGGTGAGTGGAATTAGGTGGCTGCTTTCCTAGACGCCTGAGCCAGATCATTCCCGTGTCAGTCATTGTGCCTTCACCCACCACAAACTGGGCTGGAACCCAAGCCCCCTCCATGCACAGCTGCTTTCAGTGTGTAGGGCCCAGCTTTAGCCTTAGCTAGACTGCAGGGCCCCTGCCAACAGGGAGAGTTTGGCCCTCACTCAGTTCCTCCCAGTGGTAGCCACGGGCCAGGCCCTCCTCTTTCTGCATGTGCCACCTCCAGTGGAATACCAAGCCAAAGAGATCACTCTGGGCCAAGTCGATTGTGCCTTATACACCCCCTCCTTCTGCCTCCAGTGCCCCTGGTTCAAGGCAGCGGAGAGCCCAAGCCCCATGGCCTCAGAACTCCCCTGACTTTCCCGAGTGCCTCTGGGGGCCTGAAGCCCTGGGGAATTATATTTCCTCTTTTGCCCAGGATAGGCCTGGTCCTGAAGGTAGGACAGGAGTTTGGAGACGGGCCTTCATGCCATGGACTGTGGGTGGAGAATGTGCAGTTATTTATTTTGTGTACTCAATTTGTAAATGTATCCTCTGTACTCAATAAACAGGCTGCCCTCCTCAGGGAAGGCTGCCCATTCCAACAGCCCAGGCTCCTTTCTGTGGACCAAGGGGTCACCCAGGAGGAGGGACAGGGGGGCCCAGTCTGGGAAAATCCTGATCTCTCAACACTTGCCATGCCGAAAGACCACGGGATAGACCTCTCCCCACCCCCAGCCAGGAGGACAGACGAGATAACACAAGAGAACAGAGTTTGGGGTCTTTATTGGATTAAAGGGAAGTGGCCTGTGGGTAGGCTCAGTTTTGGGCTGTGACCTGGTTGATCCAGGTGCTGAACTTGCTCACCCGAGTGTACATGGCAGGTGCGCGCACATTGCAGTTGCTGGTGCCCCAGGAGACAATGCCTGTAAGCACCCATGTGTTCCCCTTCTGGCAGACAAGAGGGCCTCCGGAGTCACCCTGAGGGAAGGAGAGGGGAGAAATCAGCATAGGAGGTGGGGCGGGGGGCGTGTGTGTCAAAGGACAGTGCAGAGGACAGGACGGTGCTAGTGCTCACCTGACATGAGGAGGCCCCTGAGCCACCTGCACAGATCATGGAGTCGGTGATACGTGAGCCCCAATACTGCTGGCACTGTCTCACAGTGACCAGCGGCAAGGCCACCTGCTGCAGGCGTGCTGGGGTCACATTGCCTGTGTGCCAGGAGGGGGTGGTTAGGCCCTAAGTGATTTGTCCCCACTCTCGCTCTCCCACCCAGATCTTTGGCCCAAGTTCCTACCTGTGCCACTGAGGCGGCCCCAGCCAGTGGTAACACACGTGATGCCTGTAGGCAACACCTCATTTGGGGAAGCCAGGCAAACTGGTGAGATGCGTGCTGTGTACTTGGCTGGGGAGGCAAGCTTCAGTAGTGTCACGTCATTGTTGAAGGTGGTGGGGTTCCAATATGGATGTGTGATGGCCTGTGGAGCCAGAAAGGGCCATACAGGATGGGGTGAGCACAGGCCCCCAGAGTTGATGGGTGCTGAGGGGGCTAGGCCAGGGAAGGCCCTGAATTCTTCATCCCCAGAGCCCACCCACCTGTACTGCTCACTCTTCCTTCCCAAGTCTGCAACTCAGGGACTCACCCGCGAGATGGACATAACTTGCAAAGGCTCAGAGTTGGATGATCGGTCGTACTCGCCCAGGACAACAACATGACGGCCAGGGCTGCAGTGAGAGTGGGGTTAAGCAGCCACAGGGAGGGCAAAGCAATAAGAGGGGCGTCTAGAGGAAGGAAGTGGGGAGAGGTGGGCTGGGGTGGGGTGGAAGCACTCACCTGACATTGCAGTGGGCAGCAGTGACCACCCAGGACGGGCTGATGAGGGAACCACCGCAGAAGTGGAAGCCGTTCTTATCCTGGGGTCAGGGATCAGAAATGGGAGGGGAACTCAGGTTTTGCCTAGGCATGAAGCACCTGGGATCCTGTCCCACCCCCAGGGTGCATGTACCTGCAGGGACACCTGCCAGGGCCAGGAGCCTGGCACTGCATTCTCCCCGTTGACAATTCTCTGGTTGAAGTTCAGTGCCGGTCTGATGGCAGGAATGCCACAGCCTGGCGATTGGGTTGGTGAGGACCTGTTTTCTACGCCCCAGCCCACCTCTCCCCCATCCTCCTTCCAGATGCCCTCAGCTTTGCACCCCAGAGGGGTCCAAATCCAGAGGACTCATCACTATCCCTTTTCACCCTGAGCTCCTTCTGGGCCCCTGCACATTTCCAGTCATTCCTACCCAGCCAGTCCCCAAGTGCTGTCCACTCTCCATTTCTCCAACCTACTCCCCACCGTTCCCCAATTCCTGCCCTCCAGCCCAGGCCACTTGTCTTCCTGACCCCTAGGATAATATCCTGGCCTCTCTATCCACTCCGTGCTCCATGCAGCCAGAAGGTTCTTCCTAAACTACAATCCATCCTTCACTTCTCAGCTTCCTACACCTGCTCTAGCTCCTGGGCCTGGACTGAACTCCTGTCCACCTCTTGCTTCCTCATGGTCTTGGCACATCCTTTTTCCTTTACCCACTCTGTCCACCTGCCTTCCTTCCAGCCCGCCTGGCCCCCTGGGCAGGAAGCCTGAGCTGGTGCTGGAATCCGGGGCTGGTCCAGGCCTACTCACCCCATGAGGAGCCGAGCAGGGTCAGGGTAAGGGTCAGACTGAGCAGCAGCATTGTGGCAGGTGTGAGGCTGAGATGGGCCTGGCTTTATGGATCTCCTTGTCCTTGGGCTACAGTCCCAGGCATGAGGCCAGGCCAGCTGTATGGGCACAGCCCTGTCCCACGCTCTCTTCTGGAGCAAGGTCTCTCTGGGCCAAGGTCCTCAGTCCAGGCCTGGACTTACCAGGAGCCCAGATGTGGGTTTCATACCCCTCAGTCCCCTAAAACCTGGCCTCTGATTGACTATCTGAACCACTTCACATCCCAAGTGCTGAGCACTGGGTCCTAAGGACTTACGGTTAAATTAGGTCTATGGTGACCACCTGGTGGCCTGGATCAGGGACGTTTCCCAGGCCTATCACGGCCACCAGACTCAGAGAAGCCTGCTCAGCACCCAGGAGTGTTCCTCACTGGTGGAGGGAATGTCCAGCTGTACCAGCAGAGAGCCAGGGTCATGTGGCCAGGCCAGGGGTTCTAGCAAGTTGTGAATCATTCCTCATTTTAGAACAGGAATCAGTTTGCTTACACAGATGGTGACTCTCCCACCAGCACATGGTGTGGTTGGACCCAAACCTTCATCTGTCTGGCTCTGAAGACCACACTCTTTTTTTCTTTTAATCTTCACCCTTGGATGTTTTTTCCATGATTTTTTGAGAGAGTGGAATAGAGAGGGAGAGACAAAAACACCAATGTGAGAGAGACATTGATTGGTTGCCTACTGCACGCCCCTAACCAGGGCCGGGAGCCAGCAACCGAGGTACGTGCCCTTGACCGGAATCTAACCCAGGACCCTTCAGTCTGCAGGTCAACGCTCTATCTACCCACTGAGCCAAACTTGCTAGGGCTGAAGACCACACTCTTTTTTAAAAATATATATTTTATTGATTTTTTACAGAGAGGAAGGGAGAGAGATAGAGAGTTAGAAACACCGATGAGAGAGAAACATCAATCAGCTGCCTCCTGCACATCTCCTACTGGGGATGTGCCCGCAACCCAGGTACATGCCCTTGACCGGAATCAAACCTGGGACCCTTCAGTCCGCAGGCCGACGCTCTATCCACTGAGCCAAACCGGTTTCGGCAAGACCACACTCTTAATGATGAGATGATGCCTGGGAAGGGACTGGAGCAAAGGAGGGCAAGGTGTGCACTCTTGGTGACTGCCCAACCTTGTACAGAGGATGCTGGTAGAAGGATAACAGTCATTAAACCTCTGACAACCTCCATGCCTTGGGGATCATGTGAGCAAGCCCTGGTGTCTACAGCTTCTTTGTTGTCCAGTTTGAACCAAGAGAGAGGAGAGGCCCCTATGTGCAAAGCTGCAGTGGGTAAGTTGGCTGGTCTCCTAGGGGGTGTGAGGGTTTCGACTATTCAAGAGAACAGTTTAAAATGTGAGTTAATGGTTAAACATGGGGATGGATGGATAGATATGTGGTAAAGCAGATAAAATATTAATTGTAAAGTCTGTGGTGGATATATAGTTGTTAGTGTACAATTCTTCAAGTTTTATGTCTTAAAATATTCATAATAAAATGTTGGGGGGGGGACCACAATCAGGGGTCCATGGATGTCCAGCCTAGAGTAGACCCTCCCCAAGAGGTAAGGCAGTTGCAAAGCTCCAATGGAGCTCAGCCATTCTGAGGGCAGGATGCTGCTACCAGCACTCAGCACCTGGGCCTAGCACACAGTGGGTGCTCTGCAAAGATTTGTTGGATAAATGTGTTGTGTTATATGTCCCCACAAGAGCACTGTAACCCCTGTCAGCCCAGAAACTTGGAGTCAATGTCCCTACTCACAACCCAACTTCATGTTAGCACCTCACATGTGCCTGGCTTTGGAGGGGTTTCACAGCTAAAGGTGTAACGGGGTGAGGAGTGCTCTGTGAAAACTTGCCCTTGGAATCAGGGAGCAGCTCCTATATCAGCACTTTATTTTTTTTATTATATATATTTCAGAGAGGAAGGGAGAGGGAGAGACAGACAGAAACATCAATGATGGGAGACTCACTGATCGGCCACTTTCTGCATGCCCCCTACTGAGGATCGACCCCAACCCCTCAGTCCACAGGCCAATGCTCTATCCACTGAACCAAACCGGCTAGGGCCTCTGTCAGCACTTTTGCCCTCAGTGGCATCCGGTGGGGAAGGGGGCTTGACTGAGAGATGTAGGCTTTGTCCTGGGCTACCAATGAGCCAGGCAAAGGCTCTAAGTGAGGGCAGTACTTGGGGACTTTTGGGTTTTACAACAGTCCCCAATGGACTATAGGGTAAGAGCAAGGTGTAGGAGTGGTAGGCGGACTTCTACGGTGTGGAATCAGGGTGGGGCTTTCCACCTTGAGTTTTTTTGTGTGTTTTTTCCCCAGAGAGGAAGGGAGAGGGAGAGAAACAGAAACATCAATGATGAGAGAGAATCACTGATTGGCTGCCTTCTGCACACCCCCTACTGGGGATTGAGACCGGGTATGTGCCCTTGACCAGACTTGAACCCGGGACCCTTCAGTCCACAGGCCGACACTCTATCCACTGAGCCAAACTAGCTAGGGCTCCACCTTGAGTCTTCAATGCTTGCCAGAGCTGAGGTTCTGGAGGAGGGTAGATGCCTAGGGTGATGAGTTGAAGGACACCTCTTAGACCAGACACTGGAGCCGTAGGAGGGACTGGCTCCTGCAGGGATATCTTAGCCACAGATCCCTGCTAGCTGCTCATACCCTCTGCCCAAGAACAACATAGCCATCTGTTCAGGTGTCTGTATTTTCTGCATTTATTCCCTGTTGTTCCAAGCTCTAAGCTTCAGCTTACTTCACTCCACTTCCATGGTCTGCACGGTTTCCTCCACCAGCTCCAGGGGCAGTGGCTTCACTGTCTCAGACAGGACAGCTGTGGTCCCAGGGGCAAAGTGGTACTGGGTGTGCCTGGGATGGAGGAGAAATGGCCTCTCAATATAGGCCCATCATGTGGCCTATCCTCTTGCAGCCCCCAACCTTCCCTGCTACAGCCCATCCTCCCCTGTGGTCCCACATCTCCCTTGCTCCCACCTCTCTATGGGCTTTGTGGGTGAGCTCAGTGTTCGCAGCATCTTGGCGCCGGTTCCCATGATCACACATGCATCCACACTGCCCCCGGAGCCCAGGTCACCCAGGATTCCTGCAGTGATGGCTTCCACCAGCAGCCCCTGCGCGGCCTCCAGCTGTGGCGATGTGTGTGTGAGGTCTGACGGACTCTTCTGGCATCGCCCACAGGCTACAGCCTGGGGGCTTTGTTAATGGTGAAGCCCGGACTGCTTATCCTTTGCTCACACCCAAACTCCTCTCCCCCCCTCTACCCCATCTCCACTCCAAACTCCCCTTCCCTGGTCTGCTTCCCTCTCCCCCTCCTGTTCCCACTGCCCACTGTCCCCATCTTCACAAACTTCTCTGAGCACTTTCCTGGCTCTGATTCCAGTGGCCTATCCACCCAATCAACGTGTCTTAGCCCCCAATCCACTGGATCTTTCTCTTTCTGGGTCTTACCTCATCCACTTCCGTCCCACCCCTAACAAAATGCAGACTCCAGACCCCACCTGCCACTTCCTCCCTCAGCTCCAGTCCTCTCCGAGCTTTGACTTCTCCGGCAGCCTAACACTTTGGCGCTGACGGTGGTCTGTTGGAAAACAGCACTCCTCTACCCTCACTCCACCGGTCCCCTCGGTCTCCTTTCAGTCGCCGCCTCCTCCGAGAAGCCTTCCCTGACCTCTAGACCAGCCAGGGTCCCTCTGCGCTCCCCCAGCTCCGGGGTGCACTTCCCACCCATGACCACGTAGTGGGGGTCAGGTGTCGCTCACCGTCATGTTCGGCTGGAACCGGTCCTCCAGCACCGCCAGGGCCGCGTCCTGGCCGGAGCCTGCAGGCAGAAGGGGCATCTAAGGTAAGCCGGCCGCCTAACGCAGGGCAAACGGGTCCCTGGGGCGGGGTGCGTGGGGACCCGCAGAACCGCTCACCCAGGGCCGTGAAGGGCAGACGGCTGTAGGAGCCGTGGGGGTGCACGCTGTAGAGCTGCGGTCCGGTCACGTCTACGCCGCCCACGACCAGCGACGCACCGATGTGGCCCTGGTACCTTGGCGCGGAGTGGGCGTGGTCATTCGCAGGCACTGGGGCCCAGGCCCCACTCCCTACACGCCTCCTGACCCGAGCCCCGCCTCTTCCGGCGATCGGGCGTCTCTGACTGACAGCGCTCCTTCCCTTGCCCAACTCCTCAGGCTGGCCTCTTCCGGTATTCCAGGACCTCGCAGCCCCGCCCATCCCGTACCACCTCCTCAGCCCCGCCCATCCCGCAACGGCCCCTCCCCAGGCCCATCTTAGCCCCGCCCTCTGCACCGGAAAAGCTTCTGGCGCAGAAAGCGGGTGACCGTGGCCACGCGGGGCTCGCGGCCCGTGGACAGCGCGTGTAGCTCCATGTTGGACGCCGCCATCCGCGTGGTCATCTCGGCGTCCGCGGCTACTCCAGCCCCACAGCAGCTGAGGGCGAAGGGAGGGTCGGTGTGGGCGGGGCTAGGATGGGGGGGGGGACAGGGGATGGGAACTAGGGGTGCGGTTCTTGTGTGGTAGAACGGGGCTGGGGGTTCTCACTAGATTTTGGGCGCGATGAAGTGGATCTTCTCGCAGTTCTTGTCCGCCACGACCGAATCGTTAGTGGCCCGCGTGTCCGCGCCCAGGATGACCCCGTCCTGGGGAGGGGAAAGGAGGCTGTTGGCCGAGGGCCTGCGCATCCCCGCCCGCCTGGCCAAGCCTCCCGGCCCCAACCTCAGGCTCACTCGGAACACAAGGCCCGCGATGGTGGTCCCGGTCTTGCGGGCATGAGGGGCCCGCAGTTCCGGGAGGGCGCGTTCCAAGGCTGCGTTTCTGGAAAGGGAAGAGAGTGGCCCATGTTTCGGTTTTTCTGGGACCCCCTTCATACCCCCAACTCCGTCCCGGGTGCCCTCAGCTCCCGGGTAAGCACGGGAATCCAAGCCGCCCACCACTGGCTATCTTCCTCTCACGTGCTCCCATCGCGGTACCCTCCGCCCTTCGCCACCAGGAATACAGGGCCCTCGGGGCTCCCACGACCTGACGGGGAGTGCAGGCAGCGCCGGACCAGCCATCCCCCACCTCACCTCTGGCAGTTCTCGAAGGAGAAGCCCCCTCGGGGTTCTAGCTCTGTTTGCAGCATCGTAGGATGGTCAGGGACTGGGTGGTCGCGGGTGAAAGGAGTGGGCCCAGCCGGGAGCAAGAAAAGCAGAGGCCTGTTCTCTGCAGGGCTCCACGTCTGACGCTTCCTGCTTTCGCTTTCACCTTAACTCAGAGGACGCTGGCTTGTCGTGCATCTCTTTCACTTTCACCTCTGGTCCCAAGCAGCTTGGGAAGAGGATGATGCACCTTGCCCGGCTCTCCAGGCTGCTCCTAGGTCCTCCCAACAAAGGGACAAACCCCTTCCTTCTGGCCATTGTTCAGCTCCTCCCCCTTCCAGTCTGAGCCCCTAGCTCTGCCTCTGATCCCAACTCTAACTTCAAGTCCCAGCACGTTAAGGCTGTTGGACCCTTTGCCAGGTCTCTGTCTGCCTTTTGTCCTTAGTTACCCTCCTTTACCCAACTTCTGCCTGTCTTTTACTCCTTCGCCTTCTCTTTGTCTTTTGTTCCTGTTTCCTACCCGGACACCTCAACATGGAGGCTCAATCATGCTGGTCCTTTCATCTTCCTTATCTCAGGTGCTGTGTTTCCTCTCTCAAGGGGGGCCTGGTGGTTGTCCATCTAGTGGCTTGGCAGCATGCCATGGCCAAGCCTTATTTCACCTCCCAGATAACCCTTTGTCTGTCCACATCTTTCACCTAACTACTGCTTAGTCTCAGCTAGTATCCTGTCTCCTGGCTACTACGTGGCCTCCCTGGCTTCCCCATACTTCCTGGCCCACCTTCCCCTGCAGCTCTAGCCTGCATAGAAGGAATCTGGTACACTCTCGCTGGTTAAAGCAAGTGCACACTGCTCTTAGGCTCAAACCCAAGTCTTTTCAGTGGGCCATGTTACCCTTCTCAGACTACTTGCCTCCATTAATAATTCAATCTTCATTAGCTAAATGATCTGATTAGTGGCTGTCACTCCCCCAGAATCTAATCTTTTGTACTTCTGCCACCCACCTGCACTCAAAAGGTCCTATCTTGCCCTAACCGATTTGGCTCAGTGGATAGAGCGTTGACCTGCGGACTCAAGGGTCCCAGGTTCAATTCCGGTCAAGGGCATGTACCTTGGTTGCGGACACATCCCCAGTAGGGGGTGTGCAGGAAGCGGCTGATCCATGTTTCTCTCTCATCGATGTTTCTAACTCTCTATCCCTCTCCCTTCCTCTCTGTAAGAAATCAATAAAATATATTTAAAAAAAAAAAAAAAAAAAAGGTCCTGTCTAGAGGTGGGGTCTTGCCTCCCCTTTTGAAAGCTGGGAGGGACAGCTCAGATCTTACCCATCCTAAAACCTTGACTCCATGTGCCCCCATCCCACAGCTGTGTGTGCAGCTGACCTGTCTCCATGCCCAGAGCAGAAGCAGGCACAGAGACAGGCTGCCTTAAGAGCTCAAGCAGGCGAGCGGGAAGCTGTACATCTCAGGATGGCTAGTTCAATTCTAGGTTTTAGCCAAGCTCCTCCTGCCCTATTCTCCACAAGGCACCAGGCCTGCAGCTGCTGATAATGAATCCTGGTGTGTGAACCCTAGTCTCCCCCCTCAACCCACAACAAACATCTCAAGGCTTACAGCAGCAAAGGATGATCTTTATTCAGGGGGCGGGGTCCCTGAGCTGGCAGCTGTGGGTACAGAGGTGCTATGTCGGTAGGTACCCAGCAGGATGGCATTGATGTGCTCTAGTGTCTGATTGCTGAAGACCATGTTGAGGTGGTCTGTCCCGTTCAGAGGGAGCAGGTGCACAGGCTGTGGCTGGAGGCCCTTCCATTGGGCACAGAGCTCACTGCTGCGTGTGGCCACAGTGTCATCGCCATCCTCATGGAGCATGCTCACGGGGTCTGTGTAGGGGAAGCCATGGTCAAAGATGTAGGTATGAGGCGTGGGCAGACCCACGCCATACAGACAATACACTTCTACACCAGGTGCTGGGAGTCCTGCCAGCAGGCTACGTGACTGTAGCCACATGTACCAGCCGTCTTCAAAGTACAGGTCTTCAAAGAAGCGCTGGAAGTCACGGCCTGTGTAGTTGAAGCTGGGTGTGGAAATGAACACATGGTCCTCAGGCCATACCCGGTAGTCAGGAAACATCCAGGGGGACGTTGTTGTTATGCGCTGCTTCTGTTTCAGCCTGATGCTGGACATTATTGGGATGCCCTGGTTGTCACCTGCGGACATGGAGCAAGGTGGGCAGGGAGCCAGAAATGGCTGCCCCTGGCCTACATCTTGCTGCCCAGCTCAAGCTCAGCTGGATGCTAATTTTCCCCAGCCTAATCTAAACATTGACCCCAAGCCAGACTAGAGCAAGGCTAGCAGCATTCAGTAGGTACTTAATGTGTGCTTATCCTATATAGTAAAAGGCTAATATTAATATGCAAACAGGCCGAACAACTGAACAACTGGTCGCTATGATGTGCGTTGACCACCAGGGGGCATGCATGGAACATGGCAGGCATTGGCAGCAGGTGGCAGAGCGCAGAACATGGCGGGCGTCCGCTGTGGCGGAATGGTGGAGCAGGTGACCGGGGGCGCCAGACCAAGGCGGGGCACCAGTTGCTGTCATCGGGGCGAGCCTCTGGTGGTTACTGAAAATTCTTTGCTCCCATGTGCCTCAGTCCCACTCAGCACTCGCACCCACTGCTGGCGCCCAGCGCTGGCCCCGATCACCACTGAGAGCTTCTCCACCGGCCCTGCTCCTGAGTGGCGACTGCCATCAGTGGGTGCAAGCGGGGCCAGCGTTGTCAGTGCATGGGAGCTGCGATAGCAGGAGCAGGGCTGCAGGCGGAAGGAACAGGGCAGGGGGGAAGGGGCGAGGTGGGAGGGGCGGAGGATGCACTGAGACCCGCCCCTGTGCCCACCGCAGCCTCGCAGCTCACAGTTCCTTTCAAGGTGCATGAATTCGTGCACTGGGCCCCTAATTAAATAAGCCCGGATACTGCTGTGAGGCAGAGCTGTAGGGCCTCAAAGGAGGACAAGGGGTGTTTTCCTGAGGATGGATGTGTACGTGTCAAAGGTGGGGGATAATGCTGGCAGTTCTCAGTCAAGTATCTGTTGGCCCTGTAGTCTATGCTGCACAGGGGTCAGGAAGGGTGACACAAGACCGTGTCTGTGTTTGACACTAACTAATGTAGTCTGAAGAGGGTTTTCCTTCCTTCCCCTACAGGGAAGACTGAGTTTGGCTGGGCCCAGCAGACAGTGGGTGTACAACAGGTGGTAGCTATGCCACTCCCCAGGGAAGGGCAGGAGGGGCTCCTAGGGTCTGGCCCTGGCTTTGGCAAATCTGTCTTCAGTAGGGCATATCCCTGGGCAAAGGAGCTCCTGGAAGCAGAGGCAGCAGAAAGCTTGGTGGCTAGGACCTGAGACTACAGGAACAAACCTGGGATAGTGAGCCAGACTTGCTTGGGTTCATTTTCTGTTAAACTCTCACTTTTTCATCACTAAGACAGATTTTGGCAGGAGCCACTCTAATGGTCTAGGCAAGGATCACTACTCTTGGGGGGCCAATGACAAGGGCCATGCCCCATGGGTGGTAGACCACACCTCCAACCTGGCATTGTGAGCACAGGCCCCCGGTCAGCTTTTATTCCATCCCTCAATCCCACCACAGGATGCAGGTGAACTCACCTGAGGCCAAGACCAGCATGGGCTTGATGGAGCCACCCCAGGGAGCCCCAAGAGAGATGAAGCCATCAATGAAGCGATCCTTCCAAGACTGGGGTTGGCGCAGCAAGAAATAGAGCAGGTGCAGGCAGCCAAGACTGTGCCCAATGAGGAAGACAGGCTTCCCATAAGTAGCATACATCTCTTCCACCAGCCCAGAGAGCTTCTGGTGGTACTCCTCCTGCTGGTCTGTGGAGGGAGGAGGGTGAATTCGGTCAGGGCAGTGGGCGTTAGGGGCCACCGGCCCTGCCAGGAGCCCATCATCTGCAGAGACACTCACTGGGCTCCAGGCGCCAGTCATAGGGGGCAGCCCGCACTGTCTCATCCCGCACGTAGCCATTGTTGACCAGATTCTGCACCAGGGTGTTCATGTAACCTGTGGGGGAGGCAGCAGCACTGGGGCTCTGGCCATGGCTCCTACAGGCCCACCGCAGCCTGGAGCCCCACCCTTTCCCCCTGCCACACACCTGCCAGCTTGTTTTTGTCCAGGTACTCAACAGAGTAGGTCTTGCCAAAGCCAGGGACACGGATCTGTACACCGGGGGCATTGGACACACGCCCAGAGCTGCGGTTGTAGACAACCCTGCGGACAATGGGAGAGTCAGCAGGTCAGCAACCAAGAGGCAGGGTGAGGGGGCTGGGCTTGGGGCGGAGAGGATGGCCCGTACCTGGTGTTATCGATCCAGCAGTCTACTCCAAGGGGTAGGAACATAGTGATATCCAGAAAGATGGTGAAGAAGTCCTCTGTTTTGCGGTAGCACATCCAGTTCACCACATCTGGTTTATCCAGTTTGGCTTCCAGCTGATTCCCCAGGCAGCCAGGCACTGCGGGCACTAGCCTTCACTCTGGGTTCCTCGGATTTCCCCCGTGATTCCCATCCCAGCCTCACACCCACCCTCCACCACTGCAGTGGCCAGCCTACATTTCCCACACCCTCAACTCCCAGGGACGAAGGACACAGCCCTCTTTGTAATCATTCTCCCACCTACCCCCCCAGCAGCGCAAAGGCCAGGCTCCCCTTAGGCAGGAAAAGGGCAGAGGCCAGGGCCACTGACCTCTGCCCTCGCAAAGCAAACACCTAGCCTGGCTTTCCGTTACTGCTGAAGTCCAAGGTGAGAACAAATAGGTATGGGGATGTGGGGGCTGGGCCTGGGAATAGGGGGACAGGCCTTGATGGGCCTTTCCTGCTCTCCTGAGCTGAGCATCCTGTCCTTGCTGGGGTGAGGGCCGAGGAAGGAGCGGTGGGGCTTAGCCCAAGGTCCAATGGCTGCAGCTAATACCCTGGCCAAGCCCTCAGGCACACACACACCCCCCCCCCACTCCACCCAGCTGGGGTAGATAACTTAGAGACACAGGAACAGTGTGGTGGAAGGAAGGGGTTGACTTCTCTGCAGGTCAAGCCTTTGGCCCCTCTGACCACTGAGGTAGGTATCAGGGCTAATACAAGGGCAGAGGGCCTTGGCAGGGTTGACTACCTGGGGCTGAGGCCCGGGCTCCCCAGGGTCTGGCCTGGTGCATCAGGGGCCTGGTGGGGGCTTACCGAGGATGATGGGCCGTGTGTGGTTACTGAGCTCAGCCTTGGGCGTGGTTTGCGGGGGGAACAGCACATTGAGGAGCCAGAAGGAGGCGGCAGGGGGGAATAGCAGCCCCAGCAGCAGCACCCACTGCCATGGGGAACCAGGCAGCCCCATTCCAGCCCTAGTGCCTACTGCCCAGTGAAGCAGTCTTGGGCTGGCCTTATCTGGAGTGGCAGTGGGAGGGGCCCCGGGGCCAGTGGGAGGGACAGTCTAGCCAATGACTATGGCCAGAGGTTGTGGGGAAAGGGGCACAGCCTTGGAGCTGGAGCAGGCTCTGGGCCTGGGTTCAGTTCCGCCTTTTTCCCTTGGCGCCAGGGGAAACAGAGCTCGGGCAGCAGGAGGCCCAGAAGTACACAATGTTTTATTGAAAAAAGTCAGGCTTCAGCTGGCTGGCTCCATTAAGCTCAGCTTGGTGGGGGTCCCTGCCCACAGTAATCTGAGCCAGGTCTTCCTGCAGGCGGGCTGGGTAGGACCCCCTCCCTCGTCACCCCTCCCTTTCTCTCTGATGGTGACATCCCAACAATAAATATTCAATAAATAGCGTTCCTGGGCTGGCTGCCTTCAAACCCAATGTCAGCCCCCCGCCCAGTCTTCTCCAGGCCTCCCAGGATGCTGATCGGGGGGCCGGGGGTGGGGGGAGTCCTTTAACCTCTTAAGGTCCTGTAGGACCCTGGATCCCTCTCCATGGCCAGGCCCAGGCCCAATCTCCAAAGCTGGGTCTAGGGCAGGGCCAGGCAAAGCAGGACTGGCAGATGGGTGCTAGAGGGGGCGTTACCCTGAACACCCCCACTCTAGGCCACAGTCTATATCGGGCTCAGGAGTAGATGGTGATGACTTCACGGCCACCGCCACGAACCAACAGCACCCGCTCAAGGCCCTCAGTCAGCACCTCCAGGAACTCCATGTCTATAGGTCATCAGGTCAAAGAAACAGCACCAGGACCAAGGGTGCCCAGGAAGTCTGGGCATCAATCAGAACTGGGGTGACTTGGAACACCCCCCCAGAAGCACCCAGAGTAACTGCACAGGCTGTCCACCTCCTCACTGCTGGCCTCTCCACGAAAGGATACAGTTTTCATCACCCTCACTGTTCTTGGGTGGGCCGGGCATGTTCAGCAGGACCAGGCGGGCATCGTGGGAGCGTGTGACGATGACTTCATTGAGCTTCACGGCAGTGTGCATGCGCCGCACATTGGACTGGTCCCTGCAGGTAATGCAGCTGATCGTGGGCCCGACCCACAGAGCCTGTCCACCCTTCACGCCGGGCCCCCATGTGGCTGGGTCTATCTTTGTGGCACTCACGGCTTAATATGCACCAGTTCTCGGAAGTTGTCAGGGGCATGGCTGGGGTCCCAGGGCTCAGCTGCCATGTACTTATCCCGTGTCCATGTCATCTGGATCTTGTCAGTCCCAGCTGCAGACTCATCCTCCTCATCAGAGTACAGGCTCTCCAGCCTTAGGGCTGAGTGCCGGTCCTTGACCAGCTGGGCCTGAAGAAAAGTAGAGAGGAGGTAGCCTCAGTGGCAGGGAAAAGAGGACCTGGCTGCAGGGACTTGGGCACCGACATTCCGACGCCTCCGTCTGATGGCGTCTCCAAAGGCCTGACCCAGCCACCTGCCCACGCCCTGAACCAGGCCACTGACTTCTCGCTCGCGCTCGGTCTTGGTCAGCCTCATCTGCCGCAGCATTTGGGACCGCTGCTCCATCATCAGTGTCCGCTCGTAGGTATACGCGGAGATGTCGCTGTTGTGCTGGGGAGAGGGTGGGCCATGAGAACTGGGCTGTGCGGGGCAGGGTATCCACAGGGCCACATCGGGGTGGGCGGCTCACCATCTCCACCACCTCCACCTCCGCCTCAAGGCGTAGGTGGTACAGGAAGACGGCCAGATCCTTCTTCATCTGGATGCTATTGTCATCCATCTGGGCCACGGTGAAGATGCGCATCCGGCACTTTCTCCAAACCTATGGCAACGGAGCCGTTGGGTGTTTCGGTCACACCCCACCAATCCAAGGGCCCAGCCCCCTCACCCGGGCGCACCCCCCTGGCGTACCTTGTGCTGGCGCAGCAGGAAGGGTAAGAGCATCAGCATGCCGCCATCATGCACGATCCACCACACGTCAATGTGGCCCTCCAGGTAGCGCTCGTGGTTGCTGGGGTAGAAGGCAATGTTCTTGGGCACAAGCAGGGCCAGGTGGGCAGCTGTGGTACAGCGCACGGTGTCTGGGGAGGAGGGACACTGCTGACTGCCAGCCTGCAGCCCTGCTTTCACTTGAGCCCCGGCCCCCGGCCCCATGGCCGAGCCCAGATCCTGGCCCCTTACGCACCAATGAAGGTCTTCCAGGCACGTGGGTCCTCGCTCTGTCGCCAGCCATAGGGCCAGCCCAGCACCACGGAGTTATGCCTCATGCCGCCCAGGCCGCAAGACTGGATGAGGTGGGCCAGTCCCTCGCGCACCTTGTTGGCTACCACCACCTGGCAGAAGCCCTTTACCTTCTCAATCTCCATCATGTTCTTGATTGTCTGGGGGGAACACACCAGGCTCAGAAGTCAAGGCCATCCGCATCCCCTCTGCTGGGGGCGGGGAAGGGGAGGAGGCAAGCTGCCCACCCAGAGGCCATGTTTTTAAGATGGGACAGCCACCCTTGCTTCAGCTGTTAGGTGGCAGCACTGCTGTCCACCTGGCTGGCCAGAATCGGTCCCCTCCCCTATGTGCCAGCTGTAGCCTGGGCATTGGAGTCTGGCTCAGCTCTGTGCCCCCTGCAGCAGGCACCTGCTCAGCAGCCTGGGCCTCGCCATAGCTCTCCAAGAAGCTTCCCTGGATGACAGAACCAACGATGGTCAGGCCCTTGCCGGCCTTCAGCTGAGAGGCGAAGGTGAGGAGCCGTGGGTACTTCACGTGAAGGTCCTCGTCCAGCTTCAGGAGCACCAGCAGCTGAGGCCTGCAGGAGCCGGATGGTGAGGCAGCCTGAGGCCAGGCCAGAGGTTTCCCAGGAGCCACTTTTCTTCTTTCCCTCTCAATTCACAGGCTCCCACAGGTTTGGGGAGCAGAGATCCAAGGGCACCCCTGGCCACCCCAGGATGGGGACCATGGATCAGGAAGGGGAGCCAGCACCTCTCGACTGTCCCACCCTCAGAGTGCCCCCTGAGAACCTAGAGTGGCCTTTGCCAGTCTGGGTGTGAACTCACCGCCAGTTCTTGGTGTGAGGAGGCCCCTCCTCTAGCCGCAACAGTGCATAGCGGGCAGCACTCAGGGACAGACCGCGGATCCCGTCACCCCATTCCTTCTCAGCCCTACAGAGGCCACCGTCAGTTGGTGAGCCTCTGGTCCCACTCAGGGGACTCTGTCCAGGTGTAGTGAGATGGAAGGGGGCCAGGCCCTGAATCAAAGCCCCCCAACCTCCCAGCCCCGCACCTACGGTGGCTAGAGGATGGCTCAGCTTCCCCCAACCCAACATACAGATCACCCGCCTGCCCCGGCCAGGTGGCAACCCCTCACTCACCCTTGGTACTCAATGTACTTGTAGATCATGCCCGCAATGAGCATGGCGACCAGGGCATAGTACCAGGAGGAAACAAACATAAGGGCCAGGCAGAGGCTCATGCCCAGGAAAGACAATGCCCTGAGCCAGAGAGTGGGGAAGAACGAGAATCAGGGAAAAACCAGTATGGCCCCAGACCAAGCTCCCCAGCCCCCCAATTTCTCACCAATAGCAACTACAGCCCAGGAAACTCAAACCCCATCCTGAATGGGTCTCCTGGCTTCCCCATAGCACTTATGTCAGAGGGCTTGGTTCAGGAGACCAGTTGGTGCTCACCAGTGATAGTACTTGAATCGGGGTCGCCAGTTGGGGGTCCTCAGGAGCGTCTGCACGGCACAGGCCAAGTTCACAAACAGGTAGCACATCAGAAAGAACCTGCACCACAGGGGCTGGTTGGCACAGAGGCCTCCTTGGCAGCAAGGTACTTGATGTCCCTGCCATGCCTGGGCTGGGCCAGGTGTGTACAGCCTCACAGCACCCATTCCCATGCCCGAGACAGATGGGGCTACGGCACAGGTGTCCTCAGAGCCAGGGCTTGGGCAGGGGTGAGGGACCTTTTTTTCTGCCAAGGGCCATTTGAATGTAACATCATCCGCTTACTATTATTCACTCAATATAATTTATGTTGCTATGAGAAAAGCTCCTGGATTATTGAACGTCGAGTCCCACCTGCGGTTGCCTTGGCAAATGATTTCACTGCCAAACGATTCTGCAGGCCTTATACGGCCCACAGGCCAGACGTTCCCCACCCCTGGCTTAGAGGACAGGCAACTACTCACAGGCAGAGGAGGCGGGGAAGAGCGAGTGTAGAGCTGTGAGAAAGGACGGGACCCCTGGCCTGGTGACCTCTTGGATTAGGGGCTATCATGAATGTGGGGAGGAGAAGGTAGGGAGAAGATAATGAGGGCCATTTTGAAGACACTAAATTAGAGACACTTGAGGAAACTGTAGGAATGAAGGAGACTGGGACATGGGCGAGGCCTGTTGTGTGAACCCTCCGGGAAGAGAGCTGAGGAGCAGAGGGCTGACGGGAGGGGTGCCAACTTCCACCCTCAGCTGGCTGGAGAAGGACAGACAAAAAGACAGAAGGACTGGGACTCCCATGAAGGGGGGTGGTCAGTCCCAACAGGGCTGCCCCAAAAAGCCCCATGATAAAGACTGCGCTATGGCCGAAACCGGTTTGGCTCAGTGGATAGAGCGTCGGCCTGCGGACTGAAAGGTCCCAGGTTCGATTCCGGTCAAGGGCATGTACCTGGGTTGCGGGCATATCCCCAGTAGGAGATGTGCAGGAGGCAGCTGATCGATGTTTCTCTCTCATCGATGTTTCTAACTCTCTATCTCTCTCCCTTCCTCTCTGTAAAAAATCAATAAAATATATTAAAAAAAAAAAAAAAAAAAAAAAAAGACTGAGCTATGCCCTGACCAGTTTGGCTCAGTGGATAGAGCATCATCCTGTGGACCAAAGGGTCCCAGGTTCGATTCCAGTCAAGGGCACATACCTCAGTTGCAGGCTCCTCCCCAGCCTGGGCCCTAGACAGGGTGCATGCAGGAGGCAACCAATCAATGTGTTTCCCTCACATCGATATTTCTCTTTCTTTCCCTCTCTCTAAAAATCAATGGAAAAATATCTTCGGGTGAGGATTAAAAAATAATAAATAAAGACTGAGCTATATACCCTGGCTTAGGGAGTGAGGAGTCACCACCCAAGACGACTGTGGCAAGAACAGAGTCAGTGTGCACTATATGTGTGGGTGAAGCTGGGCAGTAGTGGGTGGAGGTGTGTTGGGGGGAGACAAGAGGTCACTGTGGCCTGGCTGTGGCTGGGAGGTGGCTGCGTCGGGGGGGGGGGGGCCTGTCAGGCCTACAGGCTGAGTGGGGCAGTGAAAGGTAGTCTCATCATATGCAAACAAGCCAGAGAGAGCATTGGCAGTGGGGTAAGATGTGTGAGGAGAGATGGAGTGGGCCCCAACAGTGGCAGCAGTGAGCACAGCAACCACATGAGCTGTCTCAGGGACCCCTGGAAATTGCCACATGCTGACTACTTCCTGAGGGCACTGGCAGACTCAAATGCTCAGCTGATTCCAGAACTTTAAAAGCAAACAACTCTGAAAACAGATGGGTAGGGCAACGGTGGTTTCATCAAGGTGCCAGGGACTGGGTGCTGGCCCTGTCCAGGAGTGGAGAGTAGCTACCTGCTGGCTCTGGGAGTCTCTCACAGAGGGTGTAGGACCTGTTGTCTCTTCTGCATAAATATCAGGCTCATTCCTCAATGCAGAGCTAGGCTGAGCTCTGCCAGGCAAACAGCTGCCCATACAC
Source organism: Myotis daubentonii (assembly GCF_963259705.1). Lineage (NCBI taxonomy): Eukaryota > Metazoa > Chordata > Mammalia > Chiroptera > Vespertilionidae > Myotis > Myotis daubentonii. The sequence goes on along the minus strand of NC_081854.1, from coordinate 46,075,440 downwards.
CCCGACATGTGTCCCAGCTGCACGCTCAATGCCAGACAGGGTCACAGGGAGGTGCCGGGGCCCCTGGCTCATGGGGTGCTGAGGGTTCAAGGAGCCTTTGCTAGGACCATCCCTCTGCCCTGCCCTGGCCCCAGCTCACATGGATAGGATGGGGGCCACCATGTCGAGGGAGGCGATGAGGATGCCCAGCTCAGCGATGAGTGCCGTCAGGAGGAGTGCCCACGTCGGTTCACCATTTGCCTTCCCGTGGCCAAACACCTGCACGCACCAGGGTCAGTGGGGTCAGCAAGGGAAGAAGCTGGTCCCATTCCCCCCATTCCACACCTTGAGTCACAAGCCTCAGCTTGGCCTCTAGCATCCTCAAGTCCCTCCTCTGGGGCTCAGGCCATCCCCATGTCTTTCCCAATAGGTTCCACAAGTTTCTCTGCCCCCTACCTCTCCAGGCCTCTCTGCTCTGAATGAGCCATAGATCGGCCATGAGGATTCTGGGCCCAAGCTGCTCTGCCAACAGCAGGGCAGAGCCAGAGCCAGGGCAGCTCTCAGCAACTCTTCGTGCTGGCTTTGTGCCCTGGGGTCACTAAGGGCCCCAGCAAGATATAATGCATCAGTATCCCTGCCCTCCACCAGTGGGAGGGGCCAGGAGCACCCAGCTGTGGGGTGTGGGGGTGCAAAAGGGCTCACACGGAGGAAGGGGATGATGTTGTCCTTGGCGATGGCCTGCAACAGGCGTGGTGCCCCAGTGAGGCTCTGTAGGCCGGCGCCACAAGTTGAGAAGAAGGAGCCGATGACAATGACCCAAGGCGAAGGCCAGGCCAACGTGCCCACCACCAGGTTTCTGCTGACACCGTCGCCGTACCTGCAGGGGCCAGGCTTAGGCCATACACCATGCAAGGAGCCAGCCCCCAAACCCTGGGTGAGGGATGTCAGGTAAGGATGGCTATGGTGGGCAGAGCTCTGGCCCCTCAGCACAGAAGTCCAATCCATCAGCCCCTATCTGTTCTCCTTGTCCCAGCCCTGATTCTGATGTCACCATTCTCTAAGCAAAAGTAATGGTGGGGCCTGACCCACCTAGTGGCACACACCACCGCTGGCAACCAGCAGCCTGAGGATATGTGTGGGACCACATGTTTGACGGGGGCTGGTGTCGAAGCAGGCAAAAGCCGAGCCCACTGCCACCCGGAGGGGCCCAGCTCACTCACTTGTCCCGGAGCACCACACCCTCGATGCAGGCGCCAAAGAGAACCACGCTGCTGAAGTCTGCGCCGCGTCAAGGAAAGCTGGGCCTCCACGCCACTGCTGCCCCCACTCGTTCCCACACAGGAGCCCATGCCCTGGCCTTCGCCTTAGCCAGGAGCCTCAGCGGGGCACCTACAGCTGAGGGTTTTGTGCTGTGCACACACTCCAGTGTGTGATGTCTGAGGGGAAAGGCACCTAAGTACGCATGCACGTGTGATGTATCCGCGCATGCCAGCTGGTGACATAGGAAGGCAGATGCCTCTTGCTTCCCTCGCTGCTGCCCCAGGCCTGGGAAAGGATACACACGAGGGAGGTGGTAACAATGGCCAGAATGGTCCCCACCGGGATGGACTTCTGGGCGTCTCGGAGGTCACCGGAGCGATTTGAGCCAGCCATGATGCCTTCGAAAACAACAAGATTCCCTTAGGGGCTCCCCAGGGGAGGGGGCAGGGCTGAGAGGGTGGGCGGGAAGGGCTTACCTGTCACAGAGGGGAAGAAGATGCCGACCAGCACGGTGAAGGATGTGGCAATGTCAGCGACCACGTACAGGGCCAGATTCTCCTTCAGGCCAAGGGCATCCGTGGAGGGCAGCCCGTGCTTCTCCACGACCTCACCCTTCTCCAGGTAGGTGCCCCACAGGTTCTCTGCAGGGGGCAGCAGCATCACCACCGCAGCCCCAGCCACGTCCCAGGGGCAGCTGAGGGCAGCCCAACCAGAGGCTGCAGATGTGAGAGGCTCTGGGGGCCGGGGGCGGCTTCAGCCCAATGTCTGCAGCACCAGCCACAGGGGCGGAGCTGTCTGGCTAGAAATCTGACAGGCAAAGGTTGCTGAAGCCAGAGCCCGGCCACTGCCCGCCTCCTAGACAGAGGCCCTTTATGGCTCCCGGGAGAATAATCCAGGCAGCGTCAGGGGCTGGTGACTGGGGAGAGAGGGGCTGCCAGAACTTTCTGGGGGCTGCTGCAGGCCTGGGACACTGGCCAAACAGGCTCTGTTCACCCAAAACCTAGCTGCCAGGAGCCAGGCTGAGAGGACACCGCTGGGCCTGGAAGGCAGCCAGACCTGCCCCCGCCCCCCCCCCCCCCCCCCCCCATTCCTGAGCTGGCCACACAAGGACGGCTCTGTGATCCACTTTCCTTCCCTGCCTCCTGCTCAGCCCGCGGGTCAGGAGCAGGACGGGAGTGAGGACGCACCCTGGAGCACGCTGGCGGCTGCGCCCGGGATGCCAGGGATCTCGGTGACATTGTTGAGCAGGAAGTAGGGATCACAGGAGTCAGTGGTAAGGTTGGAGCTGTGGCAGAAGAGGCTCCACAGCCGGGTGGCCACTGTCTCATTATCCACCGTGACCGTCTTGGCACAGATGTCAAACTGGTCCCGGGACAAGGTCCTGTTGCCCAGCATACACACTCTGCGGGGAGGGGCAAGTGTCATCGCCTGCTCAGCTGGAGGTCCCAACCTGCCTCCACCCTGCAGACTCTAGGACGCAGGGCATCAGAGGCCATCTACTTGGGAGGGATGTCAGTGCAATGCCTGGATGTATTCCCAGATTACTTACGGAAACACGGGAGGGTCAAAAATAGACTTGATGCCCCCAGCATAGATGGAGAGGATGGAGATGATCACACAGGCCAGGAAGAGCGAGGCAAATTTGTTCACATACTTGACCCCAACAAACACCACCAGGGTCATAAAGGTTAGAAAAATGGTCCCATACACTCGCATGTTGTTCAAGGTGGCACTCGAAGAGTCGTGCGTGTCTGTTGGGTGAAAAATAGCAGCTGGCGGGGCAATGTAGGTCTGAAACAAGAGACAGATAGAAAAGGTTCGATTTTCCTATTTGGAGAGGGAATCCCATCTATTTTTTTTTTTTTAAGAGTCTCCAGAAAAAGCCGGTCACAAAAGACCACACACTGTATGATTCCGTTTATATGAAATGTCCAGAATGGGTACCTCTGATTACAGACAGAAAGCAGATTAATGGTTGCCTAGGGCTGGGGGAACAGAGAGTGAGTACTACCCAGTCTGGATTTTCTGGAGTGAAGAGAGTATTCTAAAATTGATTGTGGTGATGGTTGCACAGTTCTGTGAATATACTTAGAAACCTTTAAAATCTATACTTTAAATGGGTAGTGAATTGTACAGCACGTGAACTATATCATAATAAAACTGTTATTAAAAAGGATCCAGACACAGGAGTCCACTGGAATCACTAAACAGCCAAAGTGGACAGTTTGAGCAACAAAATAAATAATGATAGTGCTGGATCATGAACCAAGAATAAAATAAATATCCAGGAGTCCAAACTGATATAAATACATGGTTGAATAAATAAATGGGGAAAAGGACAAATTTTCTTTACAGAGGAAACCCCAATAATAAATGCAGGAATGTGGGAAATGCAAAAACAACAAAGTTATAGGAGAAGGGTCCACGCTACAGGCAGAGGGCCTAGAGATGGGACTGGCCAGGTGGTTCCCCTAAATATCCCCTATTGTCTGTCCCCCGTGATTCCCATGGCCCCTCTACCTACCAGCTGGGGCACTTCAGGGGGGAGTGGGAAGCTGAGTCAGTGCACATATGGGGCTCACTGACCTCCATACAGGGTCCTGTGGCTACTTACCCTGATGTAGGGACAAGGATAAGGTGGGCCTGAAGGGACTTGGCACAGAGGCCTGGGGGAGACAGACCTGACCAGAGCCCACGCATGCCCGGGAGGCAGGCTCTGCGTCACCATCAAGATCTGTCACTAAGTCAAATGCAATAGTTTACAGGTCACCTGCCATGGCTGAAATGGGGCCTGGGTGGATGGACTATCCAGGGCCACGATGAAGGCTGCCCGGCCAGGCCCCTTCCCCGCGTAGCCCAAACTGGCAAGGGATTGAAGGGGAGTCTGGCTTGAGCAAAAGATCTTTCTCCCTCAAGAAGGACTCCCACATTATAAGCCCCAGACCCTGGCCAGAGGTGAAAGGAGCGCGAGCAGCCTGGGCCTACGGGGAAGGGACTGTTTGGACAAGAGCAGAGTTGGCCAGGCCTTAGCATGACTCACCAGTAAGATCTCAATTGCCCCCAGGATGTACATGGCTGCTGCAAAGGTTGTTCCCAGGTAGAAGCACAGGCCCACAGCACCTCCAAATTCCGGCCCCAGTGAGCGGGAGATCATGAAATAGGAGCCCCCAGCTACAACAGAGAAAGTGTACACAGGTCAAGGTCAAGGCTGGTTCTTCTTCAAGGCCGTCTCCTCCCCGACAACTCGTCACGACCACCCAGAGGGACAGGAGTGAATTTTCCCATCTATAGACCAGCAGAAGGGTTGGGAGATTTGCCTAAGGCGGCATGGTTAGTAAGTGGCCAGGCTTAGAATTGGATCCCACTCCCGTCCGACTCCAACGTCCAACACAGCCCAGTGAAATGACTACTTTGCTAGGACCACAGCGTTGCCTAAGTGGCCCACTGCCCCCCAACTCCCTGCACGCAGGCCAGTCCCCACAGCCTCCTCTGTCTGGGTGCCTCCTATCTGAGAACACCGCCCCGCTCCTAGGGCTCTGTTAGTCTGATCCCTCCAGACCAGGGCAGGGACTGTGTCTTGTCTAGTTCTTTGTCCTTAGGGCCCAGCACAGGGCCTGGCACTGGGTGAGTGTCCATGGCTGACTCTCCTGGCCTGAGTCTGTGCTTCCATCAGAGTCTAACATCCCTGGTAAGATTGACAGAGTCGACACTGGGCCCCAGGACCAGCGAGGGTACAGGGGACAAGAGTGACCCCAAGTTGCTAGTTGAATTTGCTCTTGAGAAAATGTCTCTGGTGAAAAATCTGGGAACAGGGACCAAAAAGCTTTAAAAAGGTTAATCCCTTTCATGCTGTAATCCCACCACCAGGACCCTCGCCTAAGGGAGCTGCCAGGGGTGGGAACAGATTCGTGTGCAAGGCTGTTCACAACAATAATACAACAGTGAAAAAGTAGAACACAAGAGTAGGAAAATAATCACATAAATTAGATAATACCCTATAAATTCTACTAAAAAAAATAAGCTTTTCCCAATATTTTGTGAAATACACACACACACACACACATACACACATACAGATTTTGGGAAGAATGATATACTAATACTTTACAAGACCCTAAGGCTAGTAGTTATGAACTCAGGATGGTAGGATTATGGGTACTTTCAATTTTCCTTTTTATATTTTTATGCACTTTTAAACCTTCTTATGGGTAAAAATATATTACATTCCCCCTCCCCATTTTATCCTAATACAAATAAAACTGTTATTTTTTTAAAAAAGGATCCAGCCAAAACTGGTTTGGCTCAGTGGATAGAGCGTCGGCCTGTGGACTGAAGGGTCCCGGGTTCGATTCCGGTCAAGGGCATGTACCTGGGTTGCGGGCACATCCCCAATGGGGGATGTGCAGGAGGCGGCTGATCGATGTTTCTCTCTCATCGATATTTCTGACTCTCTCTCTCTCTCCCTTCCTCTCTGTAAAAAATCAATAAAATATATTTTAAAAAAAAAAAAAGGATCCAAACACAGCCCTGGCCAGTGGCTCAGTTGGCTGGAATATCGTCCATACACCAAAAGGTTGCGGGTTTCATTTTCAGTCAGGGCACATACCTGGGTTTCTGGTTTGACCCGTGGCCCCAGTTGGGGCACGTGCAGGAGGCAACCAATCGATGTGTCTCTCTCACATCGATCTTTCTCTCTCTCTCTCCCCCCTCCCCAACCCCCCGCACTTCCTTCCACTCTAAAAAAGAAACAAATCAATGGAAAAATATCCTCGGGTGAGGATTAACAACAAAATTTAAACATAACAAAAAACATATCCTTGGGTGAGGATTAAAAAAAAAAAAAAAAAAAAGGATCTAGATACAGACACAGGAGCCAACCCAAGTAGCTAAATGCCCAAAGTGGAACAGTTTGAGCAACAAAATAAATAATGAAGTACTGGATTACGATTCAAAGAATAAAATAAATATCTGGGAGTTCATACTGATATAAATAGATGGTTGAATAAATAAATAAACAGCGTCTCTGAAAACCAAGTCCAGTCTCATCATCCCTGCTGAAGACCCTCCGCACTGCCTACCCTGGGAGCGTGGAGGGTTTTCAGCACCCCATCACCTTTTTTGTCAGCCCCAACCCCCTTTTAAACAAAGGAACAAAACACAACAAATATCACAGACTCTGCGGAGAAGCTCCTAAGCGATGCAACTGTCATGGATTCAGGGACTAAGACCCCACTCGAGAAATGCTTTGGGAGCGGGAGGAATAAGGGTTCCTGGGTATGTCACGGCGGATGCTGGACCCATCCCCCCAGCAGGCCGGGGTGTGCTCACCCACCTGGAACCACTCCATTGGTGGCGATGGCGCTCATGGAGATGGCTGTCAGCAAGGTCTGTGGGAAGGAGGGCCTGGGTGAGCAGTTCAGCTGGGCAGGCTCTGTGGGCAGCCACGGCCCCCGCCCCAGCTAGGATACTCACACAGCAGCAGCAGATGAGCACAATGAGGAGGGCCTGCAGCACACCGGCCGTGCCCACCATCCAAGTCAACCGCAGGAAGAGGATCACCCCGAAGATATTCTGCAGGCAGGGTAGGTACACCCCCATGAGGGTGCCCATGCTGGGCGCCTACGGAGCAGGAGGGGAGGAGGAAGTGTAGAGCATCAGAGGGGCCCACATGCATCATGGAAGGCCAGCCCCAATCACTTAGCAGTCCCCGGCTATCCTGAGTGGAGTCCTGGGGAGTGCAGGGGTGGGTGACAGCTAGGATGTCTATGTTGACCTTTATATATAAAGACAGTTTGGGACTGGGAAGGTATAAAACCCGATTCTTTTCAAAACGCCACGTGAGCTTTGAGCTCGCCTTCCCCTCAAGGTACTGCCCCCTTCCCTTCCTCTCCTCTGTTAAACTTCTAGAAAGAGAGGTCTGTCTAGGATCCCCATCTTCTCACCCGGGAGGCCCCATGTCCACCAAGCCAGAATCTTAAGAAGTTGCCCCTGGTCTCCCCTCAGTCCAACCCCCGACTCCAGTCCAGGTGGACACCAAGTCCTATCCAGTCTGCCTCTCAAGCTGCCCTTAGACCAGCCTGCCTTGCTTCAGCCTTAGTCCCTTGAACCTGGAGCACTACACTTGGAGCACCTGGATGGTGCCTGTCAACCTCTCCATACTCCAGCCCACTCTGCTGCCAGAGCAGGTCTCAGAAAACCAAGTCCAGTCTCATCATCCCTGCCAAAGACCCTCTGTACTGCCTATCCTGTAGTCCACGGTGTGGGACAGACTCCTCGGCTTGGGCCACCAGGTACGCCCCATCCCTTTCATGTCAGTTCCAGTCCCCGATGACATGGGCTCCTCACAGCCTCTGAACCAGGGCATGGGCTGGACTCGGCCTGAGGCGATCATGCCTCACTGCATGGCAAACTCCTCTTCAGTTAAACCTTCAGGAGTTTTAATTGTGTTGCCTCTTCCAGGAAGTTCCTCTGGGTTGCCTTATGTAGAGTTGCACTTCCTCTTGCATTTCCTCAACATTTTTTAAAAATATATATTTTTATTGATTTCAGAGAAGGGAGAGGGAGGGAGAGATAGAAACATCAATGATGAGAGAGAATCATGGATCGACTGCCTCCTGCACACCCCCCACTGGGGATCGAGCTGCAACCCAGGCATGTGCCCTGACTGGGAATCGGTCGATGCTCAACCACTGAGCCACTGCGGCCAGGGCCCCTCAGCATTCGATATACCCTTCCATCATAGTGATCTCTACGGGTCAGGGTAACTGTTCACGCGAATGTATCATGACAGAGACTTGGCTTATTCAATAGTCTATCTCCAGCAGGCCCTGCAGGTACCCAAAAGATGCTCCTGAGCCTAGTGAGTGGTGCCTTGGAAGGGCCTTAGGATAATGTGTTGGGAAAATCCTGCGTAGAGTAGAGACTCAAGGTTGAAGGGCAGGTGAGAAGGTCTAATGGGCATATGCAGGCAAGATTTCTCAACTATCTAAGGGCAGAGTAGGGGCCAGCCGGGAGGCCGGGGCAGAGGCAGAAGCATAGAGAGGGGCAGAGCAGGTGCCTTCTTGAGCCCTCATGAGTGCAGCCCAGGGTAGTGGGGCCTTAAGAGCTTTCACCAGAGTCCCAGGAAAGCCTGCTGTCCTGGAGCGAGTGTGGGAGAGAGAACCACGTGTCCGCAGAAACGCTTCTGGAGGGTCCAGGTCTGGGGCAGGATCTATGTGCAGCCTAAAGGACCACAGATGGGCCCAGTAGGAACGAATGGTCCCCCGAACTGTCCTGCGCAGCCCTGGCCGGCATGGCTCAGTTGGGTGGAGCATCATCCCATGCATCGGAAGGTCGTGGCTTTCATTCCTAGTTGGGGCGCCTACAGGAGGCAACTAATCGATGTATCTCTCTCACATCAATGTCTCTCTCCCCCTCCCTCTCTAAAAAAAAAGAAAAAATTATCCTGTACAGTATAGGTGACAGATAGACCTCATCTGGGCTATATCCATTTTCAGAGGCCCCGGACCGCTCAGTGCCTAGTGGCAGCTCCCAGCCTCAGCCAACTCCAGGCTGAGTCACTCTGGAAAAAAAGGCAGTGTGGGAAAGGGCAGGGCCTGAAGTGCTTTTTGCATCTCCAAATAACCTTTGGCAGCCTCAGAAGGTCACCAGGGTAGAGCCGAGAGGAGCGGCTGCTCTGGAGAGGCTGCCTAGGGTCTCGGTAAGGTCTGCTTAGAGGCCCGCCCTTCCTGTCTGAAGCCTTACTTTTCTCAGGCCCCGCTCAGACCTGCCCTGTATAATGACCAGAGCTTAGTGGCTCCAGCTCCTTAGCTTTCTGCTAACTCACTGCAGACCTGACCAGGTTCCTCTTTCCTCCGAGGAAAAACTATTAGAACTGAGACACAGAGGCATCCTCTCGCATGCTTACTCTAGGGCCAGGTGAGCTGGGCAGGTAGGCTAAGGCTGGACCCCAGCATCCTCACAGGCTCCTCATAAGGCCAAGGGACTATGGTCCTTCACTGACCAGGCTTCCTTCCGACACTTGCTGAGACGTGTACTAGCCTTAGGGACCTGTTTACTGCCACCAGCTCCCTGGACTTGGCCTTCAGGGACAGAGAAGAGGCACTTACCCAAGGATCCTACCACCCACTGCAGGCAACACTCTCAGAGGGTGAGACCTCTATGCAGGGCTGAATAGGAATAGCCAGAGACAGGGTCCTCTACTATCTGAGGTCAAAAAATGCCAGCAAAATCACAACAAGTAGGATACGGTGGGGGTCAGGTCTATGTGACCTCAGATCTCAGCTGCCCTCTCTGAAGTGTGGGCTGACTGGTCTCCCAGAGAGGCAAGGTGAGGTGTACATCAACCTATCGTCTCTCCTTGGCCCACCCCAGCAAGGCCCCAAACTCACAAGCAGGTCTGAGGCTGGGGATCCAGCTTATCCTAACCAAGAGCTCTTTCTGCATTTCTAAATAACCAAGATACTACAGCTAATGCCAGACCCTAGCTCCTTCCAAACCACAGCTGCTTCCCAAACCTCAGGGAGTCAGTAGGTGGAGAGGGAGGGCTCCTTCCCCCAGCCCTTAGACTAAGCCCCCTCTTACAAGGGAGCTAAACAAAGATGTGCAAAGTCATCCTAGGAGAAAGGAGAGCTTAAGGGCCACAGGCCTGGATAGGGAACAGAAAGGGGGCCAGGATTATGCTGTGTTATGCTCCTATCACTCCCCATCCAGGCGCTCAAGGAGCCCATGGTGACCAATAGGTACCTGCAAATGAAGCCAATATAGTGACACAGAAAGGTTTGGTCACTTGTTCTAGGTCACACAGCCCAAGGGACAGCCATGTTCCTGGTTCCAAAGGTGACACCCTTCTCCATCGTGATGGGGTGCCAGTAATGTGGCCTCCTACATCGTCACACATCTCACAATAATCCCCAAACGTGTCTCCCAGTGTTACACATTGATTTTACCTAGCTCAGTCATCCCAGGCAAGTTACTTAATACCCCTGACACTCAGTTTCTTCATCGGTAAAATGGGGATAATAATAGCACCTACCTCACAACTTTCCTGTGAGACGACCTGCAAGAACCCAGGCCCACTGCTTGGCATGATGCCTCCCACAGAGAGGGCTGAGTAAAAACAGCTGTCACTCTCATTTCTGAGGGCCTCCCTGGTCCTCTACCCCTTCTTCCCCCTTGAGGGACTCCTCCTTAGCCCACCCCTTGAAGCCTCCTTGAACCCAAGGCATTCTGTCCATCCTCCATGCTCATCACACTTGGCACCCACTTTCCCTGGGATGCTCACAACCATGTGGGGACTTTGTCAATTCTGTGTCTTCCCAGGTCCTCTATCCCCTCTGCTGCCCTTGACCAGCTCACCTTGGCTGTTCTCCGGCGGGCAACCTCCCCACTTTCCGCTTCCTCATGTTCCTTGGCGCCCTGTGTGAGGTTGGTGTAGCTGACGAGCTTGCCCAGAAGAGATGATACCTTTGGGCGGATGTCCAGCTCTTCCTGTAAACAGAGCCACAGAGCAGTCTGGCAATGGGCCCAGCTGGCACCGGGCTACCTATGTGTAGCCAGCAGCCTGGCTTCTGGCCCCTTGCCAAGCCCTGAGGCAGGCCTGGGCCTGATCCCAGCTCTCGCCTGGGGAAGCCCAAGCCAGCCAAGTGGGCAGGTGTGGGCGCCACAACCCAGCATTCGGCACTCAAAAGCTCAGCCCAGCGGCTGCTTCTCTCTGCCACACCTTGGCTAGTCACTACCAACCCATTTGTGAAACCTACCTGCCTCAGGGGAGAGGGCAGGGCAGGGCAGGGCAGGGCTAGCAGACAGGCGAACGGCACACTTCATCCTGCCTGCTCTGCCTGGCCACCTCCCAGCTATGAGTAGGCCTCTGGGACTCACATTTGCCCCAACTCTCTCACGAAAAAGCTACCCCTAGTCACTTCTGAGAGCCAAGGAAGTCAAAAGAGAGATGTCTGGGACAAGTAAAGTCTCTTTTATTGTCTCAAACTCTGGTCCTTCTAGAAGATGGTCCGTCTCCTCCCCAGCTCCCCACCCCTTCAATCCCTAAAGTTGGATCTTGGCCCCCTAACCCATCCTCAGGTGGGGCTAGGTCAAGAGCTTTGTTTCAGAAACTTGCTGCTTTTCCAAGTCAGGAGGCTTCCCAGGGCTCAGCATTCCCAGCCTCCACCTGGGTCTAGGCTTTCTCTGCTCCTGTGGCTTCTCCAGCACCTTGCCTCCGCCTACCTATGCCCATATTTAGTCTGTTAGCTCCCTTCTGACCCTACACACAAGGAGAAACTGGTTTGGAGTGAGCAGTGAAGATGCAGGCCTTTGGGGGCACATGGAGACTGAGGAGCCTAGGAAACGTCCGGCTGAATGCGTGGGTCAGAGTTTGGGGCCTAAACCAGGCCCTGAATCCAGACCCATCTTCTGAGTTTGGGTCTGAAAAGGATAAAATTCAAGTTCAGAGGCACAGAAGTGGGAATGTTTCCAGAGAGGTGTCCATTGAGGTGCAGATGTGGAGAAAGGGGGCAGATTCAGTGAAAAGCACCGGGCCTCATTGAATTTGTTGGGGGGGGGGGGGGGGGGGGGACAGGGTTGGAAGAGCCAACCAGGAAGGACAAGGAAGAAGGCGCAGGAGAGGGAAGAATCATGGACTAGGAGGACTCCTAGAGTGAAGGAAACAGGAAATGCTGAGAGGTGGTCATCCTGCTGAGGCCGCATCTAAGTCACCAGTGGATACCCCGGCGGGTAACGAGGTGTGGCTGTGAGCGGCCTCTAGGAAAGCAGTGTCGGTTCACAGGTGAGACACACAAGAGGCAACTAGAGGAGCCAAGACATCAAGAGGCACACACAACTGTGCAGCCTGCCGGCTTTGCGATGGCATGCGTCCCTGCAGGTTCCTGCCTGCCCACCTGCCTACCACACCTGTGGCCCAGAACGGCTCTACCTCAAACAGTGCCAGGTTCCTGTCGTAGTACTCGTTTCCTCTGGAAGCCTCCAAGGGACAAAGGAAAGGGCTGTTCTCTCTGTGGTTGCCATGTCCTGCGGAGAGAGGACAGAATCCGGTCAGGGCTGCCTCCCGAGTCCTCAGGCTGCTCCGCTGGCCCCCGGCAGGCCAGCCCACAAAACACCGTCTCTGCGGAGCCCTGCGGGAGCCGGTGCTAGCAGGCGGGGCCTCAGTCTCCCCATCAAGTCCCACCCGTCTCCTTGCAGAACCCGTGATGGCAGAGTGGCCAACGACCAAAACGCAGCGCACCATTCCCTCCAGCAGCGCAGGGAACCGGCGTGAAGGCCCCAGACACGCTGGCTGGGGCACTGGCACGTGCTACCACCGAGGGGCGGGGCCTCCGGGAGGGGCGTGGCCCGCATTTGCTCGCCCTCTGACCCCCCCACCCCCCATTGGTAATACCCAGCGAGACAGGCGCCAAAGCCTCGGAGTCCTCCGGGCCTGCCCAGGTGCTGCCCTCCAGGTAGATGAATCCACAGAGAGCACCATCGCCCGCCATGGTCAAAGTCCACCTACTAGCTGCCCCACCATGCACTGCGCGGGGGCCTCCCAGGGGCATGCTGGGAGGAGGGGCAAGCGGGAGGCCTGAACGAGAGCGGAAGGGGGCGCAGGATGCCGTCTAGGGTCATAGTCCAAAGCCGGGCTGGGTGGGTCTGGACTGAGAAGGGACCGCTGGCTGGAGCCGCTTGTTGGCCTCCCTGGCCCAGGTGTCGGCTGCTCGCCCAGACTAGGTGCCTGGCCTATCAGTGCCACCTCCCCTCCGCCCCCACCCCCACCCCCAGGTGCCTCAGCCTCAAGGAAACCTCGCAGAAAGGAACCAGATGCGATGCGCTCTCTAAGTAAGCCCGCCTCAGCTCTCAAAGCCTGGCTGATTTTTCTGGCCGCCCTGTATGCGCACCCTTCCCTGTTTTCCAAACTGCCCCTTGTGAGTCTCGGGAGGTGACATTCCCAACTTCCCATCAGGCAGGCGGAAGGCACCCAGTACTCCTTTTCTAAGTGGCTGGTTTTTGTTTGTTTGTTTTCCCCTCCCTCCAGACAGTCTGGTAGCTGCTAAAAGTGGTTGGAGGCCTCAGGGCAAATGGGAAGCTGACATCTGGGTTCAAAGAAGCCAAGTGGGTGGTGAAATGACTGGCAGCAGTGCTGGCCTGGTGTCTGGTGATGGAGGTCAAGTGTCGTCAGTGACCGAGCCTAGTGGGGTATTGGGGCTATTCACTGACCATACCTGGTTTTGTAAGGACTACCTACCAACCTTATCTGGTTAAATAGTCTATAATTTCATTTCTCTTGTTTGCAGCAAAGAATGCTGAATGATGACTCCTCTGCGTGTATCCTTCATCTGATACATCATCCTCCTGCCATCGGTATGAGACTTACCTTCTCTAAGCCAACATTACTCAACAGGTGCTGCTCTGAGGATTCTGCATTACCCAAGGAGACTGATTGACAGGTAAAGCTGATGACAATTTCTGAGGCAAAGTCCACTCTTCTTTCGAACAGAATGTGAAAATAGGACATCACCTCATCTAGGAACCTGGACTATCTAAGCAAGCCAAGCAGCTCAGTCCCACAGTCTACAAGGCTGTGCGTAGACCAATGCCAATGGCACAACTGACAAAGGCAGCAGGAGGTCAAAGCCTTATGGCAGCGGTTCTCAACCTGTGGGTCGAGACCCCTCTGGGGGTCGAACGACCCTTTCACAGGGGTCGCCTAAGACCATCGGAAAACACATATATAATTACATATTGTTTTTGTGATTAATCACTATGCTTTAATTATCTTCAGTTTGTAACAATGAAAATACATCCTGCATATCAGATATTTACATTACGATTCATAACGGTAGCAAAATTACAGTTATGAAGTAGCAATGAAAATAATTTTATGGTTGGGGGTCACCACAACATGAGGAACTGTATTAAAGGGTCGCGGCATTAGGAAGGTTGAGAACCACTGCCTTATGGGGTCACATAGCTCCTCAGACACCCTATGTTATGTATTATGTTCAGGATCAAGATAAGGAGCCACAAGAAAAATCTGAAAACCCAGTAACATTGCCTATTATAGTGATGGCCCTTCAGTGAGAAGCCTCAGAAAAGTACACTTAAGTCAGATGCTTAATTTTGTCAGAAAATGGCAGCTACAGAGCTCATCGTTTTTCCCTTTCTGCCTTGGCTGCCAGGAATTTATTTCCAAGCTAATTTTGTTGTTGTTAATCCTTGTCCGAGGATCTTTTTTTCCATTAATTTTTAGAGCGAGTGGAAAGGAAGGGGAGAGACAGAGAAAGATCAATGTGAGAGAGACACATCAACTGGTTGCCTCTCACATGCACCCCGACCAGGGCCAGGGATCAAGCCTGCAACTGAGGTACATTCCCTTGACCTGAATTGAGCCTGCGACCCTTCAGTCCACAGGCTGACACTCTATCCACTGAGCTAAACCATCCAGGGTTCTCCAAGCCAAATTTATTCTTTAGTTGCAGTCACCATCTGCGTTATCTCAGAGCCCTTGCCCCATTCCTCTGCATAGTTTTGATTTTTCTGAGGATAAGTCCTTTGGGGAGGCACTAAGGGGAGGAGCCTGCAAGGAGGGGGGTGACATATCTCTTCTGATCCTTTGTGAAGTTTGAAATAAATTCTAAAGTATTCTAACATCATTCACTGCAGTTTGCCCTAGCATTGTATCCTTGTCTCTGAGGAGACTGAACTAGTAGTACCCAGAAAACACAGAGCCAGGCACAAAGCAGTTCCCCAAAACTGGCTGTGGACGGTCCTCCAAGACCTAGCAGATCCCTTGTCCCTTCAGCCATGACTCCAGGGCACCTCAGAGCCCTTCCAAGGGTTGCCTCGAGACCTCACAGCAACCCTCCATGAGCTATCATTTACCCCCTTTTAGCAGCAACAAAAGTAAGCTCAGAGAGATTCAGAGGCAAGGTCACCCAATAAGAAGGGCTAAACTTGGGTCCCAGGATTCACCAGAACCAGGTAGGAGCTGAGCTACAGGCTCCCCAAATCCTATTCTAGGCCCCAATCCATCCTAGGATGCATCCCAGGGGGCAGTACAAGATTTTAACTGGAGAAGTGTCTGGGGTTTGCAATTCGGCCAAGGTGCACATACCCAGGGCTCTTGGTGTTGAGATGGCTGGCAGGCTGGCTTGGATTCCTGACCCTCCCTCTCTGTGACTAAGGGCAACTTGCTTACCCTCTCTGTTGTTTGGCATCCTCTTCTGTTAAGTAGAGACCATAACACCCACTCTTCTAACTGCCCAGACGCATCAGAAAAGGGACAGTCTGGTGCCAGACGCCCAGCAGGCATTTCTTAGAACTCCCTAAAGCCTCATTATAAGGACAGCTCCCATGAGACTATGGGAATATGTGTTTGTGAGTGTGGGGTGCTCTAAGCAAGTGTCTGGGTGTCTGTACTGCCCTCAGCTATTCCAAAAATTCCACGGCAGGTCTGGGCATGCCTGCCAGACTGAAGCTGCTCAGATACCACCTGAAATCCTCAGGGAGCCAGAGCATGGCATGGGCCTGGGGCTGCCTGTGAAGTACACATATATACGTATTCCTGACTGCAGCTGCGAATGCACCAGCTGCAGATGGGTATCCAGGTGACACTTCTGATCCCTGTGCTCCCAGGCATCTGCCAGGGGTACTAAAACCTCTACACACAGCCCTTAGAGCAGAGGTATGGACCTTTAGAGATTTAAGTGCCAGGCTAGGGGTACCCCTGAGATGGACCTGAGGCTTTCTGTGCCCCTAACCCTCTGCAGTCCCCACCAAGAGGGGTCATAATCACTCACCAGGGCGCAGAGTGTCCCCCATACCGCATACACAGCCAAGGAATGAGAGGAGGAAGGGTGATGTGGGAGGAGCTGGCCCAGCCTGGAGGGACCTGGCAGGACTCAGCCAATGTGACTCCAGGTCCCTCCAGTTACCCTGTGAGAGGCCAAGGCGGGGCCAGAGACTACTAGGCTCAGCTTTGCCTGCCCGCTGGTCCAGGCTGATCCTAGGGATGCGGCCCAGCGCAGCAGCCTTTGGGAGGGAAAGCCTCCCAGAACTAAAGGGAGCAGGGATGTTGGCTCCTGCTCTGACCACTGGAACAAAGCTAGGGGCAGGTCAGGGCACCAGGGTTGGGGGCTGGGGTGTGTGCACCAACATGACTGTCAATCCTGTCAAATCCCATGATGTCCAGCAGCCCATGCCACTGGTCCATGCTGTCTCCCTACACGGCAATCAGGTGACTCACATACAGCCATCCCCCACACCAGGTATGGATCATCTCAGTCATGTCACCATCACGGACAATCCAAGAGCTAGGTCAAAATCACATCACCTAACACATGCCACTGACACACATGTTCTCTGCATACCTCCATATGGTCGGCCACAGACACGGGCATTTGTCATCAGTCATATCACCATTCTCATCACTGACACCCTTGCAGGAAAGTGGTCCTGAGAACATGCTACCCTGAGCCTGCCTTCACCCTGTGATACCACACAGCTACACACTTGCACAAGCATAATGACACATGCATATGCCACTGTACATGCAGACACACGTTCCCAGCAGTGTTCATACTCCAAGGGTGGGCCCTGGCAAGGACAGCCGTCTGGGGGCCTCCGGGAAGCAAATGCAGAAAGGGGCCTGGGGAGAGGCAGGCACCTGGGAGGAGGCAGGAGGGGCTCACCGCAGGCCCAGTTCTAATACCTAGGCTAAGAGTTAGGGAGCTGGCGGCCCCAAGTCAGGGTTTGAATCCCCTGGTGCAAATTGTGTAACGGCTGTCTGTCTCAGTCACTCCTTCCTAAGTGCGAGTAACAGGACCGACCCCGTGGAGGGGAAAGCGGTCGGATGAAGCGACTTAACTCACGTAAAGCACCGAGACCAGCCTGGTTCCGTGCGAGGGCTCCCCGGATGCCCGCTGTACCTGCAGATGCAAGCGGGGTCCGCCCGAGTGCGCTCACAGGCAGTGAGGGGCAGACCCCCTCCGCAGGCACAGCCCTCTCCCGCAGGCCGAGCTCAGGGAGACACAGGGACCGCGGAGGGCAGGGGCGTCTGTGTCAGAGGCGCTGAGCACAAGCGGGGGACGAAGCGAGAGGAGGCTGGAGGCGACCACAGAAGGCGAAGGGATCGGGGCGCGGGCAGCGGCGATCCCAGCTAGGAAGAGCCTGAGATGGAGGCTCCTCGCCGTTATTCCCGCGCCTCGGGGCCCCGAAGGCCTACCCTCTTGTTAGTCAGCCACGTCTGCAGCCCCCGCCCGTGGCCAGCAAGGGAGGAGCTGGGGTGGGGAGGGCGTCCCGACAGCGGGCGGGCCGGGGCCCAGGAAAATCGTGTCTGCGCTCGCGGAGCGAGGGACTGGCGGCAGCGGCGGCGGCGGCGACGGCGCCGACTAAGAAAAGTTGGCCCCGCATCGACGTGTGCGCGATCGGGCCAGGTGTCTGCGTGAGCGCGGGCCCGCGTGCTCCGCTCCCCTCCCGGCCCCCGCCAAGGCCCCATCCGGGCGCGCCCTCACCGTCAGAGTCATCCCGCTCCGCGCGCTCCCCGTAGTCCACCCAACTGAGCCCCTCGAGGTTGTCATAGTCGCCGCGCCGCGGCCCGTCCACCGGCACCACGGTGAAGTGAGGCATCGCACGCCCGCCGCCCTGCCTCTCCCGCCGCCCCGGCCGCCTGCCCAGCTGTCCCCGCCGCTCCGGGCCGGCGCACCCCGCCCGAGCGCATTCCTCCCCGCTGCGCTCACTTCCTCCGCCCGCCCCCCGGGCCGCCCCTCGGGGGCGGGGAGCAGGAGGGGCTGGCCCAGCTCCTCCCCTAGGGGGCCCTGGAGTGGCGAAGCCCCTCTGCAGGGAGGATTTCCAGTAGCTTCAGGCCTTGGGGAGGGCCTGATTGCTGTGTGACCTTGGGCGAACAACCGCCCTCTCTGAGCCCAGATGTGGTACTTGTGAAAAGGGGGAATACGCGTCCCCCTCTTGGGGTTGCCTGCGGACAACGTGAGCTGGGGTGCGGGGTGCACTGGCTTTGCGCGCTGTGCCTAGTAAACTCTCAGCGACATTTCTCAGGGACAGGGAGGGATCAGCAGGACGGGCCTAGGATCGCAGAGGCCGTCCCAGTCCTGCCCAGGGACTCCCGCCTTTCCTCGGTATTCAATCCCCTATCCATTTCCCTCGACTCGGTTTCCCACCTCTCCTCTGAGTCCCTGGAAACCCAGTCCCTGCGAAGGTCATCCCTTCCCGGCTTCCCCTCTCCCCAGGTGGAGGCAGCAGGGATCCTGGCCCCGTTCCCAGAGGCTGCTGCCTCATCCACAGGAAGGACACAGATCCCCCCCGGGCCCCGCCCTTTTGCCCCTTTGGGAGGCTACGTTCTATTCTTTAGTCAAATTCTTTCACCTTAATTTTACTGTCTCACTTCCTGGGGGTTCCTTTACCCAAATCGTTTACTTACTTGCTCTAAACTTTTCTTTCACTTTCCACAATACTGCTTCAGATAACTCACGCAGCTGGCTTTACGTTGACATCTTTATCTTTCTAGGGGTCCTTCCAGCCCTTCTCTATCAGAAAGCCCCAGAGCCCATCTTCCTTGTCTATCTCCATTTTCCTCCCCGTTATGGCTCACGGGGCTTTAGAACATCAGAATTAGGTGTATCTTCCCAACCAGCCTCTGACTGCCTCCTCTTCCCAACCTCCAGCTTAGGGCAGAATCAGGAGTCAGAGTCCCTGGGCCTTGCTGGAGGACCTCTGAGCTGCCCACCGTTCTGGCCCCTATCCCACAGTCTTCCCAGCCCGTGTTTGTCCACTTAACTTCCTGTCCCCTCCTGCTGCCGTCAGTTGGCCATAGTAGCAGCCTTCCAAATGGACTTCTTGCTCTCTCCCCCACTCATGGTAAGCCTCCTCTTTTTAAATTTATATTTATTTTTTAATTGATTTTAGAGAGAAAGGAAGGGAGAGGGAGAGAGAGACATCTCTCAGCAGCCTCCTGCATCCTCCCACTGGGACAGAGCCTGCAACCCGGGCATGTACCCCAACCGGAACACGAATCAGTGACGCTTAGGTGCATGGGAGAACAACCAGCCAACCGCGCTGTGCCACACCGGCCAGGGCTAGAGCCACCTCTTCTGAAGAGAAAGCCCAGTCACTTCTTGGCCCACAAGTCCCTGCTTCATCTGGCTCCCCAGCCTCTCCAGCTGTACCTCTCCCCATCCTCCTGCCCAGCCTCAACCCTTCTGTCTTTCACTTCCTCAAACTCAGGGAGTTTCTGCAAATCACTTGCTGTTCACTCGGACAGGATGCCTTTCAACCCTCTGTCCCCACCCTCACTGACCAAGCTCCTCCATATGGCGGAGTTCTCTGCCTGCAGCACCACCTCCTCCCCAGAAGACTTCTCAGGCACAGATCCTGACACCCTACCTCGTCCTCCCTAGCTCGTGTTCCCCTGGGACACTTTCCCTTCATAGTACCCACTGCTGGGAGAAGGCCTTGTGGGGATCTTTGATTAATGTTTTCCACGCCCACTAGATGGTGGATTTCACAAGAGCAGGACCCTTTCAGTCTTGTCACTTTGGTATCCTCAGTCCTTGGCACCAGGGTGCGTGCCAGGGTGTACTACAAGCCTTTAACAAGAGAAGAGTGGCTGGGGTTTGTAATTTGGCCAGACACATGCTCTCAGCAGGGTTCACACTGCTCCCACCCTGCCATCACACACACGGCCTCTCTCCTCAGGGGTGAGGTCAGATGCTGTGAGGGAGAGATAGGCCACTGAAGCCCAACAGACAACCTTAGCTCTGGGGAATTCTGTGGCTAGGATACCGCTTCCCCCATACCGTTCGCTGACTGACCAAGTAGTCTGCACCATCAGGGTACTCACAGGCAAAAATAAGCTCACAGGCAAAAAGAAAGCACAGACATTTCAAAAGTAAACATCTTTCAGGAAAATTATTAGAACACACTGATCAACAGTTCAAGATTAGCCTACTCAACATATTACAAAAGATAAGGGAGAATATTAGCAATATGAAACAAGAATATACTAGTATATAAAACAGAATAAGCAGAACTATTAGATATGAAAAATATAGCTGTTCCAGTGATCTATTACTACGTAACAAATTACCCCAAAACATAGTGGCTTAAAACAACAATCAACAAAAACATTAATTTGCTCACAAAGCTTCAATTTGAGTAAAGCTCGTCTCTACTCCACATGGCATCAGCTGGAACCAGAGGATTTACTCCCAAGATGCCTCACTCACATGACTAGCAAGTTGTGACTGGCTGTAGGCAAAGAGCTCAGTGAGCCTGTGGACCAGGGCACTGGGTCCTCTGGTCCAGTGTCCGTGGGCTGCGTGGCTTCTCCACAGGATAGTGGCTGCAGTCCATGGGTAAGCATCCCAAGAAGCAGGGAGTAGACGCTGACAGTTTCTCCAGGCCTAGGCCTGGAAACAGGCACTACCTCACTTCTTCGTATTTTACTGGTCAAGCAGTTACAAAGTCCCGATTTAACAGGGGATTGGAAGGTACGGTCCCCATCTCTGGATGGGAGAAGTATCAAAGAAATATGGGACCAGGTATAAAAATTACTGCAATAATATCTGAAACAAAGAATACAATAGGTGATCTAATAGCAGAAAGTTATCATTGAAGATGAAATAGAAAGTTGGAAAGACCAAATTAAGGAATTCTCCCAAAAGAAGAAAGAAAAAATGATTGGTGGTTAGGGGGAATGAGGGGCTGAGGAGTAACTGCTTAATGGATATAAGGTTTCCTTTTAGGGTGATAAAAATGTTTTAGAGCTAAAACTGGTTTGGCTCAGTGGATAGAGCGTCGGCCTGTGGACTGAAAGGTCCCAGGTTCGATTCCGGTCAAGGGCATGTACCTTGGTTGCGGGCACATCCCCAGTAAGAGATGTGCAGGAGGTGGCTGATCGATGTTTCTCTCTCATCGATGTTTCTAACTATCTCTCTCCCTTCCTCTCTGTAAAAAATCAATAAAATATATTTTAAAAAATGTTTTAGAACTAGACAATGATGGTGGTTACACAACATTTTCAGTGAACTAAATGCCACTGAATTATTCATTTTAAAAGGGTTAATTTTATGGTACGTTCGTTTCTTTTTGAAAAAAATTGATTTCAGACAGGAAGAGAGGGAGAGAGAGATAGAAACATTAATGATGAGAGCAAATCATTGATCAGCTGCCTTCTGCACGCCCCCCCCTACGTCCCCCACTGGGGATCAAGCCCACAACCTTGGGTATGTGCCTTGATCGGGAATTGGATCTTGACCTCCTGGTTCACAGGTCAATGCTCAACCACTGAGCCACGCCAGCCAGGCAATGTGTTAATTTCAATAAAAACAAATTGTTAGATGTATAGAGAGAACTGATAAATACACCAGCACAATAGAAGATTTCAACACAACTGTCACGGTTACAAATAAGTGAAGAAAAAAACCCAGCAAGGATATAAAAGATTTTAACACAGTTAATGAACTTGACCTAATGGACATCTATATCCATATTTTTGCCAAGTATACTTGGAACACTTACAAAAATTGATTATTGGTTGTGAGGACTACCTCAATAGAACTGCTTCCAACCATGATGGCATAATAGGGGCCAAATGTACCTCTCTGTGTAAATTAAATAGAACTGTATAAAACAATGGTTTTCAGACAATAGACAATAGGTGATATAGGACTGTGATCCCAGATGGAAGAGAAATAAATGATGTGAGTCCTATGATTGTATTAGCTTATTGCCTAGAGATAATTTCCATGCCATAGTGTGGGAGTGTGTGTGGGGTGGGGGGATCCTCAACTCAGAACCTCATGGTCCTGCTGAATTGAGGAGAAAAATAGCCCAGCCAGTATGGCCCAGTGGTTGAGCATCGACCTATGAACCAGGAAGTCACAGTTCTATTCCTGGTCAGGGAACATGCCCACGTTGCAGGCTCGATAATTCTCTCATCGATGTTTGATGTTTGTATCTCTCTCTCTCTCTCTCTCCCTTCCTCTTTGAAATAAATAGAAATATATTTTTCTAAAAGAAGAAAGAAAATTCCCTAGCCGGTTTGGCTCAGTGGATAGAGCATCAGCCTGCAAACTGAAAGGTCCCGGGTTTGATTCCAGTCAAGGGTTATGGGCTGGATCCCCAGTTGGGGGTGTGCAGGAGGCAGCCAATCAATGATTCTCTCTCATCATTGATGTTTCTATCTCTCCCTCTCCCTTCCTCCCTAAAATCAATAAAAAATATATTTAAAAAAAAGAAAGAAAGAAAAATAAGCCCTGCATTTGAGAAGGTCAAAGCAGCTAGAACAGGGGTGGGCAAACTTTTTGACTGGAGGGCCACAATGGGTTCTTAAACTGGACCGGAGGGCCGGAACAAAAGCATGGATGGAGTGTTTGTGTGAACTAATATAAATTCAAAGTAAACATCATTACATAAAAGGGTACGGTCTTTTTTTTTTTTTAGTTTTATTCATTTCAAACGGGCTGGATCCGGCCTGCGGGCTGTAGTTTGCCCACGGCTGAGCTAGAATCTGCAGGACAGAATACCATCGAGGAGGAAGCTACACAAAGAGAGAGGCCTGGAGATCTGCAGAGGGTCCCCCCTTGAGTCGTTCAGAGGATTGATCTGTACACACATACGAAGAAGTTTATATAAGACCAGAGAAAGAACCACTGGAAAGATGTCAGCTGAATAATTCCTGGAGCTCACATATTTGTGTTCCTGTCAGTGAGGGTGAAAGACCTTTCAATATATGGAACATTAGCTAGACTCCTCAGAAGAGCATTGCCTTAAGAGTCAGGCTAAATTAGCTAGAGATGAAATAACAGTCCTGACAAAGCTTTGAGGTCAACCCCTAGAAGCGGATAGACCCATCCTCCCCCAAATTTGGGTCAGATGTCAAGACTGATAAGGCTACATGTACTCCAAGAGGATGTAGAAACTTTATTACTCGCATAATAAGGCTTTCTGGGGAGAACAGGATGACCTCCCAAGCCAGTCCAAAATGGCTTCAGAGAGCTGAGAAAGAGCACTGACTTGGAGCTTATGGATATACTGTACCCAGGAAAAGATGCTCCACATCATTTAGTCATTAGATAAATGCAAACCAAAACCACAATGTGAGATTGGTGGCGAGATATCATTTCACACCCTTTAGGTTAGCTATTATCACAAAAAATGCAAGATAAGTGCTAGAGAGGATGTGGAGAAATTGAAACCCTTGTACATTGCTGAGTGGGGATGTAAAATGGTACAGCTGCTATTGAAAACAGTATGGTGGTTTTGCAAAAAGCTAAACCTAGAATTGCCCTATGATTCAGCAATTTCATCCTAGGCATGTGCCCAAAGGAATTGATAGCAGGGACTCAAATAGATACCTGTATGCCAATGTTCATTGTATAGCCAAAAGGTGGAGGCAACTCAGGTTTCCATCAACAGATGAATGGGTAACAAACTGTGATCTCTATGTACCAGGGATTTTGTGTGTTTGTGTGTGTGTGTGTGTGTGTGTGTGTGTACCAGGGACTATTATCTACACTAATAAAAGAGAAACATGCAAATTGGTGTCACTCCGCTACGCCAACCAGCCAATCGGATGAGTATGCAAATTAACCCAACAAAGATGGCGGATAATTTGCATACACAGGCGCAGAGCAAAGACTGAAGGCTCTGGCCAGACTGAAGACTGAAGACTGAAGAGCCAAGCCTCGCTGCAGCCGGACCAAAGGCCTGGGTCCCGGGTGTGGGAGGAAAACCGGTGCCAGCAGCCAGGGGAAGGAAGGCCTATTGCGCGAATCTTCATGCAACGGACTTCTAGTTCATCCATAAAAAGGAATGAAGTCTGGATCGCCCCCTCCCATGGGAAAGAGGAAGGACACTCACACCTGGTTCCAAGCCTAAAATGTTTATTCTTAGCATATGCTTGTGCCTGGATGACTAGGAGGGGGACTTTGGGAGACTCCTAAGGTGACCTCTGGGAAACTGACCAGGTCACCAGAGCCACAGGATGAGGACTGAGACGGTGGCAGTAGCCATGAAGCCTAGGACAAGGTGTGGGGAAGCTTTTGGGGGACTCTGGAGAATATGATTGCTTGGCCACTTGGTCACATCCAGGTGTGTGGCCAGGTGTTCATGCTGAGTCACGAGGTGGGAGTGGCAGGACCTGCCCACCTGCCTGTCTGGAAACTCATCCTCTGCAGGGTTCTGGCCACTGTTTTCATCTCTCACCTGCGGGTGGGAGTCAGTAGTCAGTGGCTCCCCCAGTGCACCCCTCACCTGCACACCACGGAACCATCCTTTTGCTCAGCCCACCTGTTCCACTCGTCTGAAGACCCGTAGCAGATTTCCACGAAGGACACCCTGGAGCTCTTTCTCACTCCAGCCACGCCTCAGTAACTCTTCTATCAGAACCGGGTATGTGGATACATTCTCCAGCTCCCGAGGGAACCTGTGCAAACACCAGCCAGCCAGCTGTGGGACCATGGCCCTGATCCTTGTCTACGGCCATTGTCCCAACAGCCCCAGTCACATGGGAAACTGAAGGCCATTGCTCTTTAGACTACTGAACGCCACTTTGGAAGCTCTTTGAAGACTAGGCTTCTGTAGCATCTACCCACAGAACAGATGATCAGCCCACAACAGACCTGCTGGGTTGGGACCTGAGCTTGTGCAGGCAGATGAGCTCTGCCTGTGGGAGGTGATGACCTCGAGTGGCGGTGGGTCCAGTGGACCACAGAAGGGATAGGGAAAGCCCAGGACACAGGCCCTGAGAGTGGGGAAATATAAAATTGTCTGGAAGACAAGAGCCTGTGGTTGCGGTTTGAAAGATGGGAGGACCACAGGATGGGGAACTATAATTCCCTCCTCTATCCCAGCCCAAGAAAAAACCCAGGGAAACACTCACCGGCCAGACCCGTCATAATTTCCACCAATCCCGATGAACTCAGATCCAATGACTGCCTTGATGTGGTCAAAGTGATCTAGAGGGTGGAGGTTGGTGGTGGGCAGCACTGGGCTGGAGTTAGACCCTGGGATCAGCCCTGGGGAGGTTAGTGGTGGGCAGCCCTGCCCTGGTCTGGTGAAGCTCAGCCCTGGCCAATCCCCCTGCCCATAGTACCCAGGCCATGGCAGCTGACTCCACAGAGCTCCTAGCCAGTTGTGAGTTCTGAAGTGGCCACAAGCTGGACACTGGACCTAGAGTGAACTTGAGAGCCACATCTTTGGATCTTTTCCTGCCCAGAAGCCACCCTGCCTCTGGGTTCCTTGAGAGCCTGGTTGGGGTCTGCCTGCCTGTCCTGTCCAGAGACGTGGGAGTAAAAGTGAGACGCAGAAGCAGAGGCAGATGCTTGCCCAAACCCATCAGCATTGACTGTGGGCCCAGATCAGGTGGCCGTGAAGAGCTGTATATACTTCCCAAAGTCTGCCTATTGCCCAACAGGTGTGCTAGCTCGCTGGAGCTGTCCTGAGGACCCCGGTGGCCACAGACCCAAGCTAGAACTGTGCAAGGAGTTGAGGTTGGGCTTACCTGCCACAGTGGACACATTAGCAAACAGGTTGCACTGTAAAATCCCCATGGACAGCGTCACCATCACAATGCCACCATTCTTTTTCTACAGGGATAAACAAATGAATACTCAGCTTGGCCCTTCTGTCCTGATGACCTGCCCCACCCCTGGAGGGCCCTCCTCCTATTAGGACCATACTCAGTCCTGGCTTCAGAGATTAGAAGAAACTTCTCCTCTGAGTTTGTGGGTCCCTGGGTGGAACTGATTTGGACTTGAGTTTCAGAGATGGGGAGGGTTAACCAGCCTTGAGTCCAAAAGTGAGGCCTGGGCTGGTAGCTTTGTTCAGGGTCAAGAATCTTTGTATGAAGCATGCTTAGCCCTGGTTTGTGGCCACTCACAAGAAGTTGCAGGTTGTCATCTGGAACATTCAGGAAATGGTTGCACACAGCCCTGGCAGCTGAGTGTGAGAAGATCACAGGAGCTCTTGATACCTTCAGCACTTGTTGCACCAAGGCGTCTGACGCATGGGACAAGTCCACCATCATGCCCAGGCGATTCATTTCCCCTACCACCTTCTGCAGGGACAAATTTTTTGTTTGTTTGTTAATCCTCCCCCAAGGATATTTCTCCATTGATTTTTAAGGAGAGTGAAAGAGAGAGGGAAAGACAAAGAGAAACATCGAAGTGAGAAAAACACATCGATTGGTTGCCTCCTGCACAAGCCCCGACCAAGGCCCATGCTCGGGAGGAGCCTGCAACCGAAGTATGTGCCCTTGACTGGAATTGAACTCGGGACCCTTTGGTCTGCAGGTCTTTGCTCTATCCACTAAGCCAAACCGGCTAGGATGGGACAAATATTTTATTTGGGGGGGGGGTGTGTGTCATAGATGCACGTGTGCACATATCTATAGGGAACAGGTGGGTTCGGGTAGGGAACAGGAGTCCTCACCTCACCGAAGCTTGTCAACCCACTGACGTTGGTGTAGAAGTGGTCTTCAAACTTGACGGAACTCTCTGCCCTGCAGAACAGCCAGTGGAGGGCCATCTAGTGGGCCACGCCTTGGCCATCAGAGCCTGGGGACTCTGCAATCCCTCTGTTCATGCATCCCACCTCCAGAGCAGGGTAAGGACATAGGCCAGCTGCTATCTGGGAGTGTGAGGGACCTGCCGGCAGTCCAGCCTCCCTCTGGACACCTCTGTCCTCACCTCTCTGGCAGTTTCCCCGCCATCCTGTCTATCATTTCGCTACACTCACCAGGGCGTGTTGCAGGTGAAGGTGAGTGTCAGGTAGCGCACTCCCAGCAGATAGAAACTCAGATAGAAACTACGCAGAACAGAGAGGCTGCTGTCCAGTGAGTGACCACCCTCCACACCAATGAGGCAGGCCAGCTTTTGAGTGCTGTTCAGATCTAGAAGTGGGTGGATGATCAAGTGGTCCGGAACCCGGCCAGACGCACCAGAGGAGTCCCCTGACTATCCCCAACGCTACCCCCCCCCCCCATTTGACAGCCCACCTTTGACTGAGGTCACAAGCTCCAGTTCAGCGTAGGAAGCACACATGCGATGAATGAGGTCAATCTGCTCCAGTGTGAGGCGTATGGCATCCTGTCCCTGGGTCTGGCAAGGGACGTAGGCTGACCAGAACTAAGGGTAGGCCCAAGGGTCCAGAATGGGGTCACGCCTTGGCCTGCCACTCCTCCTCAGCCCCCAAGGTACTCATTAGGGTCAGTGGCCTAAGTGAGGCCAACCCCATGGCACCTTGATAACCATTCAGCTTGCTGCCAGCAGCCAAACTGTGGGCTCAAGACACATCATCCTTGCCTGCTGTTTGTCCGTGTGCTGTGTGAATGCCCCAAGGCCAACTCACCATGTCCCTTTGTGGTCTCGGCACCTCCCACAATCACCAGGGATTTTCTGATCATTTTCTGTGTGCCTCCACAGAACCTAGGGATCTATGTGGCCAGGCTGTCTTGGCCTCCAACATCCCCACGCTCCCCAGCAACCACCCGATGACACATTGTGTCCTATGATACCCAGTCACCAGGTTCCTGTGGCCTCCACATTCCCCAGCAGCCATGCTGTGGCCCCCTGTGTCCCTCTGTGGTACCTGTGCACCCACAAGGCCATCCACGAGCTTGCCCAGGCTGGTCTGGCCACGACTGAAGTTGCGCAGGTTAACATCTTGTAGCCTGCTCTGGAAAAGCCGTCTCAGGAGCTGGGGCAGATGGTTGTGGCTGGGGGTGTCAAGACAAGGTTAGAGTGCGGACATGGCCTCCGGTCAGGCAAGACACGTCAACATGCCTGGACCGGCCCTGTCCCACTCCACCTTCCCACCTCACACAGCCAAACAGCAGGGAGCCCTCTGGAGGCTCAGCTTGGGTTCCACCAGAAGCGGGATAATGGGGAGAAAGGGCCCATGAATGATGATGGAGAGAGTGTATTTAGGGGAGGTGTGAGGGAGCCTCCTCGCTAGCCCTGCGCACAGGATCCCCTCCCCTGCCTAGGGGTGAGTTCAGCCCCCACCGCTCCCACGAGTCATCTACACACCCATCCACCAGCCGGAAGTCCCGCATCAGGGCCTGCGCGCGCTCCCGCAGTCTCAGGGCTCTGGGGGTGCTTGGCGTGGTTGGGGTACTGGGGACGTCGGGCATGGTCTTGGCGCTGGTAGTTCCCAGCGCTGTGGGGGCGCTGGGGGCGCCCGCAATGGTCCGAGCGCGGGTCACTGGCTTCAGCAGCAGCGACAGCAACAGCAAAAGCAGCAGACACGGCAGAGGCCGCCAGCCGAGCACGCGGGGACACTCGAGGTCCGCGGGCCGCATGCTGCACGGGCGGGCCGGCGGGCAAGGGCTGGTTTTGAAAGCCCGAGAGAGGCAGACGGTCAGCCGACCGTCGACTTAGAGGACTCAGCGGCGCGGCTTCGAGAGCAGGAGGGTCAAGACGCTGGGAAGACTTCCAGGGATCCGGAACGCCGTCGCAACTGCGTGGCCGCCAGGGGGCACCGCGGCCCTCCTACTCCAACGGGGAGAGCACCCCAATGGGCCAGGCAGGCCTCGGCCGCGAGCGCCCTCTGGCGACGCATCGTGGGCTCCCTCCACCCGGATCCCTCTGTCTCGGCTTCTGATAGGGACCGACAGACCAGGGGGGAAACTGGGAGGGACCCAGTCCAGGACATGTACCTCGGTTGGGTTGTAGGCTCCTCCCCAGCCCGGCCCTGGTGAGGGGATGTGCAGGAGGCAACCAATCGATGTGTTTCTCTCACATCAATATTTCTGTCTTTCCTTCTCTCTTCCACTCTCTCTGAAAATCAATAGAAAAATATCCTCAGTGAGGATTTTTAAAAAGAAATTCAAAATCTAAAGATACTTTAAGTATTTGTATCTCCATTTCAAATGTGAAATTAGGGCACCTATGACCTCCTTAATTTCTATTTGATGTGCACTTTTCCATAATAACTGATACTCTCATTAGGTGATTTATACATTTCCAATTTCTTTCTCCACATTTATTTGTCTAAAAAGGTATTTCCCTTCACTTTTGAAGAATATTTCACTTCATAGAATTCAACAGTAGTAGTTACTTATATTCAGCAGGTAAAGATATTCCACTGTGTAAAGATGTCCATTATTCCTTCCTCCCCCACCCCCCACAAAAAACAAACAAAAACTTTATTGTTTCCATTTGGTTCAATGCATGGGAGAGGACTCCACGGTGGTTAAAAAAGATGCTTTGCAGGCCCTGGCCAGTTGGCTTGGTTGGGTTGGAGCGTTGTCCTGTACACAAAAAGGTTGCAGATTCGATTCCTAGGTTGTGGGTTCTATCCCTGTATCCAGAGAAAACCGATCAATGTTTTTCTCTCTCTCTTTCCTCTCTCTAAAAATCAATGAAAACATACCCTCAAGTGAGGATTCTCGTGGTTTCAGGAGGTGCAGCAAAAGCTAGACACCAGAGGAACGCAGAGAGGCCCCTCAGAGGCCTCCGGGCTCCAAAGCCTCCTTGCCTGCTTTGAGGGCGAGCCTCTTAAGAGATACTCACTCAGCCCAGCCTGGGGACCGGCCTTCAGAGATTAGTCAGATCGTCGCCCATCTTCTTGATGAGTTTCACTTCCTCATCCAAGAAGTGGTTCTCCAGGAAGTCAGAGAGAATGAGGTTCTGTGAAGGTAGAACCAGGGCGTGCAGATCCAAAAGGGCCTTCCTGGTTCAGGTGCTTTTCCATGACCATGGCAGCTTCCATGACATCCTGAGTTTTACTCCCACTCATCCTGGGAAGGCTTCAGCACGTCCTGGAAATGTATTCGGCCACCATGCTGGTTTTGCATCTTTAAAAGATGCTGGGTGCCCCTGCACTTCTCCTCTGACATCTTGAGGAAGTGGCCCCACCCTCCAGAGCCACACTGTAGTGGTCAAAATAGAAGCCCAGGGAGAGGTAGGTGTAGGAGGCCCGCAGATGCAGCTTGACCGGGCGGTTGAGGGCAGCCTCCACCTCGGTGGAATAATTCTGACGAATTAGGGGGCTCATGGTTGTTCAGCAATAAGGAGTTATGTCCAAAAAATGGTGTTTGCTGCCCTGGCTATTATGGCTCAGTTGGTTGGAGCATCTTGTACACTGAAAGGTGGCGAGTTTAATTCTGGTCAGGGCACAGACCAGGAATTAGAACCCAGTTGTATGGAAGGCAACCGATGATATCTCTCTCAAATCGATGTTTGTTGTTCTCTCTCTCCCCCCTTCCTCTCTCTAAAATCACACACACACACACACACACACACACACAAATGGTATTTGCTGGTCTTGGAGGCTGAGGATGGCTGAGGTGGTTCCAAAGGTGGTGAGTGGAAAACAGGTTGGAGGGAGGGTGGTTGGAGACGAAAAGGGGGTGTCCCTGAGTATGTTCTGTCCTAGCACAGTTGAAGCAAGAGACAGATCCATCCGGGGGTCTGCCAAGGGCACTGCCCCATTATTTCTATTGAAAATTCCGTTGTCAGTATTGTGTTCCTCAAGTTAATGTGATTTAAAAAATATGACTGCTTTTAAGATAATCTTTTGTCTTTGGCGTCTTGAAGTTTGACTTTGAAATGCACAGTTTGGGACTATTATGAATAGTACTGCTATAAATATTATTTTATATGCCTATGGGGGAATGTATGCATGCATTCCTCTTGGATATGTACCTTGGGTGAAATTGCTTCATCATGGGATATGCATAGACTATTACTATTATCGTTTTTATTAGCCATTACCTATTATCATGTTTATTATTATTAACTGGCCTGGGGGTTAGATGGGGTGATTGTCTTTAAGTAGCCTGTGCCTCTCCAAGAGGAAGTCTCTGGGGGTCAGGGAGGTGTGGCCCCATATCCAGGGCAGTCCAGACATTGGAGGGCTCTGTCCAAATAGGAACAAAGGTCATTTGTGATCCACGCAGGTTCCCTACTTGGGAATGTGAACTCAAATTCTCTGAAAGATCGTCCAATGGTTGTCAGTGCGTCAGGATAGGGATTGAAGTGAGCGACCCAGAGGAATCCACCCTCATGCAGCCAGAGCCCAATCGCCTGGGTTTCCTCAAGCCACGACCAGCATGTCTTCCTGGAGTAACTGGTGGCTGAACAGCAGGGCCCCCGCACCAACCACCAGTATTGGGACCCACCACAGAGAAGGACACTCATGCCTGGTTCCAGTCTAAAATATTTATTTTCAGGAAATATTTGTGCCTGCACAAAGGGGCAACTTTGTGGGGTGTCCACAGCTGCCAAAGTGACATCTGACAGGAAGAACTGGGTCACCAGAGCCACAGAATGACGACGGGGAAGGAAGCAATAATTGTGAGGCTTGGGGCAATGTGGGGGGGTGATTTTGAGAACGACTTCTTAGATGACAACTTCGGTTTCCAATGCGTAGGAGACTCCATTAGTTTCTGGTCTGGAGCCATATAATGTCTCTGATGCAGCCTCGGGAGGACCGAGCGGCAAGAGCTGCCCAGCTGCTCATCTGGGAACTCATCCTCTAAGGGCCTCTGCCCCTTGTTTTCCTCCCGAACCTGGAGGCAGCAGTGGGTGGTGAGGCAGCTCCCACAGCTTCCTTCCCCCAACCTGTTCCGCCGCCCGAGCGATGCTTTCGCCCGGCCCAGCACACCTACCTGCTCCACCTGTCTGAAGACCCGCAACAGATTTCCTCGAAGGACACCCTGGAGCTCTTCCTCATTCCAGCCACGACTCAGCAACTCCTCTATCAGTACTGGGTATGTGGACACGTCTTCCAGTCCCTGAGGGAAACTGTATGGCCGCCAGGCAACCAGTTGGCGGGCCCCATATCTGTTCCCTGGTCCTGTCTCAGAACCACAGCCCTATGTGTTCGGGATCCATTGAACCCCAGATACGGGAAATGGAGACTGGGAGAGAGTAAATGATTCGCCCCCTACTCTTCATTTTTCAGAATCAAAACTTCCTTGAATATTCGTCAAAACTCATTTGAATTGTATTAAGATCTATGCCTTTCACTGAATGCAAATTCTTCCTCTATGTATAAAAAGAAGAGTTTTTTAAGAACTGGATTGAGTCCAGCTGGTGTGGTTCAGTGGTTGAGCACCGACCTATGAACTAGCTAGGCAGATGAGCTGTCTGGTGGCTTGGCCAAATACGATGACTTAGAGTGGGGCCAATGGGCCACAATCAGACAAGAAAGTCCAGGAAACAGTTTCAAGGAGGGGAGATGCCAAGTGGGCCAGCAGACCTGTGGTCAAGGCCTAAAGACCATGAGGACCAAGCTGTGGTGGACATGGAGACTGCGAAGGCCCCACTGCTGCACAGCTAGCTCCTGACAAGCCACAGGGAAGCACTCACCTGCTGGTCCCATCATAGTCGCCGCCAATACCAATGAACTCGGATCCAATGACTGCCCTGATGTGGTCGAAGTGATCTGGGGGATGGAGAGTCAGCAATATGGGGCTTCCAGGGCAGGGGTGGGGGGTGGGGACTGGACTCTGCTGATTCCTCTTTTTGCAGCCTGTAGGCCATGCAGGCCAATTACTTCACGGCTTGGCCCCCAGTGTGCCAACTTGAGAGCCCTGAGCTTTGACCTGATGTGATCCAGCTGTCTCTAGACTGGACTTCAGATTCTAGTAGATCCCAGCGCTACAAGTTTGGGCCATTTCACATCAGGATTCACCCCTGCCTCACGTCTCCTTGAGAACCTATGGGTAATCTTTCCATGGATGTGAAAGATGGAGAGGGACAAACACCACAGAGACCTAAGGGGCTACCCAGTCCCTTGGCCAGAGGCAGGGGCAGGGCATTTTGGGACTCCTATGGAGACACCCAGGCTTTATGTGTAACTGCCTCCCTTATACCCAACAGTATTGCACTATCCACTCTGTGGCTCTAGCTGTAACGGCACCAAGGTGCTGCGTATTGTGCATGTTTCAGTTTTGGGGGTCTGTGCTACTGCCAATGGATGGGTCAAATGTATTGGTTGTTCTGAGGTCCCCAGAAAAGCTTTAGGTCCAAATCAGAGCTGCTCAGAGAGCTCAGGTGGGGCTCACCTGCCACAGTGGACACGTTGGCCAACAGTTTGCACTCCAGCACGCCCACCGGACAAGGACACCATCACGATGCCACCATTCTTCTTCTGCACGGGTGGAAACATTGACACTCAGCTTGCCCCTCCCTCCCCCAGCACAACCACCTTCCTGTTCACCGGCTGGGCGCTTGTGAGGAAGGTGTTCCACCATGACTTTGAGGTCAGAGGAAACGTCATCTCTCTGTTTTGTATGAATGGAGGAGGGTCAGTCCTGGTTTGGGTGGGGTCTTGGCCCTGGGTTTCAAGATTCGGAGGAGTGTTTACCACCTAGAACCCTATGTTGGTTTCAAGAGGTTCAGGGCAGATGTTCAGCTTAGGGTTTGAGGAAGTTGAAGGTGCTGGGGCTCAGGTTCAAGGGTTCCTGTTGCAAAACCTCTTGCTTTAGGTCAAGGGCCAGGCGGCGTCTCTCACCAGAAGCTGCAGGACATCATCAGGAACATTCCGTTCATTCTTGCATACCCCCCGAGGCAGCTGAGTGGAGAAGATCACAGGTGCCTGTGACACTTCCAGGGGCCGTCGTGCCACGGCGTCTGAGACATGGGACAGGTCTACCATCATGCCCAGACGGTTCATTTCCATCACCCACCTTCTGCAGGGAAAGGTTGGGCAGAAGGCATCAGGGGTGCACATGGATGTGCATTTATTTGTAGGAACGGGTGGGGGTGTGTATAAGCAGGTGGAGCAGGGTATGGAACCAGGGTTCTCACCTCACCAAAGCTGGTCAGCCCGCTGACATTGTTGTAGAAGGGGTGGCTGTCCTTAGCTGAGCTCTCTGCCCTGCAGGGTGGTCAGGAGGCAGTCTGACTGGTGGCCATAACTGGGCCACAAGAGCCGAGAGGCCCTGCTGAACCCCCTATCCCGGGACCCCCGTAGAGCAAGAGCAAGAACCCACGCTGGGCTGTGCCTGGTAGTAGGAAGACCCTGCTGGGGAGTCCAGAGTTGCTCTGTGAGCTCAGATCCCCTCCCATTCCAGGGTCTGAGCCGGATTCCAGGGATAAAGTGTGGTCTGGGTCCCAGTCGGTATCTCGGGCAGATCCCTGCCTCCATGGGCCCAGACCATCTGCAGCCGTGCTCACCAGGGTGTGTTGCAGGTGTGGGTGAGGGTCAGGTAGCGCACACCCAGCATATAGAAGGTACGCAAGACGGAGAGGCTACTGTCCAGTGAGTGGCCGCCCTCCACGCCAATGAGGCAAGCCAGTTTCCGGGTGCTGTTCAGATCTGGGGCAGGTAGGTGAGGTGGTCACTTTCAGGGTCTGGGGTAGCTCCATCAAGTCCCTACCACCACCCACCAGCCTGCCTACCTTTAACCGTGGTCACAAGCTCCAGCTCAGCATAGGAGGCACACATACGGTGGATGAGGTCAATCTGCTCCAGGGTGAGGCGCAGGGCATCCCGATCCTGGGTCTGGCATGGGACGTAGGCTGACCAGAACTGGGGGAAGGCCAGGGATCGGCTTGGGCGGGGCCTGCTTTGGAGCTCCTCCTTCCAAAGCCTCCACAGCCCACACAGCGCCCAGGGGACCCAGAGACCACATGTGATAAACCGCGTGTTCCCTGCTACCCGGCACGCCCACCAGCCTGGTTCACCATGGCCCCTGCAGCCCCGAGCACTGATGTCACGGCACCTTTTGGGGTCACTCTGGTAACTGAGTTGCCACAGTGACTAACGTATTGTGGTCTCTAGGGCCCACAGTCCCCCGCGTCCCCCAGCAGCCCAGCGGCGCTGGTGTGTCCCTGTGGTACCTGTGCACCCACGAGACCGTCTCTAAGCCTGTCCAGGTTGGTCTGGCCCCGGCTGAAATTGTGCAGGTTCACATCCTGCAGCTGGTGCGGTAAAACTGCCTCAGGACCAGAGCATGTCATTGTGGCTGGAAGGAGGTCAAGGCAGGGTCAGCTCAGGGGCAACTGGGTGGACTCCTTTAGGCCCGGAGATCAGGCAGGACAGGTGGCCAGCCTGGGCCAGCAAGGCGTTCCCCACCCCACAGCTGTTACACACACCATACCAGGACCCTATGAGGCCTGGGCTCGGGCATTCCCGACAGGGAGGGGGTGATAGAGGGCGGAAAGGACATCCATGTGAGGGCACCCCCTCCCCAGCCCAGGGGGAGCTCAGCCCCCACCGCACCTACGCACCCATCCACGAGTGGGAAATCCCGCATCAGGGCCCGAGCATGCTCCCGCAGATTCGGTGTGCTGGGGTTTCCGGGCGAGGTTGCGTGCACTAGGGGTGCTTGGCGCAGTAGAGTCGCTGGGGGCCTCGGGCCCAGTCTTGGGCACTGGGGGTGCCGCGGCGTCGGGAAGTGCGCTGGGGGTGCCCAGCGCTGTCGGGGTGTCCAGCGCTGCCGGGGTGCCCAGTGCCATCGGGGCACCCGGCTTGGTCTGGGCGCGGGTGACCGGCTGCGGCAGCAGCAACAGCAGGAGCAGCAGCCGCAGCAGAGGCCACAGGCAGAGCATGCGGGGACACTCGAGGCCCGCGGGCCGCATGCTGCGCAGGTCCCGGCAGGCGGGCAGGGTCTGGGCTCGAGAACCTGAGAGGCAGGAGAAGGGCCGAGGGCGACGGTGGGGTCCCAACGGTCGGCTCCAGCGGCTCAGCAGCGCGGCCTCGCGAGAGGGGGATGAAGTCACAGGACCTTGCGACCCGTGGGCAGAGACCTGCGATGCCGGAGCGCTGCCGCCAGGGGGCGGCACTGCCTCTCCCCTCCGGCCGGGAAGGCGCCCCCTCCCCCTCCTCCTCCCCCCTCCCCCCGCAGCGCGTGCCCTCGCAGTGCAGGCTCCCCGCCCTGCCCCTCTCCCACACCCACTGCTCTGCTGGGGCCTCTCTAGGTTCCTCCCCCCACCCCCACCCCCACCCCCACCCCCAAACTTGCTCTCCAGAGAGAGGGCCTGGAGTGCTTCTGCCAGAGAGTGGCCCCTCAGCCCTGTGACCTCTCCCAACCCTATCACATCCCATCTGCCTGCCCCTGGGCCCCTGGGCACCCCTAGGACCACTTTATGGTCACAGTGTTCTGGGATCCCGGCTTTCCTGCGCTGGGCCACAGGGGTTGAGTGTGAGGGAGGAGATAGTCTCTGGGCATGAGGGGCTGACTTTATGGACCCTGGATTCAGGTAGGGGCCCCCTGCCCCTGGCCTCCTCTTTCCCTTCCCTTACTCCCAGCCTGCGCGTCTACCCCCAGGGAGTCCGGCCAGGAGACCCCCCTCTCCCATCTTCCCCACCAGCCCCAGGAAAGAGCTCTCCCCTCAGACAGGCTACACCTCCCCACCGTCCGAATGGAGGGACTTTGGGGATGTGAACTGGGCCACCACCTGGAGAGGGTCAGGGAGCACTTACTCAACAGAGCAGAAGCACAGAGAGTACTCTATTTGAATGGAAGGAAATGAGTTCTTTCCAGGGCAGCAGAGCCTCAGTCCCAGCAATATTCCTCCCAGAGCTGCTGGCTGACCTGCTGGCCAGGAGCCCTCCTACCTCAGCGTGGAAGCCCCCCGCCTTGTTGAGGTCAGAAGGATGGGTCCTAAGGAAAGGCCTGGAGCTTGGTTTTTGTGGCTACAACCGCCTTATCTGGTGGCTCCTCTGGGCTAAGTTCCGGTTCTTGCTTGGCAGGCCCCACCCCATTTCCAGCCTCAGGCCCTCATCCTAGCTCTCTCCTCCAAGAACCCCCACCCACACACCCACACCCTCTCTCACATCCGTAGTAGGGGGCGGGGGGGGGGGGGGGGACGTCCCTTATCACAGAAGTTGAGAGGATTCTGGGTCCTTGCCCAAACTCCTTCCTTCCTCAACCTCTCAAGGTTGTATTCTGAACCTAGGCACCCCCTGGTGTTGCTCCATCTTTGTAACCTTTCCCAGGTGATAGGAGTGACCAGTGCAGGGACAGCGGCCTAAGTCTGAGGCCCGGAGACCCTAGAAACCTCCCCCAAATAAAGTGAGCAAAACTCTTCCTCAGGGACTAGAGGTCCTGGGCTACCCACGAGGGGAAGGGCTCCTCGCTTGGGTATATTTGAGGAATTATGCACTTGATGTTGCCCAGTGCCTGTTGGCCAGGAGGAAGGGCCCACCAAAGGTGCTGTACTGGGGGTGGGTCTAACTTGAGGGTTCTCTAGGCAGCCCCACTTCTGAATGCGAGTTCCCCAGGGTTCTGCCCGAGGTGACTTGTGCACCCAAACTCAAACCCGGCTCCCTTTCTTCCCTCTACTCCCCATTGCTGGCCAGCAACCCCACACCTACTCTTGCAGCTGAGTGGGGGGAAATTCTTGGATGTGCTGTTTTCCAGGCACCAATGTGAGTTTGGTAGATAACAGCATATCTGTTCCACTCTCAATAGCCCCACCAGGAAGCAGGGCTTATAAAAATATGGGGAAAAGGAGGACAGGAAGTCCAGACCAATGAATAACAGCTGCTGGTAGAGGAATGAGAAGGGAGCATTTAGCTTTTCAGGATTTTTCGTTTTCCTTTAGGGACCAATTGTCTAACATCCCAGGAACGGGGGCAGCTCTAGTCTAACAGAGATAGGCTGTTGAGCCAGAGGAGGCGGGCACCATCTGTAGATTAGCCAGGCAGCAAATTTTAAGTAGCGTTCTTCAGTCCTTAGATAGGCTGGCTCTGCTGGCCATGGCCTTGAGGTGACCACACACCCAGCTATACACAGATACACCTAGACCCTTGTACAGTCAAGGGCATGTGAGCGCTCACACCACGTGGCAAGCACGTGTTAGCCAACAGGCTTGCCTGTCCTCCCCTTAACCTCACCGAGGCCACCTTTGCCCTGCCCTGGGGAGGGGGAAACAGGCACACATTAGTCAAGCCTCGTCCTCTAGGAGCTCCCAGTGTCGGTGGAGAGACGGTCACAGGGACAGTATGGGGGCAGAGGCTCTGACAAATGTTATCCAGGTGCTGGAGGTGGTCGGAGGTGGCAGGGAAGCCCAGAGCCGGGCCGCAGAGCTGACCTGAATGTCATTCATGATGCCGCCTTCCCCCGGCCCACCCCTCCTTTTTTAGGGCTTCTCCAAATCCTGCTGGTTCAGCCTCAGAAAATTTCCCAGGAGTGTCTCTTCTGTTCCCATGGAGGGCCACCTTCAGGCAGTTTCATCTCTCACCTCTTCCCACCTCCGGTCCTTTCCGCACAGAGCAACCAGACCTATCCTTTTTTTTTTAAATCCTCACCCTAGGATATTTTCCCATTGCTTTTGGAGAGTGTGAAAGGGAAGGAGAGAGAGAGAGAGAGAGAGAGAGAGAGAGAGAGAGAGAGAGAGAGAGAGAGAGAGAGAGAAAGAAACATCTATGTGAGAGACACATCCATTGGTTGCCTCCTGCACATGCCCCTATCACTTTTTGAAAAGAATCTCATGTTGCCCTAGCTGGTTTGGCTCAGTGGACAAAGCAGTGTTGGCCTGCGGACTGAGGCTCCCGGTTTGATTACGGTCAAGGGCATGTACCTTGGTTGTAGGCGTCTCCCGGCACAAGCCCTGGTTGGGGCTCCTTCAGGAGGCAACCAACCGATGTGCATCTCTCACATCGATGTTCCTCTTTCTTTCACTCTCTCTAAAAATCAATGGAGCCCTAACTGGTTTGGCTCAGTGGATAGAGCGTCGGCCCTCGGACTGAAAGGTCCCAGGTTCGATTCGGGTCAAGGGTACCAAAAAAAAAACCAAAAAAAACAATGGTAAAAATATCCTTGGGTGAGGATTAAAAAAAAAAAAAGGAAAAAACCTAATGTTGTCCTCCTGCCTAAAGTCCTTCCGTGGTTTCTCATTGCTCTTAGGATTTGCCAAATTCCTTTACTTGGCTCTCAAGTCCTGGGCAGTCTTTTCCCACTGACCTCTCTAGTCTCAGCAAATAGCAAAACCCTCTGACCCTCTAACTTCTGGCCGCACCAGCCAGGCTGCCAATTGCCACAGGGCCTTGGCATGTGCTGTCCTCTCACAGTCTCCAACTGGTGGGCTTGCTGAGGCAGGATGAGAACAGAAAATCTTGCCACCAGAAAGAAGTATGTGAGTGAGCAGCTGGTCTTCCACATACAGGGCTCCTTGATCCTGGAGACCCAGGCTGTCCCTACTGCTTTCTGGGCATTGCTCTGGTTCTGCTCCCATGATGACTAACATAGTTAAATTTTCAAGAAACAACCGTCTCTTCAGCCAGAAAGAGCCTGGAAGCCACAGACTTACAGCCTCCAATCGCAAAGCTGAGGCTACCCTCTTTGAACAGTTTGCACATTTTCCTTCCTCAAAAGGCTGTGATCGTTGCTCTCGCTTGAAGTGCATAACCGTGGAGGTATCTCACTTCCACTCAGCCTTCTCCCTAATCCCCACCTTTCCCTTCAGAACCCTCACCAGCATCCCAGTCCTGTACCTGTGTTGTGGCAGAATGCACAGAACGATCAGCCAGCACTCTGAGGGGGGAAAATTTAAACTTTATTTCTCAGATCTGCTAGTCCAGGGCAATTCCGGATCCAAAGCCTGAACTGAACTCGTGGGGCGGCTCTGACCTATATATCTCCTCCTGTGAGGGGCCCCTGAGGCTCCCCACAGCTCCACCCAAGTCAGTCTTGGTGGGGCCCTGGGTTTAGGCTCTGCAGCTCTGCCCAAGTCAGTCAGAGTGGGGAAGTAAAACTATAGTTTTAACCTTAACCAGATACTCAACTAGGTTGCAAAGTGTCCCCCCCCACCCCACCCCCCGCCACACACACACACACACACACACACACACACACACATTTTCCTTTTCACCTTTCGGCTCCTTTTTTGATGAGGAGGAGTGACGATTTGGGTTCTCTGGCAGCCAGGCTCTGCCTGAGTTCAGGCTGTACAGAGGACCAGCACACAAGGTCCCCAGAGCAAAGTTGCAAATGGTACATGACGGGTTTCACATGGCTTACTTGGCTGCTTCTGGGGACCAGATGTTCTGGTGACTTCACTGTGAAACCCACAGGGTTCCTGTTCTGAGGTTGGTTTGCATGCTGTCCCTCATCCTTGAGGTAGTGCCATCAACTGGGGGAAGGCTAGAGGGACCTGAATTACAGGAGCTTGACCCATGAAGACACCCCCCCAGATTTGTTCCCCCCAATTCTATTCTACCGGCACCTGGTGCCCTCGCAGCCCACCTTTCTGTGTGCTTATACCAGCACGTGTGATTGATAACTGAAGACTTGTCCAGCCCCCTTACTGCACACCCCAGCAAAGGGCCAGCACCAGTAGATGATCAGTAGAGGATATCTGGACAAATGGATGGATGTAAAGAATTCAAGGCCTCTCTTGGTGAGAGAGGCAGAAGCTCCAAGTCGAGAAGTCCAAGGAATCCCTTGTCTGACTTGGCCAGGAGGGCATCAACCTCTTGCCACCGAGCTCCAATCGCCACATTTTGGGGCTGGAGCAACTGAGGTCTTCGTCAGACTCTTCCAGAGGTCGATGTCTCTTACATGCTCCTCTGGGGACGGGCATTTCTGCCTCCACCTTGGTTGGAGCATCCCCGTAGGACCGGTAGCCACCGGCCAGGCAGTATGTCTCCCCATGCCAGCCCACTCAGGTTTCTCCCCACCTTTGGCAGGGGACATGGTAGTGACCAGATGTAGGAGGAAAGGTGGGAGCCATTGCTGCTGGAAAGAAAATCAGAACTGACCAGTCACTGGTGCCGTACACTGTCCTGCCAGGACGTGCTGTCTCATGTCTCTCACAGGTTTTTGCTGAAGCCTTCTAATCTGCTTGACATCCAAAACACAGCCTTAACTCACCACTGCTGAGTTCCCCAGGGGAGGGGTGTTGGCTGAAAAAACAATTCTGTGGGGCCTAGAGCCGCAGCAGAACAGAAAACCTTCCCCATTTCCAAAGAAAACAGACCCTGAAAATAATTGCAATTGGGCTCCCCTTCCATCTCTCTCACAACAGAAAAGATTTCTTCCAGACTGTCCCCTCTGAGGCTTACTAGTATATGGTCCTCAGTCCGAGAAATCATTTGGTCTGGCCCTGCCAAGGCATTAGGGGTGAGTTAATGAAATGTTTGGCCAAATACAGCAGGCTAGTCTTTAAGCTGATAATTTTGTATGTTAAGTGAATGATTTTTTAAAAAAATATATTTATTGATTTAAGAGAGGAAGGGAGGAGGAAGAGATAGAAACATCAATGATGAGAGAGTCATTGATTGGCTGCCTTCTGCACGGCCCCCACTGGGGACCAAGCCCGTGGCCCCGGGCATGGGTCCTTGGCCGGAATCGAACCCCGGACCTTTCAGTCCGCAGGCCGATGCTCTATCCACTGCGCCAAACTGGCTAGGGCTAAGTGAATGATTTTCTAAACATCCAAATGGCCCCTGGCAGAAAAAAAGTTTCCCCACCCCTGCTTTAAGGAAATGCCGTCCCAGTTTGGGAAAACAATCTAATATAAATCAGTATCTTGTAGCCTAGAGGGGAAGGTTACATTGACAAAGATGAGAACCTTTCTGAACACTTGCCCAGGAATGACACTGCACGTGTCCTCAGCAGTGAGCGGGAACTCTGTGGGTCTCTGAGGGGGCCCCAGGCCACTGGTATTATGTATAGCTAGGGCAGTTCTCAGGTGCGATGGACAAGCACAAAAGGATCATGTGGCAGGCAGGTGAGGTTGTGTGTACACCAACTTTCCTGTACAGAGGCCCAGCCCAGGCCTACCTGCTGTGCTGCACTCCCAGAGGACAGGATAAGTTACATTGAGGGTCTAAGAGCCGGTAAATCATCTTTCTCAGGCAACGAACAGCTTGGTATCTGGTAGAGAAGTGAGGAAAGGTTTCCTGGGAACACGACGTTTCTGTAGCTACCCTGCCATGAAAACTGTGAGGCATCTCTACCCCATGTGCCCTGCTTGTGCCCTCACACGGGGCCCTCCCCATCCATGCCTTAGTCAAGTAGCCACTCCCTGTGGAGTATAGCCCTGGACTGGCACAGCCCTAGGGACCACAGGAAGGCAAGAGAAACTCCATTCTGAGATTAGCATGAGAAGCAAGATTAACCTAAGACAGTCAGACCATGGCACCAAGTATCCAACCGTTGGAAAGGCAGAGATGAGTGGTCGGGGGAATCAAGGAAGGCTCCCTGGTGGTGGTGGTAGGCCTGAAGGACGAGTGAGATGTGGACCCGGGGAGAGGAGAGGGGAGACATTTCAGTTGGGAAGAGTAAAAGCAAGACAAGTTCTTCTTGACCTTGTCCTGCCTCAAATGTCAGTTCATAAAACCATCATGTTTTTAGAACTGAGGACTCAAAAACCAAGAGGTTAAGGGCCTGCCCAAGGTTACGCAGTAGTGGAGAGGTGTTCTGCTCAATGGCTGGGCGTCATGTTGGGGCTCTAGATTTAT
Source organism: Myotis daubentonii (assembly GCF_963259705.1). Classification (NCBI taxonomy): domain Eukaryota; kingdom Metazoa; phylum Chordata; class Mammalia; order Chiroptera; family Vespertilionidae; genus Myotis; species Myotis daubentonii. The sequence continues at coordinate 46,032,831 of NC_081854.1, read as the reverse complement.
GGCTGATAGGAGTGTAAGGACAAGCTCATCACATTTCAAAGTGACACTGGGGGAGATGTTAAAGGTACTCCAAGGCAAAGTGAGGGTCCTGAATGACTTCACAGAGTGGGAATGATGGGTCCATTTTATTTATTTATTATTTTACTTTTAAAACAATGTTTTTATTGATTTGAGAGAGAGAGAAAGGGCGTGAGAAACATTGATGTGAGATAGAAACATTGATAGGTTGCCTCCTGCATGCACTCCAACCAACCTGGGGATCAAAACAACCTGGCCCTGGACAGTTTAGCACAGTGGTTAGAGTATTAGCCTATGGTCTGAAGGGTTGCAGGTTCAATTCCCTTTCAAGGGCATGTACCTCAATTGCAGGTTCCCTAGCCCTTGATGTTTCTCTCTCTCTCCCTCTCCCTTCCTTTCTAAAAATCAATTTAAAAATCTTAAAAAAAAAAAAAAAGATAATTTGGTGTTACTCAGAAGAGGAAACAGACAACCCTGGCCTTAGCATGATCAGGCCCATAGAAAGAAATCATATTTGGGGCACCTTTTGATAGTGTAGTCAAGAACTTCCTAGCAATGGAGATAATCCTCCTTAGCAGGGGGAATCTCTGTTGCTGTTAATAAGCAAAGATGGGACATTTGTTTGCTTGGGCTGTTGCAGAGAGGATGTGCCCAGAAGGCAGACTGCCTAGCTACCATTTCAGAAGTCGCTCACTCTTAAGTAGTTTGAGTTAGCACGGTGCGTGTTAGGACAAAGTCAGGACTAATTAGAGATGATTACCTCTGGGGAGTGGTAGGAGGTAAAATGTGAAGGGGAGAGTTCTGGAGGTTTGTCTTGGCAGGTGAGATCACCCAGATTCTCCAAAGCTTGAGAGATTACTTATCTGGGAGCATCCCTCTGCTCTGGTAGAGTACCAATCTCTTCTCAGGACCTGGTTGGGACTCTGGGGAAGGCAGCATAGCATAGACAAATGATTTATCAACTTAAGAGGGCTTGAGACTCACCTATAGATTCCACAAAACAATTCGAAAATACCTGTAAGTGAATTCTTGGGCCAACCCTCAGAAAGCATCCAGATCTGGATGCTTGCACTTTGAACAAGCTTCCTGGCAGTTGTTTTTTTTTAAAGATTTTTATTGACTTCAGAGAGGGAGAGATAGAAACATCAATGAGAATCAGCCCTAACCGTTTCGGCCTGCGGACTGAAGGGTCCCGGGTTCGATTCAGATCAAGGGCACGTGCCTGGTTGTGTGTTTGATTCCTCGTAGAGGGTGTGCAAGAGGCAGCCGATCCATGATTCTCTCTCATGGTGGATGTTTCTATCTCTCTCTCTCTCTCCCTTCCTATCTGAATTCAATAAAAAGATATTTAAAAAAAAAATAATGAGAACCATTGATTGGCTGCCTCCTGCATGCACCCCAGTGGAACCCAGGCATGTGCCTTCACTGGGAATTGAACCGTGACCTCCTCCTGGTTCATAGGTCGATGCTCAACCAGCTGAGCTGGGCAGTTGTTTTTTAATCCTCACCTGAGGATTTTTTTTTTTAAGAGATACTGAAAGGGAGGGGAGGGAAGAAGGTAGAGAAACATTGACGTGGTTGCCTCAATATGGCTGCCTCCCACACATGTCCTAATCAGGGGTGGGGGGAGCAAACCTGCAACCGAGGTACCTGCTCTTGACTGGGAATCAAACCTGAGGCCCTTTAGGCTGATGCTCTAACCACTGAGCAATCAGCCAGGGTGCTTCCTGGGCAGTTCTGATAGAGTGGTCCATAGATAGTGACCAAGGTATTGTCTAAACTGGGTGGCTTTTGAGAGTGAAAGTGAGTGATATTAAAAACTGTGCCTGCCTGGCCACTGTGGCTCAATGGTTGAGCACTGACCTATGAAACAGGAAGTCACGGTTCGATTCCAGATCAGGGCCCATGCCTGGGTTGCCGGCTTGATGCATAGGTGGGCGTGCCAGAGGTGGCTGATCAATGATTCTCTCTCATCATTAATGTTCCTGTCTCTCCCTGTCCCTTCCTTTCTGAAATCAATAAAAGAATACATTTTTTAAAAACTGTGCCTGGCAAAAATGTAAAGGACTATTAAAAAAAAACAGAGGTATACAGTTATCCTGTGCATGGGTCACATTTGATGAAAGTTAGTGTGGTGGGGAACACAACCCTGGGTTGGACCAGATTCTGACCTATTTACTGTGTGATTCTGAGCAAATTCTTTTATCCCTCTGAGTCTCAGATTCTTCACATAAAAAAAGAGAGCTTCACTGTATATTTAGTACAATATTCTCTTTTGGCAAAGGATGCTCTGGCCCATTTCTGTTCTCTACAACCTGATCCTTTTCAGTGTGCAATAATATTTAAGTTGTTTTGTGGAGCATTATTTGCTTAACTATTCATTACTTCAGGCAAAGCTTATATAATGTTGCAAAGCCTGGAACCAAGGAGATAAGTGAGAGGATGCCATACGATATGCTTATTTTGCCAGTTTGGTGAAACAGTTTAATCCTGTCTCATCTTCCGTCACCAGGAGATGGGAAAGAAGGCAGAGCATTGGCTGAGCCACGCCAGCCGGGCCAAAACATCATTTTTTTGTTAGAAATCATGATACGATGCAAAGCCAAACTCTACTTTATTTTTCAAGACTCATGTGAAAAACTACAGTGAGCCATGCTCAGTAGCTCACCTTCCAATGCTGGCCAGTAACTCCCGGGATCTTCAGGGAGGTGACTGGGCAGCTGGGCGTGTCCTACTGAGAAGTTTGCTTATTCACCCAGCACACAGGGAGGATCCCTGTTAGGACACTGCATTCATGTCAGCCGGGACAAGGTTCTCTAGGGACCCCAGTCCTGGAAGGCTTCTCTTCCGGCGAGCTGCCAGCTCAATCTTCTGAACGAGGCTCACATCCCAGGGATGGGTAACAAAGCTGATGACGGTGCCCGGCACCTCACTCCCTACTCGGCCCACCCTTCCCGCTCTGTGGATGTAGTCCTGCAGGGTGAGGGGGAAATCATAATTGACAACTAGCTCCACCTGGGTGCTGTCCAGGCCGCGAGAGGCTATGTCCGTGCAGAGGAGAATGTCTCGGGAGCCCTTCTGGAAGCTCTTGAAGATACCTGCCCTCATCGCGGCCGGCATTTGTCCCTGCAGCCGTAGGTGCTGGATTTTGTGGTCATCCAGAATATATCCCAGCCAGTTCACAGTGCTGGAGCTATTACAGAACACCAGAACAGTTCCCGAGGAGCCGGTCTTATCTGCTCTGTCATGCTGCTTGAGGATCTGCACCAACTCGGGTAACTTCTCTGCTCCCTTCAGTCTCATAAATGTCTGTTTGACGTGAGGCATGATACAGTGGAGCTTGGAGCTGGTGATGGTGGTGAGAGAGTCCGAGTTAGAGATTTTACTCAGCAGCTGACCTGCACCCTTGGGAAATGTAGCCCCTACCAGCACCAACTGAGCTCTGGGATTGAAGGGGTCTTTTAAGTCATCGGAGCCTTCTGCTATATTGCTCCTCCCCAAGATGTACTCCACGAGTTCCAGGAAACTTTCATCCAACAGTGTATCTGCCTCATCCAATACCAAGAAGGTTAGCCGCTCTAGGTTGATCAGCTGACGTTTCAGAGCCTTCCACAAAGCCCCCGGAGTGGCGACGAGGACATCGGCTGGAGGCTGCCTGGACAGTTGCTGCGTGATCCTACTCATGCCACGGCCTCCCTCTAACTCCTGCACCCGGAGTCCCAAGGACCTGCCTAAGGGCTGGGCCACAGCCTGCACCTGTTCGGCTAATTCTCGCGACGGCACAAGGACCAGACCTCGGGGCGCAGGGGTGCTGGAGTCCAGGCTGGGTCGGCCCAAGAGCTGTTGAAGGAGAGGCAGTAGGTAGCTCAGAGTCTTGCCACTGCCCGTTTCCGCCGCGCAGAGGATGTGGCGGCCTCTAAGTATTGGGGGGATGGTACTCGACTGCACCGTGGTGGGCCGGACGACCTCGGGGGCAACCTCCTGCAGCGCGCGCAGCACTCGCGGCACCAGACCCAGATCGGCGAAGCTGTTGTCGTGCGAGAAGTTCCGCAAGGCTGGGGTCTCCTGTTGTGAGGGTTCGATGGAGAAGTGATCCGAGCGGGAGCGCCGGTTCTTCCAGCCCCGCGACGCGAGTGGCGCGGTCTCCCAACGACCCAGCGTGAGGCGCGCCGGCTGGTTAAACTCCGGCCGCCGCGCCGAGATGAGCAGCCGGCCAGGACGCACCAGCGCCGGCCGCGCGGAGCTCCGCTGCCGGCTCTGCCGCTGCTCCTGCAGCCGCTGTAGCGCCCGCGGGATGCGCACCACCGGCAGGGGCTCGTCGGGACCGCTAGCCGCCAGGTTCCGTCGAGGCGCCAGAAACCACCGAGCCGCAAGCCACGAGAGCGGCGGCGGCGGCGGCCGCGCTAGAGCCATATTTTTTTTCCCTTGGCGCTGGAGCGGCGCACGGCACTGACGTCACGGGCGCGCCAAGCCCCGCAGACGGTGGCCGGCGCGGCTCAGTTACGCACGCGGAATCGGCGAACCTTGAGGAAGGAGGGAGCATCCGTAGAGTTCAGCAGCAGCGAGGTCTGTAGTTCCGAACAGGGGTCGGCGACGTCCAGACCCGGGCCAGCCTTGGGGAAGGGTGCGCCATGGAGGCAGGACTGGGGGTCCGAGGAGACGCGGCGGAGGGGCCCTGGCCTTGGGGACCGGGAGGGCGGAGGGCTTCTGGTGACCGGGTGTCCACTCCCTGCGATTCTCCTTGGTGGCCCTCGCCGCCCGGTGATGGCTTGCTTGTCCAGCGCTGGTTCCCCTGGTGAACTCGAAGGTGTGGCGATGTTTTTCCAACTGTGGGCCCCGCGCAAAGTCTGGCAGTAAGTGTTTATTGAGAGTCTGAATGAATGGCCAGGCCTGGGAGCCGAGACAAGGGCCAGTTCCAGATCGAGGCTGAACCTCCCCCGAACTGCACCCAGCTGAGATCCCAGAGGGCAAGCTGATAGCCTTCAGCTTATTGTCTCAGTAAAGGTCTTCAGCCTTTATTTCAGCGGACGCATCGCTTCACACGTTTTCTCTTTTCACTCCACTCCACGGTCACCCCACCCAACTTGTGCAGTCAGCTGACCTCCACTGGCTTCCCAGTCAGATACGTAAATTACTTGAATAGTAGTGAGGGGGGTCCTGCTACCTTACGGAGTGATCAGGTATGTGGCTTGTCTCGCATAGCCCTGGTCAGGCAGAATATTTTACCTAAGTTCAGACGTTCAGGTGGCAAATATACCTTACGCTCGCCGTACTTCCTGAATAGAGCTGGAAAATGGGTGTTATCTATTCTGTAGTCCCCAGTGCCTGGGGTGGGAGATAAGGTAAATGTGGATTAATCACCCGGGAGGTTCTTAACATCTGGAGAAAGTGTTTTTAGTTTCATAAAATACCATTAAAGAGACCATTTTGATACATGAGCAGAGTTTCTGGAGAGTAACCTGTTAAACCAGTGGAGGAGAGAGCTTTGAGTAGTGACAGTGAACAGCCATTAATTTTACTTCTGTCACCCCCCCCCCCCGCCCCCGCCCTCTTGTGACACTGTCTGGAGGCATTTTTAGTTGTCACATCTGGGGAGGTGCTACTAGCATCTATCTAGGCCAGTGATGGCGAACCTTTTGAGCTCGGCGCGTCAGCATTTTGAAAAACCCTACCTTAACTCTGGTGCCGTGTCACGTATAGAATTTTTTTGATACTTGCAACCATAGTAAAACAAAGACATATTTTTGATGTTTATTTTATATATTTAAATGCCATTTAACAAAGAAAAATCAACCAAAAAATGAGTTCACGTGTCACCTCTGACACGCGTGTCATAGGTTCGCCATCACTGATCTAGTGGGTAGAGGCCAGGGATGCTGCTAAACGTTGTGCAATGCACAGGGCAGCCCCCACAAAAAAGAATTATCTGGCCTAAAATGTCAGGTTTGCTGTTGAGAAACCCTGCCTAGAGGAAGAGGATTGAAGAGAGGCTGAGGTTACCACATGTATTCTCACTTCGGGTAGGCTCATTTGCCATTGCAAACTCTTGTTCTGGCCCTGGACCATCCCCAAAATCTGTAGCAGGCACATCGATGTGGGAGAGACACATCGATTGGTTGCCTCCCACACACACCCCAACCCCAGGCTGGGGATGGAGCCTGCAATCCAGGTACATGGTCTTGACTGGAAATCAAACCCGAGACCCTTGGGTCCATGGGCTGATGCTCTAACCACTGAGCGAGATCGGCCAGGCAGAATTTACTCTTTACAGGTCGTCCGTCCCCCCCGCCGCCCCAACATAGATTCTGTTGGAGCCTCATATTCCAGAGGGAGAAGCTAGCCTCGATGTCTGGGGGCAGATTCCCATGCAGGTCTGCCTGATTCCAGAGTTCAGAATCTTAACAATATGCTGTATCGCCTCTTTCTCTTACAAATATGATGGATCATTTTAGTTTTTTCTCATTAACATATGCTTTGAGGAAAATAGAATATTCTCTAAATATTTAATTCTAACTCTAAATTTGTATATATTTTAAAAATATATATATATTATTTCTGAGAGGAAGGGAGAGGGAGAGAGAAACATCAATGATGAGAATCATTGATCGACTGCCTCCTGCATGCCCCCTACTGAGAATCGAGCCTGGGCATGTGTCCTTGACCAGAATTGAACTTGGGACACTTCAGTCCGCAGGCCGACCCTCTATCCGTTGAGCCAAACCTGCTAGGGCTAAATTTGTACTTTAAAGAAATCACCTTTTAAACAAGGTCACAGTCTCTGGGGAAATTGGCGTGGAGAGGACTGGTAAAGTTTTTCCATTCATCGCTTTCCCTGAATACTGTTATGTTCAATCTGAAAGCATTATAATTAAAAAGATGCTGTACCCACACAATTGAAATGGAGCTAAGATTGATGAGAAAGAAATTGGGAGTAATCAAAATGTGATAGAGGGGACCAGCCCTTAAAGGAATGGTACAAGAGATTGAGAATGTGCGACTAAAATGGTGATTTGGGTGTGACTTTAGGGCTGGGTGAGGGGTTGTGACAGTAAATGGGAAAAGAGTAGTTGTGACAATAACTGGGGAAGGGTGGGGGCTGCCTAGCTTCTCTGAGAGGAGACTTTTTGGAAGCAGGGCCTGTCAGGCACCGGGTCTAGTATGCCAGAGAGAATTCCCAGACCGACCACCCTACCAGAGGTGAGTGTTCAGTAACACCTTATGAAGCCGCTGCTAAGGGCCAGGTACTGGCCTCAGCGCTGGAAACCTGGCGGCGAACTAAGCAGCCACGCTCCTATCGTGTGGACCTTGTGGACACAAGGATTGTATCTGAGCTACAGGAAATGCAGAGTATTGTGAAAGCATGTGACCCGGGCCCTGAAGTTAGATGGTCAAGTAGGGAAGCCTGTATAAAGCCAAGAGGACCTTAGTCAGGGAGAGTGTTCCAGACAAAGAGAACTGCAGGTGCGTGGGGAAGGGCAGCAGAGAGCTTAGTTGGGAGACTTTAACAAAAGACCAAGGTGGCCAGAGCAGAGAGTGAGGGGGAATTTTTGTCTGTCTTGTTCTCTAATGTATCCCCAAAGACTAGGCTAGTGACTGGCACAGACTAGGCACTTGCTAAATGTTTATTGGATGAATGAATGAGCATGTGTTATTTTTTTGATCAGAGAAGAGGAAAACAAGGTAGTATGTGTTAATTGAAAGGAAGAAGGAAAGGCAGCCCGGGATAATGGAAGAGATTTACTCCATTTGAATTTCTGACTCTTGTTTTCCCTCCCTCAGGCTGGAACGGAAGAGGAATGATTGTGAACAGCCTCTCACTGTGCTACCACAACAAACTCATCTTAGCCCCTATGGTTCGGGTAGGGACTCTCCCAATGCGGCTGCTGGCCCTGGACTATGGAGCAGACATTGTGTACTGTGAGGTAAGGGGCTGCTGATTTTCTCGGAGAGCTTTTCCTCCCCATCTGTGGGTGGAAGTGGTCAGGATTGGGGCGGGGGCTTGGCAGAGTGGGCACTGACTTCACAGGTGCTCAGTGAAGGCAACAGAGGACAAAGACACACGATATTTATAAGTTCTATGAACCCTGCTTAGGGCCAGCAGCCTGGGTAGCATGGAAGGCCAGGTGGATAGATGACCATCGTGTCAGGTCACTGCCTGGGCCCCTATAGGATTTAATACACATTCAGTACGTGAATGAATGAACTAGAAGTTAGGAAGAGGAGGAAGAGGCCCAGATGCAGGCCAGGGAAGCTGGATGGGATTGGTTTGAGGAGCCATAGGATTTTCTGGTGGTGGTAGCTAGTGGACCAGCTAATTGCTGACTGTTCCAGAGAATATTAGGACTTCAGACCCAGGTTTAGAAAGCATCTGCTAGGAAAAATAGGATTACAGGATACTGGATTATGAGCGAGTATGAGCAGTGGTTTTCAACTGGGTATGTATCAGAATGATCTAGGCCAGCGGTTGCCAACCTTTCAGACCTCACAGACCACGAGTGGTCCTTGGGCCACCGGTTGGCGACCGCTGATCTAGGCACCCTAACCCCCAATCCTGATATGTCCCTCAAGTGCTTTTGATATTTCCATCTTTAAATGTCACTGAGGGTAGGGTGGAGTGGGGTGGGGACTGTGGCTGTAAAGGAGCCCTTGTGATGAAACTGTTCTTTGTCTTAGCTATAGCAATGTCAGTATCCTGGTAGTGACATTGAACTATATTTTTGTGAGATGTTATCCTTGGGCTTTCACTTTTTCTGTGCAGGCAGCATTTTCCTGGGACTCTAGAAAGTGGAATGAAACACCAGGAAGGAAGTGAGTGATTGCCTTGTAGCACAGAGCCTGTTCTAGACAAGGGGCTCTGTTTTTATGGCCCTGGCGAACTGATCTGTGTAATGAGTCGTGGAAGCTGGGCAGTGGGAGCAGTGCTGTCACAGGAAAGAGGTGGCCTGCCAAGTTCCAGATCCTCCATCAGCTACTTGTTTGGAATTTCTTAGGGTTGTTTCCAAGCACTTTGGAAGTCATGGACACGGGAATTTATGCGATAGCCTCAGAGTGCGGCCTTCCTTTCCTCCAGGGCCCTCCCTCCTGGTTGGTCCAAGCTGAGTTTTCCTAATGAGTGTGACCAATCCTTTCCTCCAGGGCTCTGCTCGAGTTAGGAGAAGAGGAAATACTGATTAAAACTCTTCGGCATGTTGGATGTGCTCATGCTCTGGAAGAGTCAGTATGGCTTATGAACAAAGGGGCTTCTGCTGGAGGAGACCGAGGCCCTCCGCCCAGACCTAGCCCCTGTGCAGAGCAGAGGCAGGAGACAGACTCCTGTTTTGTGTGGGTCGTTGGCTGGGCCCTAAGTACTGGGCATGACACAGTGTGATGCCTGGTGCCCTCTCGTGGATTCAGAGTTGCTCTGCAGGCCAGGCCAGGATTATTGTACTGTATTAGCTGCCGGGATGATCTTAACTGGGTTCACATGAGATGGCCCACCTGTGTGATTAGATAGTCAAACCACCCCACCCACCTGACAGGACTGGGTATAGGACTTAGGATATACCAGGCATGCAGGAACCTCCTCAAAAGCCCTGTAAAGCCCTCAGCTGGTAGAGGTGAAGAAAGGAAGCAGCAGCTCAGCAAAGGTCAAGGGACCAGTAATCCGATCCCCCACCAAGGTCTGCCCTATTGACAGGAGTTTCCCAGGAGTTCCTCAGATGTCATGTTTCTATTCCTTTTTATAAGAACAAGGGGATTCAGTGGCTCAGATTGTGAGGGGACACTTAGCTGTTGGACCTATACCTTTTAATAAGTAAGATCAAGGGAGAAGGCAAAGTTCTTTAAAAATATTTTTATTGATTTCAGAGAAGAAGGGAGAGGGACAGAGAGATAGAAACGTCAATGATCAGAAAAAATCATTGATCAGTTGGCTCTTGCACTCCCCCCATTGGGGATGGAGCCTGAAACCTGGGCGTGTGCAATGACCCAGAATCAAACCGAGTCACACTGGCTGGGCTAGAAGGCAGTGTTCTTAAGAGGCCCAGGTGTCCACATCCTGGGCTGTTGTATTCTCTCTGGCTCCCTTTCTAGGCCCAAATATCTCCGAGGTCCTTGGGAAGAGCAGCTGATTGAGGGAAGCTCATTCAGGCCCCTGCTTGCCTTGCTTGGGTGGGAGGTCAGCACTGTATGTCCCAAAAGCCATGATTTGTCGGTAGTAGGGTGACAGGCCAAGTCACCCCCATGATGTGTGCAGTGAAGGTCCTCCCCCAGTGCCCAGGGCCTATTGGAGGAGACTGACAAGTGCCCTCTGATTCCTCCGTAGGAGCTAATCGACCTCAAGATGCTCCAGTGCAAGAGAGTTGTCAATGGTGAGTGCAGCTCGGGTCCCAGGATTGTGTGTGTGCCCTGTCAGGCCCAAGCCGCGCTATCACTGCCCTTGTTTGTGGTGACAGGGTCCTTCGTCTTCTTGCCTGGCTGTGTAATTCTGTGGATCATGTGTTTCTTTGGGAGCAGTCACTGCTCTCCAGGGACCCTGACAAGAGCCACATAAGAATGCCTTCCACCCCTAGGCTTGTTGGCTTAGAAACTGCCAGTACAGGAAGGACCCTAGAAGTCCTGGGGTTGGGATGGACATGCTGCTTGCTAGTTGTGTGACCTTGGGCATGTCACATGACCTCGGACCAGTCACATGACCTCTCTGCCTCAGTTTCTTTAGCTGTAAAATGAAAATCATAATTCCTGTTTTACTTAAATCAGGATTGGCGTGAGGATCAAATAAGGTGAGGTACATGTAAGTACTTTGCAAATGAAAGTGGTTGTGCTAAATTGTGGTTTTGCTTATATTTTATTGAGGAGACTAATTCTGCTTTGATTAGAGGTGTGGTATTGTTTGAGGTTTTTGAGATGGCTACACATTCGTCAGATCTTACTACAAGTTCACGAGAAGTTGTGACTCAATTTTGTCTTTAATTGTTTTAGATTTATATTTCCCTTGTGCTGTGAAAAATTCAGTGTTACAGATCTAGAAAATGAAAATCTTCCATAATCTCATACTTGTAAAGATGATCACCAAGAGAAGAAATCTATACTTTTTTATGCACATTTAGTAAAACATGTATATGAAAATACAACGTGTTTGTATATCTCCCTTCTCGCCCCCTCAGTATCATGCTACTTGTTTTGCCGCTTACTTTTCTACTAGGACAGTGGTTGGCAAACTGCGGCTCGCGAGCCACGTGCGGCTCTTTGGCCCCTTGAATGTGGCTCTTCCTAAGCCTTAGGAGTACCCTAATTAAGTTAATAACAATGTACCTACCCATATAGTTTAAGTTTAAAAAATTTGGCTCTCAAAAGAAATTTCAATCATTGTACTGTTGATATTTGGCTCTGTTGACTAATGAGTTTGCCGACCACTGTACTAGGACATTTTCCCATGTCAGTACTTACAGATGACTATGTCAGAACTGATTTTCACCAGTGCTTTAACAGGGTGTCAGTATTTTGCTGTAATAAATAAATAGAACTTTAGTATATACACACTAAGTTTTTTTTTGTTGTTATTAAATATTTTTTTTAATCTTCACCTGAGGATATGTTTTTTTAAAACACTGATTTGAAAGAGAAACATCTATGTGAGAAACATTGATTGGTTGCCTCCCGTATGCACCCTGACCAGGGATCGAACCTCCAACCCAGGTATGTACCCTGATGGGGAATCAAACCTGCGACCTTTTGGTGTATGGGATGGCCCTCCAACCAACTGAGCCACCCGTTCAGAGCCCACACTAAGTTTTTGCGGTTCTTCTCTCAGACTTCTTACTGTCAGTGGTGAGCTGTCTCTGCTGCTGGAGATTGTATTGATTACCTCTCCCAACATGTCACTGCCTTTACCCCACCTTTTTAATCTTCTCATCTGTTCAGTGCTGGGAGGATAATAATAGCTTCTATTTCTAGAAGTGCATTGTTTGCATTAAAGATCTCACTTATTTCTCAAAATAAATGCATGAGGTAGGCATATTCTCCCATCTGCCACATTGGATCTCTTCCATGTACTGTTAGTCACCTTTGAAAGCTAATTATGAGAAAGCAAAAAAGAAAGCTAGTTAATGGTAATACCTGTTGTAGAGCTTTGTTATGAAGATCATATGAGAGTATTATTTGCAGGTGTTATGTTCTGCGAAGTTGCTGTCAACACCAAGTTTGTGAATACCGTACCATGGCTCCTAGGGGAAATATAGGCATACCTCATTTTATTGAATTTTACAGATATTGTGTGTTTTTTTACAAATGAATGTTTGTGGCAACCCTGCATCCAGTAAGTCTATTGGTGCCATTTTCCTCAACAACTTCAGATGATGGTTAGCGTTTTTTTAGCAACAAAATATATTTTTAAAATTATTTTTATTTCTTTATTTTTAATATATTTTATTTATCTCAGAGAGGAAGGGAGAGGAAGAGAGAAACATGAATGATGAGAGAGAATCATTGATCAGCTGCCTCCTGCACACCCCCTACTGGGGATCGAACTCGCAACCCTGGTCATGTGCCCTTGACCGGAATTGAACCCGGGACCCTTCAGTCTGACCCTTCAGGCCGACCCTCAATCCACTGAGCCAAACCGGCTAGGGCGCAACAAAATATTTTTAAATTAAGGTATCTACATTTTTTTAGATATAATGCTATTGTATACTCAATAGACTATAGTATAAACATAACTTTCTTATGCACTGGGAAACCAAAAAATTTGTGACTTGCCTTATTGAGATATTTACTGTTTGTGGTGGTCTGGCACTGAACCTCTAATATCTCCGAGGTATATCTGTATAGGTTTAGGTTCCTGCAAACCTCTGGAAACACGTTTTCATTAACAGATCAATACATAATCTTGTTTTATGTGTGCTTCTGTTTAAAAACACATACTTTAATATATTCTGCTGATCCATTAACATTGAACTCACAGCCAACAGCACTATAGCATGTCTGAACAAAGCTTATCTGACACGTGTTTTCTCTGTAAGGCACATCACAGCCTTTCTCTATGCTTGGGGCCATTTAAAACGATGAGATTGCCAGCAAAAATGTGGCATTAAATATACCACCATAAAGACACTTGTTTACAGTAATAGAGCTGAAACAAGAAAGCATAGTGGCCCAGCTGGTGTGGTTCAGTGGTTGAGCGTCAGCCCATGAACCAAGAGGTCACCGTTTGGATTCCCAGTCAGGGCACATGCCCGGATTGCGGGCTCGGTCCCCAGTAGGAAGCATGCATGAGGCAGCCGATCGATGTTTCCATCTCTCTATCCCTTTCCCTTCCTCTCTCTAAAATCAATAAAAACATATTTAAAGCAAACAACAACAGTTAAAAAAAGAAAAGGCGGAGTGGCCTTGTTTGACCTCAGCTGAGAACATGTACATCGGGTGACTGAATTTTCTGTGGCTCTATGAATGTCTGAGAACGACAGCGAAAAAGCCATGAGTATTGATTTTGGGATTACCAATAAATCTTAATGAACAGGTGTATTTGCAAATAGACAACTGCAAAAAAATAGGGATTGACTGTAATATAGTAAATCTCCACTCACAGTATCTGGCACCTGATAAGTAACTAAGAAATAGCAACTTTGTTGAGTTTTCAGAGTGACATCTTCTGAGAAAATTGGGTTAAAATCTGAAGCTCTGACAAGGTGCTCTATATGCACATTATTTTTTCAGTGTTTTACAATTGCAAAATGTAACAACCATACAGAGAAAGTTCAGAAAACACAGGCATGCAGTTTAACAAATAACTGTAAAACAACAACCAACCATCTAACTAGCCATCACCCAGGTCAGAAAATAGAACATCATTAGCCCCTCAGAAGTCCCCCATGTGCATACTGATTTCTTTTCAGAATGATGTACTTCTAACGCCCCCTTTTCCCTTTAAGCTGAGACTTTTGCTGTGTTTTCTTGCAGGGAGGAGGCTAGGTTGAACTTGCTTCTTCAGTGGGCGGGCCTGTCTGTTTGTGTTTTCTTGCAGAAGTGCTCAGCACAGTGGACTTTGTCGCCCCCGATGACCGAGTAGTATTCCGCACCTGCCAAAGAGAACAGAGCAGGGTCATCTTCCAGATGGTACGAGATCCCAGACCCCACCCATCACCCAAATTTGCCATCTCATGCCCTGAGCCGGGCCAGTGTTCGATGGCTGGGATTCAGTGCACCGTGGCGGCTTCCCGAAGACCCCTCTTTGACATTTTTCAAAGATCTGCTCATGAATGATTACACTGTTGGAGATAGTTTATGGAAATCAAGCTAGTACAGCAGTTTGTTACGTGTCTCCGGTCTCAAATTTAATGTCCTTAATTATAGGAATTATTTGTTTGGCATGACATATATTTTTAATCCCTACCATTAGTTTTTTTGTGTGTGAAGTCTGTATATATTTCCCATAGGAAGAAATTAGATTTATGATTAGTTACTGTTTATGGAAGGGTTGTGATGACTCTGTAGCTCTCTTCTCTCACTTTGGGCATTTCTTGGTGATTTTTTAGAATAGCTCCTGAGTTAGATTTTTGAAAAATTGACAACAATGAGTAAACATATGAAAAAGCAAATATAGCAAAATAGTACTTATAGAATCTAAGTGGTGAGTATATGATTGTTCACTATAAATTTTTTCAATTATTTTGTACATTTGAACGTATTCATAGACTGATGACATTTTCTAGGCCCTCTAGGTCCCCTTTTGGCCTTTGACAGTGAGCTAGTGTAGTGGACTGGTTGTTTAAGAGACCCCGGCTGGACTGCACTTGTTGATATGTGTGTGCCTGGTGTGCATGGATGTGTGCCTGTGTCAGGGTGGTGGTTGACACAGCCATTTGTGTTCCCAGGGGACTTCAGATGCAGAGCGAGCCCTTGCTGTGGCCAGACTTGTGTAAGTTCTTCCCTCTTTGGAACTACCTTTTGCTCTCCTGTGAGGCCTCACTATTCCTGGTGATGTTGGAGGTGACTAGCCTTCTAGTTCACTATCTCCTGTGTCCTGTCTAGTTTCCTTCTCTGCTTGTGGCATCTGAGGGCTGCTCCTGGATTCCTGTGTACCAACTGTGCCTAGATCCCAAATAACCTCCGAGTGGGTGCTTGCTCTTCAGTTTTTATTCATGAGGCTCCCTTTCCAAGGACTCTTATGACTATGAGCCCTGAGGTTTTACATCTCGTGAAGTGTAGGTTAGACTTATTGCTTCCTAAATTAACAAAGGCAGGAGACTGTTAGTTAATGAGTTAGATGGGCCTGGATTGGAATTCTGGCTTTGCCACTTGCTAACTGTGTGACTTTAGGTAACCTTGCTGAGAAATGAGACCAATACTATTACCCACTTTTGGGTAATAGTATTACCCACCTCTGGCATTCTAGGGAAAGGCGTTCTAGGTGGGAGAATGAGATCATGCACACAAATGCTTTGCAGTGTGTAGCACATTGTGAGTGCTTAGTAAGTATTAGCTATTGTTATTAATTACACTGAGGGTGAGAAGGGACTCATACACTAATTGCTGCTGGATCACAGCCTGTTAACTGTGTACATACCAGAAGATGAGGTAAGGGTCCTTTCTACATCTGAGAACTGTTTGGAGTAAGCCAATTGCATGACCCAGCCAACAAAGGCAGTCCTGTAACTTCCACCAGAATCGGTGCTCTAGGCAAGAGCTCTTATACTCACGTCACCTTTGTGCATGGCACATGGCTTTCCTCACCCCAGTCAGAACTGGAACTCTGTGACACTGTCACTCAGTATTTGTTACCTGATGTAACTCCGAAGTAGCAGAGTCCTCTACGACTAGCTCTGTGTACCAGTGTGACCACTTTATGCCATGCCCCTTGAGCTCTGCTTCGGGGAGGCAGTTGCACATTTTAGAGAGAGGATTTTTCAGCTTCTGACACCGAGGGTTGGTGTGTTTCAGGGCCAGGGACATGACAAGGGACTGATGAGCACAGACCTATGCCTTGGACTACCTTCTTTCCTTGGCTGGGATATTTACTACCTTTTCTCCTTCATGTTTTTCCAGAGAAAACGATGTGGCTGGTATTGACGTTAACATGGGCTGTCCAAAGGAATATTCCACCAAGGTAAGCTGAGTTCTTTATGCTCTTCCCAAATATTGGGTGCAGATTAAAGAGGACTAATGAGACATGACAACTAAGTACAGTACCTGACTCTGGACTAGATCTTGTACTAGGTGGGAAAATGCTCAAGAGGATATTATTAGATCAATGGGCAAAATTGGAATATAGACCACGACAGATTAGCTAAAAATACTGTATCAATATAAATTTATATAGCCCTAGCCGGTTTGGCCTACTGGATAGAGCATTGGTCTGTGGACCAAAGGGTCCCGGGTTCGATTCTGGTCAAGGGCACGTACCTTGGTTGCAGGCTTCTCGGCCCAGGCCCTGGCCCTGGTCGGGGTGTGGGGGTGGGGAAGGCAACCAATCGATGTGTTTCTCTCACATCGATGTTTCTGTCTGTCTTGCCCTCCCTCTTCCACTCTCCCTAAAAAAATAAATAACTAAATCAATGGAAAAATATCCTCGGGTGAGGATTAACAACAACAACTATATATAAATTTATATAGTTAATAACTCTTTGGTTTTATAATAATATCCCTATTCTTATAAAATATGCAGCAAAATATTTAGGGGACAAGGGCTATGATATATTTAACTTTACCCTCAAATGATTCAGGAAAAATGTTATATACACATACATCTAGATATATACATGCACATATACACATAAACACACACATGCACACAGAGCACTTATGCCCATTTGTTTTAAGTGATATGTGTTAAAAGAAAAATAATGTGAACGGGGCTTGGTCTTTTCATGAATAACACCAAGATATATATATATATATTTTAAGTATGTTTTTATTGTATTGATTTCAGAGAGAGGAAAGGAGAGGGAGAGAGGGATAGAGACATTAATGATGAAAGAGAATCATTGATCGGCTGCATTCTGCACTCCCCCTAGTGGGGATCAAGCCCACAACCGAGGCATGTGCCCTGACCTGGAATCGAACTGTATGACCTGGTTCATGGGTCGATGCTCAAAGTACTGAGCCAAACCACCAGGCAAGACATACATTTTTTTTTTTAAATAGAGGATGCAGTACATGTGTCCCCATTGTTATATCAGAAGATCAGACCAGAGTGCTAGTATAGCTCAGAAAGGAACAGAAGGGCAACGCTTAAACTTGAGATTTTACAGGAAAACGTGGTAAGGAGGTTTGGGACCCTGCAGGCAGAAGGAGTGGCATAGCAGGGGCTTAGATACCGACATGAGGAAGAGGCAGAGAACCTCGATTTGACCAGAGAGTTGGAGAGTAGGAGATGAAGAGGAAACAGGAGCACAGGATTAGAAATTTTGTTTGGGACAAGAGTAGTTGGCCTTGGATTTTCAATATCGCTGGCCTTTTGTGAACAGAAAGGCATGCGATCAGAAACTTAGTTATGTTTTTCCAAATACATATGTGAGTAGAAATACTGGGAGCCATGTGTCTTGTGGATTGATGTGGAAAGAGGCTAGAGGTGGGGACATAGATATAGGAGATGAATGACAGGGGTCCATGGGAGAGACCAGGCATACAGAGAAGCGATGCCCAACTGGAGCAGAATTTGATAGGACTTGGCTGGCAAATGTTGGACTGAGTGTGCGGAAGTGGAGTGTGTGGTGGGGGTAGAGGGAGGAAAGACTGACAGCCAGGAGGATGGTTGGTCTTCCATGCCACCAAGACTGCTAGAGGAAAAGCATGTTTGGAGCAGATAACAAGGACAGCTTGGGGTTGGGTATGTGAGAAACATCAGAGGGACTCCTGCAGGACTGCCTCTGGGAACCTTACTGCAGGGTGTGTGGTCAGGGTCTATAGTGTCAACATAGAGCCGTCCCCCTGGGTCCACTGCCAGAGTCGGCCACTCTGTTTTCCCTTAGGCCAGGAGGCTGGAGACTGCCCGAGGGAGAGGCCCTTGGGACCCTTGTAGACCACTGCTTCACGCAATTATGAAGATTTGAAATTGTCTATGGGGAATTGAAAACTTTGGACTCTGTTCTGCTGTCTTCGAATTATTTCTTTGTTTTTGTCAGTTGTGTAAGGAGCAGAGTTGAAATTATTGGGATAATCTCCTTGAGATTGTGGAGTGAAAAAAAGCAAAGGGCAGAATTGTATAAGATGTGCCACGATTTATATATGGAGGATGGGGAATGAATATCTTCTTATATAATAAAGGGCTAATATGCAAATCAACTGAATAGCAGAACAACCGGTCGCAGTGACGTGCACTGACCACCAGGGGGCAGACACTCAACCCAGGAGCTGTCGCCTGGTGGTCAGTGCACCGCTCAGCCAGAAGCCCTGAGCTGGGCTCATGGCTGGTGAGCACAGTGGTGGTGGCAGGAGCCTCTCCTGCTTCTGTGACAGCGCTAAGGATGCCCTGCAGGGAGCAGGCCTAAGCTGTCAGTTGGATATCCCCCGAGGGCTCCCGGACTATGAGAGGGCGCAGGCCGGGCTGAGGGACCCCCCTTCTCCCAGTGCATGAATTTTGTGCACTGGGCCTCTAGTTTATATATATTTACTTTTCATAGAATATATTTGGAAAGATTCATTTCTCCTAGGGAAGGAAACTAACTTTTTTTTTTTTAAAATATATTTTATTGATTTTTTACAGAGAGGAGGGGAGAGGAACAGAGAGTTAGAAACATCGATGAGAGAGAAACATCAATCAGCTGCCTCCTGCACACTCCCCACAGGGGATGTGCCCGCAACCAAGGTACATGCCCTTGACCGGAATCGAACCTGGGACCCTTCAGTCCGCAGGCCGACACTCTCTTCATTGAGCCAAACTGGTTAGGGTGGAAACTAACTTTTTATTTGGTTTTGTACAGGGATTAAATTCCCATTGGCTGGGCTGGTGTGTTTCAGTGGTTGAGTGTTGACCCACGAACCAGGAGGTTATGGTTTGATTCCTGGTCAGGGCACATGCCCGGTTTGCAGGATCTCTCTCATCATTGATATCTCTATCTCCCTCTCCCTTCCTGTCTGTGAAATCAATAAAAACATATTTTTTTTAAAAACCCATTGCAGGGTGCTAGTCAAAATAATTAACACAGCATTGGCACTGACCAGTCAGAACAGATAATTAGCAATATGCTATACCAGTACATACCACCTGAATATTTGCTCTCTTCTGATGGTTCCAAAATTGAAGCCATATCAAAAGTATAAATTAAGAAGTTTTCTATTCCTCAGGGAGGGAGAGTTCTTACATTTGACCCTTTTGAATCTTGAAAATGTTTAATGGGCTACCTATTCAAAAAAGCAAATAAGTTAAATAGAAAGGAAGGAAGGAAGGAAATGCCAATTGAGAAAGCCATTGTTGTGGAAGGGGCAGTGAGACTGCATTTTAGGGCCTGTGATTCCACAAGGAAGGGCTGAATTGTGTGTGAGCTGAAGAACAGATGGGGCCCGGCTGTGGCCAGGGCTTCCTCAAAGCCTTTACGTTTTGTGGCTGTGGCCAAGGTAGGCCAGGGCTAGTCCCCTTCTGGCCTTCTCATTTTTCTCTGACATGCAAGCTCAGGCTGGCCGAGTCTGTGGTGGGCCAGTGTTCTCTCTGATTCCAATCTGTCGTCCTTTAAAACATGTAATCACTGACTATGAGCATTTGTTAGTGTGCCTTCTGTATACTGGCAGCACATATTTATTGAATTTGTTTTTCTCCCCTTCACCTCACTTTTAATGGATTCAGATTTTAATGCCCTCCCCCCAGCCTCCATTATTAAAGTAAATCATGCCATTTTCCAGAACTTGGATGACAGAAAAGTCCAAAAAAAAAAAAAAAAAAAGGAGCAGGAAAATCAGCAGTAATCCCACCATCAGGAGACACCCGCTGTTGTTAATGTGAGGATTTGCATGGCTCCACGGCTTGTTGGTGTCCGTTAGCTGGGGCTTTGTTAGAGTCTGACATAGGTCTGGGTGCTTGGCCATTGTTGCTGACAGAGGAGAAGGGCCTGGACAACGTGTGCCGGTTGCATGTCTCTGAATGGCTTTGCTGGCAGTGGTGGTACCAAAGCAAGTGATGGTAGGATGGGAAGAAGGGGGGCATTCACTCTCATTTCAAAGGAAGAATGATTCTTTTTTTTAAGGGCGTGACAGATGGTGGGGTTTCGTTTATTAAGACGCTGAGACCCTGGGTAGGCAGTAGACAGTCCTGAAACATTACTTTTGTGGCACCCATTTCAGGTACGTCCGTGGCTTTTGCTAAGGGGTCAGAGTGATGTGTATTCGAATTCATCAGACTCTGGTCCCTGGTCTTGTGGGCATGGATGCTGCTGCTTTCCTACTTGCTTAGGAAAAGGACTGGCCGCCAGTGGAGCTTGGTCCCTTGGAGGCAAAGGCTGGGGTGCTGCCCCGTTGCCACACCATGTTGCCATGTCAGGGGGAGGGGCCGCTCTCCTCCGACTGTAAGAAGCCCCTCTGTGTGCTTTTCCTTAGGGAGGAATGGGAGCTGCTCTGTTATCGGATCCTGACAAGATCGAGAAGGTAAGTCCTGCATGAGTGAAAGCAGAGGTCCTTGAACATGGAACAGTTCCCCCTCCCTTCCCCCAGATTTAGTGAATCAATCACTCCACCCAGGGTCTGGAAAATGTGTAAAAGGCTTCCCAGTGATGCTGACATGCAGCCAAGTTCAGGAACCCCTGAGCCCGCCTACATCAGCCCTGGAGTTCCTTAAAAGCCCGGGGCTAGGGACATGTCAGCTGAGAGCCGGGGGTTGGTGGGGGGCTAAGGACTCACTTAGAGCCTTCTCTGTATTGCTTTTCTCCCTTCTGAGAAGATCATGAGAGCACAGGCCAGGCTACCTGTGGCTTGTGGACAGGCTCAGTGGCTGTGGGGATAGGTGGGTCCCCGGAATATTGATAGAGGCTACCACCAGCCTTTGAAAACAGGCCAGGCCGGGCTCATACGAGACAAGTTGAAATTAGTCTTCTCCGATCCCCTTCCCTCATTGAGTCTGGTGGCCAGGTTTATGAGGCTCTGGGGACAGCTTGGCATTTGCCACCCAGTAAGGTCAGCTGCCAGGGCAGGTGGAGGTGACATTTTCTGCCACACTGTATATACCTTTTTCTTTCCTCTCTCAGTCTACCAGTGCTCTTCTTGTTGTTCCTCTTAGCTCCTTTAACTTCTTCTTATTCTCCATCCCCACTTCCCTGTCTGGGCTTTAAGCCTCCTAGTGTTTCCCATAGGCTATCGTGACTTGGGATAAAGCATCACCAATAAAAACTTCAGCAGCCCACCCCTGTGTATTCTTCCAGCCCCACTGTCTCCAGGAATAGGAAGGCCAGCGTGTTTATGAACTACCTTTTCATTTTTCCCATGTGCAGACAGATACATATAATATACCTATAATGTGCCTATAGTGTATCCTTACTGTTTGTAGACTAATTTCCAAAGTGTATTCCAGCATTTATTTCATTTGTTCTCCAAATCCCTTGAAGTAGACAGGGAAGGCACTTGTTATCTCCATTTGACCAAGAATAAGAAAACTAAAGCATAGAGAGAAAACCAATTTGCTCAAGATCACCTATATATATTTAGACCGTTCGCCTGGTAGCTATGATGCGCAATGACCACCAGGGGGCAGATGCTCCGACCAGTAGAGGAGGGAGCCCGCTTCTTTGTGGAATCAGCCATGGGTTAGGTTGCTGCTGGGGAACTGTTGGCCCTGAATCTGCTTCACCCGCACCCCGGACCCAGAGAGGAGGGAGCCCGATTCTGGGCTGAGTCACCCAAGAACTGCCCTCTCACAAACTGGGACCCCTCAGGGGATGTCAGAGAGCTGGTTTCAGCCTGATCTCCACAGGCCAGGCCAAGGGACCCCACCGGTGCAAGAATCTGTGCACTGGGCCTCTAGTGTAGCAAATAAGAAGGCAGGGCTGAGTCTAGAGCCATGGTCTTGTGACCTGTACCCCAGCATCAGTGCCCCCTCTCAATGGCATCTTAGGTTAAACGTGTAGGGTGTAGCTTATAAGTGTATAGCCACAAGTCAGTGGACACCTAGACTTAGGAACCTCCAGTCAGACACGTATCTGCAGGATGGAGTGGACGTGGACAACTGTGGATGTCAAACTCGTCACCGTGCTTAGGGGAGGGGCCCCAGTAGGCGGAGTTTGCTTCACAACATGTGCACACAGGCATTTTCATTATCCTCCCCCTCCTGGCTTCTCCCCACTTGCTGTTGGCTCTGTCCTCTGCACTGCCCCTCTTTGGGTACAGGCCACATGTGAGGCAGCAGAGTGACACCCCACCTCTGAAGCTCAGTTCAATCCGCTCCTTCTGTGTTTGACAGGTAGTCGGATGGGTCAGGGCGGACTGGTGGATGGGTTTGCCTCATGGAGGGGAGGTTCCAGGCTTCCACAGTAAAGCCAGATGACCTGGGAATAGTGTGCGGGAGTAGATTCAGGCTCAGACTGTGCAGGCAAACTGGGCGACATGGGTGCGAGCTTTGTGGGTCCTCCCAGGCTGGATGTTTTGGCCCATGAGTCCACCTGTGGGAACATCTCAGGGCCACCGGCAGAAGTTTTTTCAAAATAAGGATACTTGTTTGAAGTGATGAAAAATTTAGAAATAGATAGGATGCTAACGGCTGAGAATTCTATCTACCCCTGGGCTGGATAGGGGTAGTGAGGGGATATCAGTCTTTCGACAAAGCTTCCCAGGTAACTCTGGTGTATCCTCCCTGGATTAAGGATCTGTTTTTAGACCTTAACTCCATAATATCCTCTCTGTCACCCCTGCTCAGGATTCCCTGGCCCCCTCTCCCCTACTGCCCAGGGCGTCCCCTCTGTGCACACTGCACTTGGGCCATAGCTAACAACTGGGCCAGGACTTGAACTTAGTATTCACTGATTCCCAAGTCTAAGCTCTCCCGTTCTTCCCAACAACCAAGGGAGCTTTTCCTGAGTCACCCTGTGGCTCTGGTAAGACGAGCCCGCCTGTGAGTAGATGTGCTGCAATCTGCTCATGTATGGGTCTGTTGCAGGTTCTTCTCCCCACAGACGTTCACATCACAGAGACGGGCACCCCTGGGATCTGGGAGAGCTTGGTCGAGGAGAGTTTCATGCTGGAGCCTGGCCAGAAGACAGACTAGCTGCCCTTTCCTCTCAGTGTGAACCTTGCAAGTGGCTAAAGCTTTTGGTTACCGATTTCTTTCCTGGTCCTGAACATGGACATGAAATAAATACTAAAGAAGGTGCTTAGAGCCACTTGGATAAAATACACCAAAAGGAAGCTCTGCAAAACAGGACCTCGGACCCAGTCTGTCTCCTTGGGTAGCACATGAGGCCTGTTCTTTCCCGTCATTCCCTGGCAGTTTTACCTGGGCCAGCAGGCCTTGTCTTACCCATTGTCAGTCCTGCCTGTCAGCCCAGCCTCTTAATCTGATGTCTTCTGAGGGTCCTGCCTCATCTTGTCCCTGAGAAAGAGGCCTCTCCTGGTTCCTGCAGCTTGGCTCTCTGCTGCCCTCATCTGTTTAGAACCAAGACTGGCAGCAGCTGCCTGCTTGTCCCCTCTGCTCTGCCTGAAGGCAACCCAGTTCTTGAAGAGGACTCTTGGGACCGCCTTCCCCCCAGCTTGCCTGACCTGAAATTTCTGGTGTGGGACTAGGATAGCAATGCCACAGACAAGCAGTGTCACCTCCATCTCTCTTGATTTCTGACTCGCATGGCGTCTGGTCTTGCTACGTCCCTGACACTTTCCTGTATGATTTTCTTGGTCTTTCTTTGAAGTTCTTTACAATTACTGTGCAGAAGAAACACCGTTTAATATGTTGACTATTGCCCTAGCCGGTTTAGCTCAGTGGATAGAGCGTCAGCCTGTGGACGGAAGCGTCCCGGGTTCAATTCTGGCCAAGGGCATAAGCCCGGGTTGTGGGCTCGAGGCAGCCGATCAATGATTCTCTCTCATTGATGTTTCTCTCTCTCTCTCCCCTTCTCCCTTCCTCTCTGAAATCAATAAGAAAAATATATATGCACATATATATTTAAAATATATATATATATATGTTGACTATGTTGTCTTTTCCTTTGTCAGTTTCATTCCTGTATACCTGATTCCCCTAAAGAGCAGGGTACGTGAGAACAGGGCCCAAGACCTGTAAAGCCTTCCTGCTCCCTCACTCTGCAGAACAGCACTAAGGGAGCATTGCCTTCAAGCAGGAAAGAAGCTGTGAGCCACGTGTTCTTAACCAGGGCTAGGCCTCAGAATCATATTGAGGAGGGAGTGTGTTGGGCAGAGCTTTAAAAACTCATATTCCCAGCCCTACCCCTATAAACTCATTCAGGAAATATGAGGTGGGATCTTAAGCTCTCAGATGTTTGCCCTCGCAAAGGATCACTGTAATCTACACAGGCATGCATGCAGGTCCATCATTCATTCAGTCATTTACCAAATATATATACACCACTATTGCCAGGCCCGGGGCTAGCATAGAAAGAAGGTGGACTCCTTCCTTCATGGAGCTTGCATGTATGTGCGCAACAGACATTCATGTGGACACAGACGTGTCCATGCCACTGGGATACACAGGTCTGTAGCAGAAGTAATTAGTGTAAGCCGTTGTGGTTATTTGTTCCAGAGGGGGCAGATGCGCTTGTGTTTTCTCTGCAGATCCTCAGCACTCTTGTTAAAGGGACAAGCAGACCTGTGACCTGCAAGATTCGCATCCTACCATCGGTAAGGATGGTGTGTTACATCGGAATGTCCATTTTTTTGGGGGGGATGTCTATTTGGGGTGTCAGTAATTTTTGAGGAGCTGAATTAAGTTTGGAGGAGGGCCTAGAGCTGAGCCCACTTTAGGAGCTGGCAGCTGCTCCCTCTGTGGCTTCAGTAACCTCCCTGTGCGGTCCTCTTCCTCAGCTGGAAGATACCCTGAACCTTGTGAAGCGGATAGAGAGGACTGGCATTGCCGCCATCGCAGTTCACGGGAGGTGAGTGGTTGCCTTTCTAGTGACTGACTTGTAGGAAGGTCCTCAGCTATGTGACAGCTAAGTTTTCTTCTACATATGCAGCCTACCTCTGCCTCGCTCTTTGACATCCTGGTGGTGGTCAAACTCTCTATGGGCTTACATTTTCCTTTGCTTCATTCATTGATCATCTACTGGTGGTAGGCACTTCACTGAGCTTTAGAGACAGAGAGAGGAGGAGGAAGAAGTGCCCTTACCCTCAGGATGTGTAAATGGTAGAGATGGAATGATTTGCTCAAAATTGCATCATGCAGCCAGGAAGTGGTGGAATTAGAACTCTGACTCTGAATCTCATCTTCTTTCCACTACGTTGAGCAATTGCTGTTCTTTCAAAGGCACTGCCTCTTTTGTCTGCCCCTGTTGGACTGCCAGCTGACACAGTGACTGCTTGAAACAGTCCTTGTGTCTGTAGCTGATGCACACTCTGCTGAGAGCTGAGGTGGTGCTGAAGGCTACCCTGGGCTTCCCAGTCAAACTTGTTTCCTATGTCCAGGCTGTGCTTTCCTACAGAATCCCAGGTCAGTAGACTTTGGCCACAGTAACCTCTCTTCCCTGAGTGATGTTCCTTTTGGGTTCAGGGGTTTTGAGGGAATAGCCCATTTTTTTGCTGGTTGTGCCTCTTGTAGCATTTTCAGAAAATGGGACCCAGAACTCCAGCATATAAAATAGAAAAGCAGAGCTATATTGATGGAAGCCAGTAGGGGGAGGTGAAAGGCCATACCCCTCATATACCCTGAGGCAATAGGCTCTGGCTCAGACTGCCTAGTTTAATTTTCTTTCTTTTTTTAAAAAAAATATGTTTTTATTGATTTCAGAGAGAGGAAGGAGGAGGAGGGAGAGAGGGATAGAAACATCAGCGATGACAGAGAATCATTGATTGGCTGTCTCCTGCACGCCTTCTACTGGGGATTGAACCCCCAACCGAGACATGTACCCTGATCGAGAATCTAACCTTGAGCTCCTGGTTCATGGGTGACGCTCAACCACTGAGCTACCCCGGCCGGGCCAGACTGCGTGCTTTGCTGCTTGTTGGCTGTGTAGCCTTAGACAAATCATTTAACCTCTCAGAGTACCATACTCCTCATTTGAAAATTAAGATATTTCTGCTTGCTTGTTTAAATCCCAGCCCTGCTATTTACTAGCAGCATGACCTTGGGCAAGTTACTTAAACTCTCTGTGCTTTAGTTTTCTTACTTCTAAAATGGATATAATAATAGTACCTATCTCATAGAGTTGCTGGAAGGATTAAATGAGCGAATATATGCAAATGCTTATTGTTCTTTGTATTTTTTCTTGGCAAGAACAGTGTTTAAACTAAGCATTTATGGTTGAATAAATAAATGAAAAAAAAAAAGATATTTCTGCTTTATAAGGCTCCTTTCTACCAGTAGTTGGAAACACTAGGAAGAGAGATTTCAGCACCCTTAAGAAGGGACTCTGGCCATCAAAGCTGTTAAGGATGGCTAGCATTGGCTGTTGGGAGTGGGAAGGTGAAGGCAGAAGCTGGGTTGAACTGGGCTTTCTGAGGCCCTGTGGCCCCTGACCTTTTTGGTGAGGAGTGTAGCAGAGGGGACACACCCAGACAAGACCTGGGTAAGAGCTATCTGGTCACCCATCTTTTTTTTTTTTTTTTTTTCCCCAATATATTTTATTGATTTTTTACAGAGAGGAAGGGAGAGGGAGAGGGATACAGAGTTAGAAACATTGATTAGAGAGAAACATCGATTCAGCTGCCTCTTGCACGCCCCCTACTGGGGATGTGCCCGCAACCCAGGTACATGCCCTCGACCGGAATCGAACCTGGGACCCTTCAGTCCGCAGGCTGACGCTCTATCCACTGAGCCACACCGGTTAGGGCTCAGCCATCTTTCTTGTTGCTGAGCACAGCTCAGGTCAGGGCCCACCTCAGCATCTGTAAGTCTCATCTC
The DNA here is from genome assembly GCF_963259705.1 of Myotis daubentonii. Classification (NCBI taxonomy): domain Eukaryota; kingdom Metazoa; phylum Chordata; class Mammalia; order Chiroptera; family Vespertilionidae; genus Myotis; species Myotis daubentonii. Next base: position 46,005,857 of record NC_081854.1, on the reverse strand, counting down.
ATCCACAAGAACTTTTGGCACTTGACCTTGGAAGGAGGGGCCTCAGTTGTGGTGCTGCCTCCCCTGTGGCTCGTGACAGCCATGGTCTGCCCTGGCGGCTGGGTCTGCCCTGTGCCAGGTGCCTCTCCCCAGGATCAGCTGTGCAACTTGGCTTCAGCACAGGCAGCTGTGTGGGAGTGGCCAGTCTGAGCAGCAGCAGCTGTTCCTAGGCCTTGGGGGAGGGCAGGACCAGTTCACTGGGGGTAGCATCCTTATGGCACTGTCCCTCATCTCTGGCCAAGGTGAGAGGAAGCCAGGGAAAGGCAGAGTGACCTTGGTAGTCAGGCCACCCACATCAGCCTTCTGCATCAGCCCCCTGCAGCTATGCCTCACCTGTAGGCCTCCAAGAGCTGGACTTGCCTTCTCAGCAGAGACTTGTGCTGCTCCTGCCCCTCACAGCAGAGGTCATGGAGAGCCATCCACTGCAGCCTGGACCCCTATCCGTGATGGCCACATGACCTTCCTGAGGTTTAGTAGGGAGGACAGTAGGGTTTGACTAATGTAACCCTGTGTGAACTGTGACATGACCTTTGGCACTCAGCCCTCAGCCCGTCATTTTTGTTTATCTCCAAGGAAGCGGGAGGAGCGACCTCAACACCCTGTCAGCTGTGAAACCATCAAAGCCATTGCTGAAACCCTCTCCATTCCTGTCATAGCCAAGTAAGCCTCCCTTCCGCATCGTTGACATCTTCATGCCCCGCCTCACTCCGAGGGGATTTGATCTGGCATATAAAAATGGAAGGAGACAAAAACTCACCTTAAAAACTCACCTTAAGGGAGAAGAAAAAGGGGTGGTATGAAAAATGAAGTTGGTAACGAGTCAGACAAGTGCCTGCCATGTCTCTTGGCTTCTGGTGAGTGGCTGATGTAGGTGTGCAGTAGGCAGGGGCTTGGCATTCTGATGGATGGGTTGAGGGCAGGAGTATTCAAGGGACAGGGCGAGCAAGGAGGTGGCCACCGAAGCAGGCCCAGGGGAAGGTCATGTCACACCAGAGCTAGGAGTGCAGGATGTAGGGTGAGGCGGCCCAAGTCAGAGCACATAGAGCTGTCCAGGGGTGGGCAAAAGAGGGTTTCAGTTGTGAGTCCATGAAACAAAGAGTTTATTCTTGTATTATTTATTAATTATTGTATTATTTTCCATACAAATAACTGTAAACCTACTCTTGCCCACCCTGAATGGCTCAAGGTTCGTAAGGCCAATCACAGTCCAAAGTCCAAGCAAGCAATCTGGGCAGCTCCAGGACCTGGAACCTAGGCTGGCAGGTGAGAGGTACCAGCGGCCCGCCCAAAGACTTAGTAGTCAGACACTGTCCATTTGCTCCTGTGTAGGCCAGAGGGGAGTCCAGAGCAGCCCTGCACCTTAGGATGGCCCGGAGCCTGATGGCAGGATGGGAACAGGGAAGTTCCAAAGCCCTGAAGCCCTGACAAAAGGCATGCCTGCCTGCTGGATGGAGGGAGAGAGCTGAGGGTGGGGTTGGTAGCCAGGCCCAGCCTTTCCCAGGCCAAGGAGTTTTAGGGGTGGTCTGGAAAGGGTAGGGCTACTCAAGACACTGGACCCTCTTACTGCCTCTCCCCCCGCCCCTCCTCCCCTCGCCCCCCAAACACACGATGCTGTTTCTGGACTGAGGCTGCTGCCTGGCTCCTAATGGAACAGATGAAGACAGCAGTTTACAAGGGGGCCCTTGGGGCTGCACGGCGGCAGGAAGGGAAATTGCAACCCAACTGGGCCTCCTTCCTTCCTCTCACAATCATCACTGCATTGCGTTCCCCCCCCCCCTCTCTGGCAGCAGTTCTCAACCTGTGGGTCACGACCCCTTTGGCGGTCGAACAACCCTTTCACAGGGGTCGCCTAAGACCATCCTGCATATCAGATATTTACATGATGATTCATAACAGTAGCAACATGACAGTTATGAAGTAGCAACGAAAATAATGTTATGGTTGGGTCACAACATGAGGAACTGTATTTAAAGGGCCAGAAGGTTGAGAACCACTGCTCTAGGGTTTTGATCCAGCCCTTAGTGGGCATATAGGTGCCCCAGCCTGGGGGGTGGGGGTTCCTGTAATCTCAGTGTCCACTTGTCTGAGATTGGGCTGGCTTTAGCCACTGTTTAGGATGAAGTGGAAGGAAGGTAAAATCTCAGGGATACCTGTTAAGTGCCAGGCACGGTTTGGGCTGCTTTCCTGTATTCTCTCAGTTAGTGCTTCTGACCCCACAGTGTGTGTGTGTGTGTGTGTGTGTGTGTGTGTGAATCTCCAGGCTCCACAGGTGCTCACAGCTGAGCACACAGCTAATGGGAGACAGACCTGGGAGTTGCCTTTTTCTGAAAATGCTGGGACAAAGATGGTGACCCCCTCGCCTCCCCGCCTCCCCCCCCCCCCCCCCCAATTCCCCGTTGCCTTTCAGTGGAGGATCTCACGACCACATCCAAGATTATTTGGACATCGAGGACTTTCGACAAGCTACAGCAGCCTCTTCAGTGATGGTGGCCCGAGCTGCCATGTGGAACCCATCCATCTTCCTCAAGGAGGGTCTGCGGCCCCTGGAGGAGGTCATGCAGAAGTACATCCGATACGTATGTCTCTGCACTTTTTTGAGGCAAACATTTCTCCCTGTCTGCCCCATTCCTGCAGAAAGCGCACTGCGTCAGCCCCCAGCTGCCAGCAGCCCCTGTTGTCCCTCTCCTTTTCTTTTCAGTTCTGGTCATGCAGCTGTGGTCCCCCAGGCTGCAGTATGAAGAAGGAGTGCCGGGGAGGTGTCCCCCTAATTACCTCCTTCTAAAGCTTCCACGGTGTGGGGTCACAGCAGGGACCTCTGGATCTAGGATGCTTTTGGGGCCCCAAACATCACCTTTTCCTCGTTTTCACCCCCACACATACACGTGCCTGCACAGTGACAGTGGGGTCCGTGTCACTGTAGAGAACCGTGCCAGTGGCTTGGCACAGAGTAGCCACAGCCAGGAGGAGCCATTGTAGCTGCTGTTGTTGAGGACTGATTATCTCCATAGAGATGTCTCACCTTGTCGTCAGTCAGTCACTCAAAACTCTTCTCTTGCGAATTCTCAGAATGCTTTAACCCCTAACTTAGCGAATAACCCATTGCTAACCCTCTCCTCAGGGAACAGTCTTTTCTTCTCACTGGGAGCTTGATGGCAGGGCCAAGGGCATTTCCCTGTAAAGGAATTTTCTTGACAAGTCCACCTACCCTGTCCCTTTGGCACAACTGGAACTCTGTGGGACTCCATGGTCAGCTGTGCGTGTCTGCAGGTGGAGGCAGTGAATGGCCTCACATTCTTCCGTGAGCTGGGCCTGCGCTGTCCCCCAGAGCAGACTTCCCCCTTCCTCTTCCGTCCTGGGGCTCACACCCTCCTGGAAGGTCAGGAGCTTCTCAGATCCTAAGACTGCCTCTGTCCGCTTCAAGCCCTGGGCAGCTGTGGCTGTCATGGCTTGGGGGTCTCCCCAGGGCTGGGGATGATAGGTGTCCCTGAGGCCCGTGTCCAGAGCTGGGCAGCCTCTGTCCTAGAGCCTCCCTTGCTCGATGCTGCAGCTGTCCTTCCCTTGGTTCTGGGTGTCCTGTTAGGCCAGTTGGTGACCAAATTGGGCCTCCTTCCTTCCTCTCAGGATCACCCTGCATTGCTCCCTCTCCAGTGGCCTGGGTCAGCCAGAGGCACAGGGGGCTTGCTTCAGCCCAGGTCAGCTGTCTAGCTCTTCTGGCAAGTCTGTAATAGAGAAGACATGTTCAGTGTGCTGAGCTTGCTCACTGGGTGAAAGGTGCTTCTATCATTCCTGCTCAGCCTGACCTGTGGCAGATCGTCAAGAGTGTTTTTGTGCTGCCGGGCCAGAGTGGCTCAGTTGGTTGGAGCATCGTCCTGTGCACTGAAACACTGCCGGTTCGATCCCCGATCAGGACACATATGGAAGGCAGCTGATTGATGTTTCTCTCTCACATCAATGTTGTTCTTTTTTTGTCTCTTTCTCTCCCTTCCTTTCTCTAAGCATGCTCTTGGGTGAGGTTGAAAAACAAAACAAAGAATGTTTGTTTTCCCGGAGAAAGGGAGCGGCTTTCAAGCATAGGCAGGGCTGTTCCTGGTCCAGTCAGTTTTCTGTCCCAAGTAGGCTGACTCAAGGCCGGCTGGGGCTTACCCACATATCCCTGCTTTGTCCTGAGCGAGTCATGGCACAGAAGACATAGGCCTCGTGCTATTAGAAAAGCGTAGGGGGCAAGGAGTTGAGGGGGTTCTGGAGGACTGGGGCGCCCTTCACGCACGCTCTCTGGCTTGCCCCAGCCAGGCAGGCTTCTACTGGTATCCTGGGCAGTCAGTTAGTTGTCTTATCTCCCAGACCCTGCACTTACCAGTTTGTGAAGTAGTGCTAACAGCTGCACCTCATGCTTGTACAGCTCGGTGAAGTGACAAGTAACACACGTGCACATGCTGAGTAGATGGTGCTGTACTTCACTCATGCAGAGGAAATTGGAGACAGGCCATTTAAGATACGGGCAGGGAAGGCACCTACCATGGTTATAAGGAATAGAAGAATCCCACCCTGTCCTGGGCTCTTCCTGCCACACCAGAATTTGTCTTGTTCTCCCACCCTGTCCTAGATGATGCCCGGCAGCAGGTCCTCTGTGGTTAGCTATGGTGGCTGAAGCAAGAGGGGCTCCCTGCACATCTGTCCAGTAGGGAGGGCTCCTGATTGGGGGCTTTGGCCGTGACCCTTGAGCTTTGTACCATTAACTGCAAGGTTAGATGGCCAGGATGGAGGTGGCTCGTATGAGGTCCCACTACCTTGGCTGCAAGCACAGTTCCGCCTCGGGGGCAGCAGGTGGGCTCATGTTGGTTCTCCTTCCAGGCCGTGCAGTACGACAATCACTACACCAACACCAAGCACTGCTTGTGCCAGATGCTGCGAGAACAGCTGGAGTCACCCCAGGGAAAGTTGCTCCATGCCGCCCAGTCTTCCCGGGAAATTTGGTGAGAGGGGCAACGGGCTGTCCATCTGGCCTTGCAGGCATTGCCCAGGCTTGAGCCTGAGCGCTAAGCTGACTCTCCCAGGGAGCCAGGGACACCGCTTTTGGAGGCAGATGTGCAGGAGCGGGGCTGTGCTACAGCTTTGCCGCACAGAAGGGGATACTGTGAAAGCTTTGGAACTTTACGTCCCTGGGCTGGTCTCAGCAGCAATGTTTCGGATACCAGGGCACTAGTAGGATGGAGGAATGCGGGGGCTGGGCTTGGGAATTCCTGGGAGGAAGGGGCTTTCCTGGTGACTTGTCTATAATCACATGCAATGCCACCAAGTCCCAGTTATCAGGAGAGTTGGGGGTGCAGAACGGAGCCCTGGCCTGAGCTTGCGCCCACACTCATCACTCTGCCGTTTGAGAGACCACCCCTTGCTCCTCTGCTCAGGCGGTGACATGTGGGGCCCTCACAGCCTGACCTAGTGTCTGCTCCCACAGCTCCCTATTTCCTCTTCCCACCTCCACACCTTCGCTCGCACTGGCTCTTCTACCTGAATGCTTTCTCCCCCTCATGTTGGCTGTCTGTATCCGGCCTCCTCCAGAGAAGCCTTTCTGAACCACTCTCACCCCCAGACGGCCATCTTTGTGAGTGTCCACCTGTCCTTACGATGCTTCCTGGAAGAAAAAGCCTTGCCCAAACCCTCCTCATCCTGGGCTGGTGGTGTTGGTTCTGTCCCTGTGCCACCTTACTTAACCAGCTTGACCCAGGCGTCTTGTGAGCTCAAGACTAAACTTTTCAAGAGCATAACTGTTGCTCTGGGTGGTACCTCAGTTTAGGTGAGGCCTAACTGCTTGTGGCCGGGGCAGGAAGTGGGGAACCACTCAGTGGCCATGCTCCGTTTCTTCCCCCTGTGGGCACACATGAAGATGAGGCTCTGCATGCCTCTGGCGCTTGATCTGTGTAGGTCAGCTTAGTCACTGCTGGCTGGGAGACCTGCCTGGGCTCAGATGATGGAGGTGGCCTTAACAAACTTTCCCACCCAGCCCTGCCTACAAAGTGGTACAAAGCTCCAGTGGCCACCCTCAGGGGTCCACATTCACTGTCCATCCACCAGTGCAGACTGACCCCAGAGGTGGGTAGCAGGTGTCTTCTGATGGCCAGGTCCTGAAGGTGTTTTGGTGGATATGGAGTAGCATTTCTCAGTGGTGGGGCCCTGGTTCCTGCACTAGTTCCCTGGATGCTGCCTTTACTAAGGGGTTTGCCCCGCTTGACTTGTCTTTATATAGTGAGGCCTTTGGCCTTGGTGCCTTCTATGAGGAGACCACACGAGAACTGGACTCCCGGCGGGCCGAGTTCCTGGCCAGGACCCCAGAGGAGGCAGAGGAGCCGGCTGAAGATACCTCCGGTGTCATTAAGATGGCTGTCAAGTTTGACCGGTAGGTCTCCAGCTGGCCTAAGCTTAGGCCAGGGCCAGTGCCTTTGGGCTTCCCCGGGCTGGCAAGCTGGCTGTTGTACATGGTTAGCGACAAGTTTGGGGACCACCGCTCTCTTTGGTTTGGATACTTGTTCTCAATTTTTAGCCACCCAACGAAGGCGTTTTGGAGAAGATAGTCCCTGAAAGCCCAGGCAGTGCTGTCAAGGTTGTGCATGTTGTCCCAAGGGCCACTGGACTCCACCTTTTCCCTGACCCACTCCCCACCACTCGGGGGAGAGGACTTCTCTCCTTCTGTTCCTGAAAGTCTGTGCTTTTCCCTAGCCCTGAGGAACTAGCTGCCTACAAGGAGCTCTCCACTAGCAGAGGGACCCTTGTCTTTATCTGGCAAGTCCTTCCCATGCCCACTGCCCCTCACCAGCCCTAGGGCATCCTCTCTAGGCAGATAGAGCTTCAGGCCAATTACTGCCTCAGACTGTGACTCAGCTTTGATTGGGTCCCTCATCCTTGTCCTTTGCAATCTGGTATCTAAGCCTTTCTCAGGTTTCCAGGCCCAGGCCAGAAGCTAGTTTTGTCTGGCAACAGCTTGGGAGGAGGGGTGTAGGGACAGCTGTTGGGCGGTCATATCCATGGAGAGCTCCTGGTAGGAAGTTGGACCGTGGTGCAGACTGACTCTAAAACCAGAGTCCACTGTGGATAAGCAGCAGTGGGTCATTTTGACACTCAGCAGACATAATTAGGGTGTACTAAGCTAGATTCCTGAGACCTTTGTATGGCCACCTGCGTTCCCCACTCCCACCCACTCTCCCCAGATCTTGTCTTGAGAGGCAAACCGGACCTTCCTGCCGAAACCGGTTTGGCTCAGTGGATAGAGCGTCGGCCTGCGGACTGAAAGGTCCCAGGTTCGATTCCGGTCAAGGGCATGTACCTGGGTTGCGGGCACATCACCAGTAGGAGATGTGCAGGAGGCAGCTGATCGATGTTTCTCTCTCATTGATGTTTCTAACTCTCTATCTCTCTCCCTTCCTCTCTGTAAAATATCAATAAAAAACAAACAAACAAACAAACAAACAAAAAACCGGACCTTCCTTCTTGGCCGTCGAAGGCTATTTTCCAGGCTGGAGCTCAGAGGGCTGGGAGTTCACTTCCCACCTCAATTCCCTAAGCATTCCTGAAGCCCATCTTCCCTTTAGGCAGAATGCAAGCTCCAAGTTGCTGGTGGAACAGAAATGGGAGGTCAGAGGAATAGGTACAGGAGTCTTATTTTTTTAAAAATAAATTTGTATTGATTTCAGAGAGGAAGGGAGAGGGGGAGAGAGAAACATCAATGATGAGAGAATCACTGATCGGCTGCCTCCTGCACAACCCCCACTGGGGATCGAGCCCGCAACCTGGGCATGTGCCCTGACTGGGAATCCAGCCGTGACCTCCTGGTTGATAGGTTAATGCTCAACCACCAGGCCACAAAGGTAGGTGATCCAAGAATCTTAAAGGCAGCAGCTCGATGTCTCCGTTCCTGTAGCTCCTACCGGGAACTGAATAGTGCCCCTGCCGAGAAATGAGTTGGTGATAGTGGGTGGGCCCTGACTACGTCCCCTCCTTTCCTCAGGAGAGCATATTCACCCCAGATCACCCCCAAGACGTGCCTGCTGGAATGGTGCCGGAGGGAAAAGTTGGCGCAACCCGTATATGAAACTGTGAGTTCCTGGCTGCGGCCTGCCCTGCATCTAGCCCTACAGCAATCCCACAGCTGGGGCCCTCACCCCCGGTACACCTACAGCTTGTACCCTGGACTCCAGGCTGCTTGGCTGGAGCCTGGCTGTGCCCTCTAGGCACAGAGTGGTTACTGGTGGTTGGGCCAGTCGCTGATAGTGCCTTCCCTTTTGACAGTGGGCCTGTTGCCTAATTCTCGCTTTTCTCATAAAACTGAACTAGAGACCTAAGTAAAGGGCTGCCTGGGCTAGTCCAGTGGTGGTGCTGAGGGAGGGGAGATGTTTCTGGAAATGGCCAGTTGGCTTAGGAAGGATGCTCAAACCTGAAAGTTAGACATGTTTTTGAACCAGGCCTCAGCTAATGGGGCACAGAATTGGGCCCCAGACATGGGGCCCTTTGGTGAAAATTTTGAGACAGTATTGGTTCACTTCCTTTGGTCCCTATAACCATCTTGTTTAGGTGGCTCTGTCTCTCCTGGACTGGCCTTCTGACCTCCAGGCTTGTCCCTTCTGGACCGTGTGTCCTCTGCCAGAGTAACATTTCTAAAGCAAATCTGAGCTCTGGCTCCCTTGCTCAAGTCCTCAGCAGCTCAGAGCATGAGAACTCCCCCCTCTCCCCCCCCTCCCCCCAGCCACTCAGCTCTCCTGCCACATCACCTGGTCTCTGCCAGGTGGATCTTCTTTGCCCCAGTCCTTGTCTCCTCTTACCCCTTTGCCATCTGGTGAACTACTTATTTTGGAGACCTGACCCATCCAGATGTCAGTAGGAGGAGACTCCATAGTCACGCACAGCTAAGGGCCCCGATGGCCCTTTGCTTAGGTTCACGAGAGAACTCCTGACACGCTGTGGTGTCATTGTCTGTGTGTCCCTCTTTCTTCCCTGGAAGGTGCACCACACACTTCTGCTGGGGAGGAGCATGTGGCACAGGTAGCTCTCATGTGACTGAGGTGGGAAGGACTTCCTTTTCTCTGTCTTCGACGTGACCTTGCGGGGGGGCCTCCAGGGCTGTTCCTGTTGCCCTCATGCAGCCATCCTTGTTTTCTTTGCTCTCTTTGCACCAGGTTCAACGCCCCCTGGATCGCCTCTTCTGCTCTGTTGTCACTGTGGCTGAGCAAAAGTATCAGTCCACCTTGTGGTGAGTTTCCCCATCAGTGGGCATGAGGCTTGGGGTGGAGGGCCTGCTTGTAGCATTGGCCTGGAAGTTTGGGGGGACGGTGTACCTGGATAGTGGCATCCCTGTGTTATGACCCCTTCCTCAGTTCAGTCAGAATCTGTGACAAGGGTATTGAGAGTAAGGCCTCCCAGCCTCTAGTCCTGCCACCAGTGTGCCTGCCTACCTGCCTTAATGCCCCATGCCTCATCTGCCCAGGGACAAGTCCAAGAAACTGGCGGAGCAGGCTGCAGCCATCGTCTGTCTGCGGAGCCAGGGCCTCCCCGAGGGTCGACTGAGTGAAGAGAGCCTCTCTTTGCACAAGCGTAAGAGGGAGGCACCTGACCAAGACCCTGGGGGCCCCAGAGCTCAGGAGCCAGCAGTGCCTGGAGAGCTGTGCAAGAAGCCCTTGGTAACCTTGGGAAGTGGGAAAGAGAGCCCCCTGGAAGGCTGGTGATCACTGTCTCAGCCCTGGTCAGTGAGCCTGGCCCTAAGATGACTGTGGGTGCAGAGCATGAACCAGATGCTATTGGACAATTTGCTGCCCCTGCCTGACAGATGTTAAGGGGTTAGCCTGGGCCATCAGTCTGGAATATGGGCTAAGGTGCGCCCAGTGTACCCATCTCTCCTGGTAGATCTGAGTAGCAGGGCCGAGTTCCCAGTGATCTCAGTATTTTCTTTAAAAACGGGCTTTTTCAGGTGGCACCTCCCTAACCTGACATTGGTACAGTGCAATAAAGACACCTTCTCCCCTTCCCCATGGCTGGCTGCTTCAGCCTTGGGCATCTTCACACACAGACTAATGGATGAGCTGGCATAATTATTCTACTTCCACCCTCTGAAGAGCTGGAGCGTCCTAAAAAGTATGAGTCTGGGTGGAGGTGGGGGGCAGGGTAACCACCTTTCGTGCTCAGGAAGGCAAGGCCCAAGAAGCCCATTCATTCTACCGGTGGTAAACCTGAGGCCATGGCCATCAGTTGGCTTTCCTGAAGAAAGAAGATAGGGAAGCTGGGAAGGTTAGGGTTATCTGGACCTGCTCAGGCACATTGGGAATGCTGGGTCTGTCTGGAGCTCACACCTATGAGGTGCCTGCTCTGGGCAGAGGATACTGGAGACTGCTGAGGACAACAATTTTGGGCCCTTGTGATTGCCCGCCCACGCCACTGCCCCGCCCTCCGCCCCCACCATCCCGTTTGGGCCGGAAGGAAGTGGCAGATTCTCTTTAATTTCCTCCTGGCAGTGAGAAGCAAACAAACGGCTACCACAACTCAACTCCTTGTGAGGCCACCCACGCTTACTGGGAGGGGCCTTCTGACCAAAGGTCCCTGCCTAGTGCCACTCCTGCTTCCTCAGCTGTAAACACGCTGCGTCGCCTCCCCCTTTCCAAGCTCTGTGGGAAGGGAGATTCCCCTTTGGGCCAAGGAGATGCTCCTCCCATCTCCCCAGGGTCAGGTCCCTGTGCCAGCCAGCAGCCCCTGACCCTTCCAGCCTGAGTCAGGGCTTGGGCGGCTGAAGTCTCTCAGTCCTGGGGCTGCCTCTCCCTGCACCCGCATTGCTCTTCTGTGTACAGATAAGGATACCGCACTACCACACTACGCCTCCAGAGTCCATGGCTGTCTGATGTTGGGCAAGTCCTCTCTGGGGCCAAGGGCCCTCCTCTCAGAGTGGAATCAGCTGTTCTCTGCCTGCTTGAGGCTGGCTGATAGGGCACTGTGTGGCTAATGGGTTCACTATGATGAACCTGCCCTAACCAACTGCCCAAACCAGTGCTCCCAGAAAAGAGACCCCACCCAGGAGAGCGACTGAGGCTTAGTCTGGTCTCAGCCGTCAAGCTTTAGGTACAATTTCTGATTTTTCTTACACAAAAACTGTCTTCGTAAAAGTGCTCCATTCGCTTTTCCTTATACCCTGACTGGAACAGGGCAGACAGTGAAGCCCCAATGGACCTTCCCCCAACCCCCAGGCATCCTGAGCCAGTCAGAGCTTACGGGAGGACCCTTGTGGGCCAGGTACTCAGTCTGAAGAGTCACTTCCCCAGTAGGGTTGGGCTTTGTCCTCCAGCCTCTCTGCCCACCATTGTGGTTTCCTGGGGAAATCCCTTCTCTGGTGGGGTCAGATTCATTTTGGGGCTATAGAGGAGAGGCAGGGGTAGAGGTCAGCTACTAAGATAGAGGCTGGAGCGTGGGGACTTTGAGGGCCCAGGAGAAGTACTGGGGAGAGGGCGATTCCCAGGGGAGCAGGGAGGTAGGGGCTAGTACATGTTCCATGTCTAAGGATGTCTGACAAAGATCTCGGTTAAATACGTTTGCCCACAAATGACCTCACTTTAGCATACCTCAGTGAGGCCCACCTGGCCTCAGAGTGACATGCCTAAGATCTGGGACTGAGTGGAGGACCCAGTCAGGTCTGAAAGCTCCAGCCACTGTTCTCACCATGCCCACCTTAAACTGAGGCCGCTTAGACACCCAAACCCCTCTCTGGGCTAGTGGCCACAATACTTATCCATCCATTCCAGCCGTCTTGACTGAGGACTTCCTCCTAGCTCATCACATTTTGGGGACAAATGATTTTGCTAAGAACATGAGAGGGAGGGATGAGTAAGGCTAGAGAGGGTGGCAGGTCTTCCAAAGACCACAGCAAGAAGACTGGACTTTGTGCAGATGATTGGGGAACCTCTTACCCCTGCAGTCCTGCACGTAGTTCCTTCCAGGTGTCCCTCTTGCTCAGAACTCTTCCATGGCTCTTCACCGCCCTCTGGATCAAGTCCAAACTCCTTAGCCTAGCATTTGAGGACAAAGTGCTGACCCTGTCTTCTCAGCACCCTGTGCTGACTTCAGCAACTAACTTTCTTCAGTTGTAGACTGGAGCTGCTCAAGGGCAGTCCTCGTGTCGCTGAGGGCCAGCCTGGTCATGGGGTGGCGAACAGGCACAGAAGACGTATCAGCCCTAGCTGGTTTGGCTCAGTGGGTAGAGCATCAGCCTGTGGACTAAAGGGTCTCAAGTTCGCGTCTGATCAAGGTCACATGTCTGGGTTGTAGGCCCAATCCCGAGTAGCGGGTGTGCAGGAGACAGCTGATCGATGATTCTCATCATTGATGTTTCTATCTCTCCCTCTCCCTCTCTGAAATCAAGAAAAAATATATTAAAAAAAAAAAGTATCGAACAAGAGTTTGGGGGGGAGGGGATGTGTGGAATGGAGAAAGTTTTCCAAACTGACATTCCTCCAAGGCTTCTGTTCCCTCTAAGGTGGAACAAGGGGGCCTAGACTGGACTAAGCTGGATCATCTCATGGCTCAGAGGCCACAGGAGAGCCTTCAGCAAAGGCGGCTCAGAGCCAGGCCCGCAGCAACTGATGAAATAGATGGCCTTACCTAAGTCTCAGGCCTGGCTGGCGTTCACAGAGGAGGGAGAGAAGGCCTGAAGGGACCCACAACTAGCCCAGATGAGGGTTCTGTCTGCTGCACTGGTCCCCTGAGCTTCCTGCTTTCACAGGGCTCTCAGGAGGCTGGAGGTGAGTCAGATGGCCTCCTGCCACCTCAGAGAGTTTTGGAGCTGGCCCGAGGAAGAGCTCATCCGGAGGTCCTGGCCCTAACTGAGGAAAAGGGGTGGAGAGAGTTCGTGTATTGGTGTGTGTATGTGGTGGTGGGGCCCTGTCACAGCTTGCAGAGCTTCCAGCCATTGCTGCCTTTCTTACAAAAGTGACATTCTTCCTGAAGTTTTCTGCCTACTGCCCAGCTCTTATCACTACATGGCAGGGTTCTCAGTTTCCTCCAGACCAGAAATCTTCCCTAAGACCTGATGCCTAAGTGTTTCTCCAGGTGCAGTGGCTGAGAACACAGCTGCATCACCCAGCATCTGATGGATAGGTGAATTTTTCAAGCCATCTACAGCTTCCGTGGTCTCTTCTTGTCGGTGGGGCTGACAGGTTCAGTCTCCCTCTTGCCTTTCCCCTGGCCTGGCTGGCTGAGTCATTGTTTCAGGTAAAATCATGTCTGGAGGACAGAGAGGCTAGATAAAGGTCTATTTTCACCATCCAGATGATAACCTGGGAGGTATGTGTGAGGGGGCAGGGGACACATCCTGAAATTGCATTTTTTTTTTTTTTTATGGGGAGGGGGAGGTCAGTTAGACAACCTCCGGGGCTTTTTACTATACCAGGGTCGTATTACACGTGGTACTAATTGGCAGGCCAGCCACCTATCTGCCTGGGGCAGAAGGCTTTGAAAAGTCAGTGTGGCTTTTGGCCTCTAAGTTTTACACTCAGTTCCTTAGGGTTGGAGATCCTTTGAAATCAGGACAGCTTATCGGGGAGGATGTTACACCCACTTAATGCCATTTGCTTCCTCTCCTTGAATACTGTTATTCTCTCCTGCCTCCAACCTCCCCTACTTTCAATTTAATGTAGTGATTCATTCAGAATCCTGAACATGGAAGTACCCTGCTCTAAACCCTTTTGCGGCTCCCTACTGCCCTCAGCATGAAGTCCAGATATCCTGCAGTGACCTGCAACACTCAAGTCTTCTCACTGCAGTTACTGTTTTTTTCTTGTATTTTTTGGTTAATCCTCACCCAAGGATATTTTTCCCATTGATTTCTAAAGAGAGTGGAAGGGAGGTGGTGGTGGTGGGGGATGGAGAGACAGAGACATCAATTGGTTGCCTCCTGCATGCCCCAACCTGGGCCAGGATTGAACCTGCAACCCAAGTACGTGCCCTGGACTGGGAGTCGAACCCAAGACCCTTCGGGCTGATGCTCTAACCTCTGAGCACTCTGGTCAGGACTCACTGCAGTTCCTTTTGGTCTCCAAGACTGGAAATTATTCCCTGCCTGGAACCATCTTCCTCGCCTCTTGAACCTCTGAGCTCTTGGCACAGCCCTAATCTCTACAGTGATTACAGATTTGCTGGCCTCTCCCTCACTCTTGAAAGGACACTAATTCATCTCTGCGTCCCCACTGGGTTCCTCTGCAACGCGCGCTTGTACGGATGCCACGCCCGGTGGGCCTGGAGCTAGTGGAGTTGGCCACCTCCGCTCTCCCAGCTCCTCGTCCATCCTGGGCCTCGGAGCAGCTGTAAGTAAACAAGCCAGGTTCAGCGTTCCCGGGCACTGCCTCCATCCCAGGCCCCGGAGGAGGCGTCTTGGATTGTCTCAGGGGAAGGAAGACTAGCTTGCTGGGGAGGAGCCAAAAGAGCAAACGGTTCTTTAACACAGTGTCACTTCCCCACTAACAGCACGATCCCGCCCGCGTTCATGTGCACTGGGACGCAGAGGTCACTAGTCCACGAGTGTCGCCAGTTCACGAAGGGCTCCCCAACTTCCAGCAGGGGACAGACTCTGCCCATCAGGCCGTGCCGAGGCCTCGAACGCGCCGCGGATTGTGCTCGAGGGAGCAGCTGCCATGCCGGCTCATGGGGGCAGACAAAGGCGCAGCCTAGGAAGCGCGGGACCCGCCCAGTAGGGGTGGGCCTACAGCGACGGGAAGCTCCGACTCAGGCCTGATGGGGCTGCCCAGATCTCCGGCTTCGCCCCGCCCAGGCTCGGTCTGGTCCCCGCCTTCTAGAGCCCTCGCCAGGAGGCGTGGGGTGGGTTGAGAAGGTTTGAGTGGTGTCCACGTAACCCTCCGGGGCCCTGATACCTTTCCTAAACCCAGTCAAGCAGAGCAATAGTGCAGCAGCTCGTCACCGAACCCGTAACCTCAGGGCTCCGGGGCCCCTTCCTCGACCTGAGCTCCGCCCAATAAGGAAAGGGATTGCCTCCGATTGGCCGGTGGGCTCCTCAAGTAGAGAGGACTATTGACTTCACACCCGGTGCGCGGGCCTGGCTCAGAAGTTGGGACGGGAACAGAGGCCAAACTACAACTCCCAAGAAGTAGCGGGGCTACTCAGCGCTCCGTAGTCACGTGACTTCCTTCTCCGGGAGACGAGGTCACGCAGTAGGCGGGTGAAAGGGCGGGGCCGTCGGGTTAGCCCGAGGCGCCAGTGGCCTATAGGCGGCCCGGTCAGACGAGTGCGCGGTAGGGGGCGGGGTCGGGCGCGCGGCTCGGCGCGGGAGCGCGCCGGCGGCGGCGGCGGCTGTTGCAGGGCGGGGAATGTCGGCTACTGCGACTGTGGCGGCTTAGGCTGGCAGTGGCGGCACCTCCTGCAGTTCGGCGCGCAGCCAGCTCTAAAGTTCGGAACGGAACGCTCGGCGTCGCGGTCCCCGCCCGGAAAGTTTGTCGCGGAGCCGCTACCTTCTGGCTGGCGCGACCCGGCATGAAGCGGCGCTGAGGAGCTGTCGCCGCTGTAGCTGCCCCCGTCGCTGCCGCCGCCTGAGGAGCCACAGCACCCTGGGCCACGCCGATGACTACTGCAAACTGTGGCGCCCACGACGAGCTCGACTTCAAACTCGTCTTTGGCGAGGAAGGGGCGCCGGCGCCGCCGCCTCCGGGCTCGCGGCCTGCAGGTGGGTGCCGGGCCGGGCGGGACGGAGGAGCGTCCGTTCCTCTTCTTGCGCGCACGAGCTCACCCTCTCCCTGGTCCTTTGCTCGTCCGGTGTCTGGTGACACCGTGTCTGCGTGCGTGTGGTGAGTGAAGAGCGGATTTAAATCGCCGAGGAGGCGTGCGGGTCGCAGCGACGTGGAAGTGGCGCGGGCTTGGCTCGTAGCGAACGAGCGAGCGGGGAAGTCGACTGCGGGACGCCCGGGGCCAGTCGGACTCCTGGGGGGTTCGGAGGCCGAGGGTCGGGGCCCCTGCCCAAGGGGCTTCTGGCGTCGCGTGGTGCGGAGAGAATGTGGCCCCTGTGAAGTGTAAGCGCACTTGGTTTTTCATCTCTTCCGAGTCTTTACACATCTCTATTTGAAAGATGCGCATTCTTGAAGCGTTAGGCGCTCTCTAAAATGCGTGCACACGTCGTGAAGCCTGCTTTTGCTGGGAGAGGAATGCTCTCGTGTTAAGTTCCACTTGTGCAAGTGTATGGTCCACTTTTACTTCGAGGTGTAACTTATAACGGGACTTTGTGAAAAGTAGGTGTGTGTTTTGTTTTGTTTTCTTAAGCAAAGTGTTTCGGAAGATCAGGAGAAAGTGGGGTGCTTTGTTCATAACCGTTGAAAGTTCTGGAAGTCAATTTTATTTTAAGAAAAAGTTCACCCCAGAAGATGGTTTAAAGGAGATGGTGAGCTGGGAAGGCTGGGCACAATAATGCATGGAGGTCAGACCCGTCAGGAAATAGAAACAGGATGGCTGGGGACCTAGAGCTCTCCGGTGACCTGGTTTTAAATACGGTGGTTCATTAAGTTCGCTTTCCCTATTACATACGTAAGGCGAACTTTAAAGGGGAGGTGGATTAAGACTAATCCCTCTTTATTCTTTACGGGTATTAGGTGAATTACCTCACGTTGATATTGATGCTCAACAGCGTTCTGTAGAGTTGCATTGAAAAAACATATTTGAATGTGAGTCTTAAGGATTCATTGGGCTGTATTTTTTTTTTTTAGTCCTTTTAGTCTCTACCCGTTAGATGTCTTTTCAACATAATAAATAATTTACAATAGTTAATTTCAATGCCACTGACATCACTTGAGCACCGATTGTGTGGAAGGTGCTGTTAGAGACTCTGTAGTGTGGTGATAGGCGCAGAAAGGACCGACGCCCGGCGTGGGAAATGGGGCTGAGGGGGCACATACCCAAATCACTCTGCTGCTGAGCCACAGGCAGACCGATTGGTGGTTCTGGTATAACAGAGGTAGAAAGGGAGAGAGTTGTCTTTCTGGTGATGGCGGCATTGAGTTGTACCTAAAATACTCAAACTACCTTGAGTATTTTCATTGAAAAGAAGGTAAACAGTTGGTGATGTCAGCAAACTTAATGGGCACAAACTTCATTAGAGCACATCATATGCCAAATATTTCTATACCAAGTATATGATCAGTAAAGATGTTAACCAGGTTGGGGTCTAGGTTAAACAGCAAACAAAGGCAGGCAGCCCAGAGTCAGCTGGGGTATTGGGATATAGACAAGTCACAAAGCTGAGTTTATCTGCAGTTATCAGGATTGATCAGCTCAGGGTCTATTTCTAAGGTCTTTTCTACTCAGCACCCCCCCAAATAAATAAATAAATAAATATTAATGAAACATATGAGTAATAAAGGAGTATCACCATGTAAATAGGAATTTTATATACATCCAAAATACTGCATAACATTCAAAACCCATCAAAACAGCTTTTTTAGAAAATACATTTTTTATTGATTTCAGAGAGGAAGAGAGAGGGAGAGAGAGAAAAACATCATTGATGAGAGAGAATCATTGATTGCCTGCCTCCTGCACACCCCACACTGGGGATTGAGTCCACAACCCGGGCATGTGCCTGACAGGGAATTGAACCATGACTTCCTCGTTCATAGGTGATGCTCAACTACTGAGCCATGCCGGCCAGGCAAAACAGCTTTTTAAGAAATGATTTTAAAAAGATTTTTAAAAATTGAATTGTAGAGGGAGGGAGGGAGAGAGAGAGAAACATCAGTGTGAGATCGAAACATTGATGGGGTACCTCGTCTCCTGCAGGTGCTCTACTGGAGATCGAGCCTGAAACCTGGGCATGTGCCCTGACCAGGAATTGGACTGACAGCCTTTTGGTGCATGGGACGATGCCCAAAAAACTGAGCCACACTGGCCAGGACCGAAAAATGATTTTTATTTATTTATTTTTGCCAAAAAAAGCCTACATGATCATTTTGATATTAATAGGGGTCTTAGAAGGAATTAAGGTTTGAAACTTGATTTATAACTAAAATTTCTAAAGTTAAATTTGAGCAATTTTATTTGTGACAAAAAAAGTTCACTTTAAAATAATCTAGTTGCTACTTTTTAAAACTCTTTTTAATTAAGGCAAAAATGCACATGACATAAACCATTTTAAAGTTAATGATTCAGTGGCAATACATCATTCACAATGTTGTGCAATTACTACCTCTAGTTCATATATGTGTGTGTGTGTGTGTGTGTATTTCCGAGAGAAGAAGGGAGAGGGAGATAGAGATAGAAACATCAATGATGAGAGAGAATCATCAGTGGCTGCCTCCTGCACACCCCTACTGGGGATCCAGCTGGCAATCTAGGCATGTGCCTTGACCAGGGATTGAACCATTATCTCCTGGTGATGCTCAACCACTGAGTCACACCCGCCAGGCTAGTTCCAAAATATTTTCATCACCCCAAAAAGGAAACCCTGAACCCATTAAATAGTTGTTCCTCATTCTCCCTGACCCTCTCCCAGTTCCTGGTAACCCAGTCCCTAATCTGGGATCTGTCTGTATGGATTTACCTCTTCTGGATATTTCATATAAATGGAATCATACATATGTGACTTTTTTTGTCTGGCTTCTTTCACTTATAATGTTTTTGTGGTTCAACCATGTTGTATTGCATTCCTTTCTATGGCTGAATAACATTCTATTGTATATATTCCCCAATTTGTTTATACATTCACCCATTGATTTGAATAGTGCTGCTATGAATACCTGGCAGCTAATTTTTAAATTCTCATATTCAGAGCTAAGGTTTCAAAATTAATGAGTCACAAAATTAGTTTTCATTTTAATAAGCATAATTACGAGTGTAGTTTGAAGAAACTAAGCGGATTGACTGACATGGTTTTAAGATCATAATATGCAGTAAAATGGGCCATGAGAATAAAATTGCTTGGTAGAATTCAGATCAGTATTGGGTTATATCAGTGTTTTTACTTTTTTTTGGATTCTCTTCCTCACTAGAATGGAAGTTCCATGAGGGCACAGGTATTGTCTATATCTTGTTGGTACTTGTATTATCAGTGCCTAGTATAGTGCTTTGAACACAGTAGACACACAATATTTGTTGACTTAATTAATAAATACTTAACTTTTGAGTCAGTGCTCACTTTTTCGTGTGGTAGAGGATGTTGATGAGACTTGTTTCAGTTCTTTGGTTTTTATTGGTCAGATCCATAAGGCAGCAGATCTTGGTAATTTTGGGCTGCAGGTTTTCCATTTCTAAAGATTTGAGATTACTTGTATCACATCTAATTGCCATTTAGGAGATTTTTGAAAAATATTTGGGGAGGGGGGTAGAGGTTGGAGACTGAAACAAGTCATAAGGGCTGAATTTAATGAATGTCCTAAGTAATATCTTAAGAATGTACTTGTTAAAGTACAAATTAGATGGTTTGATACTTGATAATGTCAGATACTTTTGTGACCGACTTTTAAAGATTTTTGCTTACTGAGATGTTTTGAGATTTTTTCCATTAAAGAAAATTTACGACCTTAGAGTCTTTAGCTTTTTATTTGTTTTATACTATGAAGACAGTGCTGGCTTTGATATTTTGTAAAAAAATTTTGAGATATTTTTTATTCAGAGAGGAAAGGAAAGGGAGAGGGAGAGAGAGAGAGAGAGATAGAAACATCAATGATGAGAGAGAATCATTGATTGGCTGCCTCTTGCACGCCCCACACTGGGGAATGAGCCTACAAGCCCAGTATGTGCCCTGACCAGGAATCAAACCATGACCTCCTGGTTCATGGTTTGACACTCATCCACTAAGCTATGCCTGCCGCGCCTAGCTTTGATTTTTACAGTTAAAAATACCCTAGCAGGGTATGGCTCCGTGGATAGAGCATCAGCCTGCAGACTGAAGGGTCCCAGGTTCGATTCCAGTCAAGGGCACATGCCTGGGTTGCAGGCTCCATCCCCAGTAGGGGGCGTGCAGGAGGCAACCAATCAATGATTCTCTCTCATCATTGATGTCTCTAGCTCTCTTTCTCTCTCCCTTCCTCTCTGAAATCAATAAAGAAATATATATATAAAAAATGAATCAAGCTATTTTGTTTAAACTTTCTTTTACTAGACACCTAGCTTCACAATGAAGGTATACCTCAATAATAGAGAATTTAAAATTGGCAAGTGTTTGATGTAGTTTATCAACATTATTTGCCATTATAAAGGGTATCTTCTGATGCTCTTCATTAGTATACTGATTGTATATCTCTAAGTTAATTTGATGTTATATAAATCTTTACTTTTCAAATTTAAAGTTTTCTTCTCAGGGTTTGTTCATTATTAAATATTGACTTTCTAGTATATTGTGTGTAGTATCTATCTACTGCCACTTTTTAAAGGGGGAGAAATATCTTAGATACAGTATGTATTTTTGATATGTGTACTTTTGTCATATAGCACTTTAACAATCCATCTTTTTCATATGCAAAGTTGAGTTATTCCTAGATCATTGTCTGATCTTTAATCTGCAGTGTTTTACTTCATTTAGTGCTTGGAAATCTAATTCATGTGTTCTTTATAATCTACTGTCTTAGATAAATTTATTTTCTCACTTTTCAGTTTTTATTGATATTATTTACTCAACAGTTTTGCTTTATCTTGTGTTAAATGGGGTAATGTACTATTTAAAGCTCTTGGCACAGTCTTTGGTCTAGTGGTGCTCATTAAGTGGTGGTAGTTAACATTTCTTTAAAAAACATACATACAAAAAACTGGTGATAGGTTATTTTTAACCTCCTCCTCTTTCCTCGACGTTTTTCCCTATACTAAACGAAAACATATTGGAGAGACAGTCATTTAAATCTTACTTAGATAAGTTGGAATGTGTATCATAGACATTTTTATTTTTATTTCTTAATTCTGTTATTTTCAATTTTGCCTCCTTTCTCATATCTTAGTATAAATATAAGAATTGATGGTCATTCACTTTTAATCATGTTTTTCTACTTATGTTTTCATAACTTCATTACTGACTCAGTATGGTGTAAAGATGGTTGATTTGCAAACCATACTAAGTATAATTGGATATTTAAATCAGTATGAAAAAAGGAAGTTGCTTGTATGGTTTCCTATAGAAGTTAATAGTGTGTTTATACAGTGCATTAGGTACTGTGCAGGAGAATTTGGTTACTGCTGAGCCGTACTTTCATACTATAGGTCAGCTTTTTCTTTAGACTTGAATGCAGAGAGAATATGTATTAGGTGATTGAGTCAATGATAAACTTTCACTATTGAATTTAAAAGAATTTTTATTTTTTAAATATATTTTATTGATTTTTTACAGAGAGGAAGGGAGAGGGATAGAGAGTTAGAAACATCGATGAGAGAGAAGCGTCGATCAGCTGCCTCCTGCACACCCCCTACTGGGGATGTGCCCGCAACCAACGTTCATGCCCTTGACCGGAATTGAACCTGGGACCCTTTAGTCCGCAGTCCGACGCTCTATCCAGTGAGCCAAACCAGCTAGGGCGAGAATTTTTGTTTTTTAAATTTTTTTCATTGATTTCAGAGAGGAAGGGAGAGAGAGAGAGAGAAACATCAATGATTGGTTGCCTCCTGCATACTCCCTCCTGGGGATTAAGCCTGCAATCCGGGCATGTACCCTTAACGGGAATCAAACCCGGGACCCTTCAGTCCGCAGGACGATGCTCTATCCACTGAGCCAGACCAGTTAGGGCTTATGTTAATTTTTTCAATGAAGTGTGATCAGAAAGACATTTTTGTTAAGAAAATGTGGAATTTGTTTTTCTTGAGAGAAAGCAATGAAATACTGCTATATAAAATGGAAATCTTTTAAGAGCATATAATGAGTTGAATGTGTCCTTTATTTTCCTTCTTACTATTGAGGAGTTGATCATTCAATATGGTGATGTTTTATTTTTAAAAATTATCTTATTATTATTTATCTGTTTGTTTTTCAACATCATTTTTTTTTAATCCTCACCCGAGGGTATTTTTTCCCATTAATTTTTAGAGAGAGAGAAAGACTGATGTGAGAGAAACATCGATTGGTTGCCTCCTGCACTCGCCCTGGAGCTTGCAAACAAGGTACATGCCCTTGACAGGAATCAAACACGGGACCCTTCAGTCCGCAGGCCACGCTCTGTCCACTGAGCCAAACTGGCTAGGGCGGGTGATGTTTTATTTTAAATAAGAGGCGGTATTGAGGAAGCCATAATGCAGTGAAGTCAATTGCATTACTCTTAAGAGAAAGAGGAAACCCGAGTAAGTGGAGCCTCATTTGATAGTAAGCGGTAGTTTGCTCACAGCAGTAACATAAATAAGGGAGGTGTTGTCTAAAGCTGTCCTGGTGGGTCAGGGGAGTAGACACAGCAGACTTGGCAGTAAGCCTGGCTTCTAAAACAAAATCCAAGTCATCAAATTTGCCCAGGCATGCCATATGAGGTTCAAGTAACAGTGGAATTTAAGAGGAGTTTGTTCAGGGAGGCTTAGGAGAGTCACAAGCAGGAGCAAACTTTATTAACAGCCATAATTTTAATTCAAACATAGCCTATGTATACATATATTTCTGCATATTTGGTAACCCTATATAATAAAAGCCTAATATGCAAATCAACTGCACAGCGGAATGATCGATCGCTATGATGTGCACTGACCACCAGGGGGCAGACACTCAATGCAGGAGCTGCCCCCAGCCCACAGGCCCTGACCAGCGGTGGCGGGGGGCAGAGCCGTTGGGGGGTGTCCCTCCCCCCGCCCCCTTCGCCCCGCTGGTCGCCCTGCAGATTGGCCCTGATCACCAGCCAGGCATAGGGACCTTACCCGTGCATGAATTTTGTGCACCGGGCCTCTAGTGTTTATATAAATACATTGCATGACTCTCACCTGTTTGCCTCACTTTGGTAAACTTTAGAAGAACAGTTGGACCTGTAAGATTTGTAGAATGGCCTGTGAATTGTCTTTGAATTGATAGCTGAAATTTAATTGTTGAGACAGTTCTAATTAACATATTGGTATTCTTGTGTGTAAGGCAAACATGTTAAATTCAGAGGCTAACACGGGCCAAATAAACAAGGTTTAAGTTTTTCTTGTTCTCCAAAGGTGAAATATTTCCTGTTGCGCACACCAAATAAGTCAGTCCAAGACTTGTGACGTGGCAATAGGCTGCTAAAATATTCTCTGCTAGTATTAGTGGAGAGAAGTGGTGCGCCTGCGCATAAAGCGTGTAAGGGAAATGAATGCAACACAATTATAGTAATCAGTCATTAGCAAACGTTATAGTTCGTTATTAATAATTATGTGTACCAGGATGTTGTAAAAATTAAGTTATGAAATTTTTATTAAAACATTTTTTACATACTGTTATATTGGCTGGGTCGCATGTGGCCTGTGGGCCGTGAGTTTGACATGCTTGGTATAAGGGAAGTACATGTCTTTGACAGCCTGAAAACCCCAGGTACACTAGAGAAGTAACTTGAAGGCTTCATTTGCTGACAAAATGTATGGTTTCAGTATGTTTTATGTTACAGAAGCAGGTAAGAGTTTTAATGTTTTAAATATGTTTTCATAAAAAAATGAAATATGTTTTGGTTGTCTTAAAATAAATTTCTAACCCTGGCCGGTATGCTCAGTGGTTAGAGTGTTGGCCCGCAGACTGAAGGGTCTCAGGTTTGATTCGTGGTCAAGGGCACATACCTGGGTTGCAGGTTCAATCCGATCCGACCCCTCGTTAGGGCAGGTCAGGGAGGCAACCAATTGATGTGTCTCTCTCACATCAGTATTTCTCTTTTTCTTCTTCCTCTCTCTCCTCCTCCCTCCCTCCCTTCTACTTTCTCTAAAAATCAATGGAAAAAGTATCCTTGGGTGAGGATTAACATCAAAAAGAATTTCTGTATTTCTTAATTTTGTGTTACATTTTCTTCATCTTCATTGTTTAATTGGAAAATTGGTAGGATTATGTGAGCTTTGAAATTATAAATTTTTTCAGTAATGTTGATTTGTATTATATATTAAAATACTTCTAAAAGCATTTTTTCCCCATCAAGTTAATCATTGGCCAGAACACTGTAATGGACAATTTGTGAGTTATACTTAAATGTAAATATTTTTTAGTATTACTTTAAAAGAAAAAAGGTTGTTAAATAAAAATGACATTCAGGAAAAAAAATGATATTCAAAATTTGCTGAAGCTAGATCATGGTATATGGGAGCTCATTATAATCTCTGTACTTTTGTGTATGTTTTAAAATTTTCATAATAAATTTTAAAAAGTTCAAGTTCTTCAAGGTACAGATTAGGGTAGGAAAAATGTTCACTTTAAAAAATAGCATTGTGAAGTTAATAGGATTTGCTATTATATGTAATTTTAAAAAATTGGTTTAACAAACAAAAATTAATTGTGGTATGTCTGATTTACAAAACCCATTTCTTTTTTTTCTTTTTATTTATTTATTTATTTATTTATTGCTTAAAGTATTACAATGGGTATTACATATGTGTCCTTTTTCCCCCCCCACCCTTGACAGTCCCCTGGCCTCCCCTACCCCCCAGTGTCTTATGTCCATTGGTTATGCTTATATGCATGCATACAAGTCCTTCGGTTGATCTCTTACCCCGCTCCCTCCTGCCTCCCAACCCTCCCCGGCCTTCCCGCTGCAGTTTGACAATCTGTTTGAGGCAGCTCTGCCTCTGTATCTATTATTGTTCAAAAGTTTATAATGGTCTCTATTATCCATGAATGAGTGAGATCATGTGGTATTTTTCCTTCATTGACTGGCTTATTTCACTTAGCATAATGCTCTCCAGTTCCATCCATGCTGTTGCAAATGCTAAGAGTTCCTTCTTTTTTACAGCAGCATAGTATTCCATCATGTAGATGTACCACAGTGTTCTAATCCATTCATCTACTGATGGGCACTTAGGCTGTTTCCAGATCTTAGCTATGGTGAATTGTGCTGATTGGTGTTTCTGGTTTCTTGGGATATATTCCTAGAAGTGGGATCACAGGGTCAAATGGGAGTTCCATTTTCAGTTTTTTGAGGAAACTCCATGCTGTCTTCCATAGTGGCTGCACCAGTCTGCATTCCCACCAGCAGTGCACAAGTGTTCCTTTTTCTCCACATCCTCTCCAGCACTTGTCGTTTGTTGATTTGTTGATGATAGCCAGTCTGACAGGTGTGAGATGGTACCTCATTGTTGTTTTGATTTGCATCTCTAGGATGATTAGTGACTTTGAGCATGTTTTCATATGTCTCTTGGCTTTCTGAATGTCCTCTTTTGAAAGGTGTCTATTTAGGTCCTTTGCCCAGCTTTTGATTGGATTGTTTATCTTCCTTTTGTTAAGTTGTATGAGTTCCCTATAAATTTTGGAGAGTAGGCCCTTATCAGATATGACATTGGCAAATATGTTTTCCTACGCAGTGGGTTTTCTCGTTGTTTTGTTGATGGTTTCTTTTGCTGTGCAGAAGCTTTTTATTTTGATGTAGTCCCATTTGTTCATTTTCTCTTTAGTTTCAAGTGCCCTAGGAGCTGTATCAGTGAAGAAATTGCTTCGGCATATGTCTGAGATTTTGTGGCCTTTGGATTCTTCTAGAATTTTTATGGTTTCCTGTCGTACATTTAAGTCCTTTATCCATTTTGAGTTTATTTTTGTGTATGGTGTAAGTTGGTGGTCTAGTTTCATTTTCTTGCATATATCTGTCCAATTTTCCCAACACCATTTATTGAAGAGACTGCCTTGGCTCCATTGTATGTTCTTGCCTCCTTTGTTAAATATTAATTGAGCATATTGGTTCCGGCCGATTTCTGGGCTCTCTGTTCTATTCCATTGATCTATATGCCTGTTCTTGTGCCAGTACCAGGCAGTTTTGAGAACAGTGGCTTTGTAATACATCTTGATATCTGGTATTGAGATCCCACCTACTTTGTTCTTTCTCAGGATTGCTGCAGCTATTCAGGGTCTTTTTTTATTCCAGGTGAATTTTTGGAGAGTTCGTTCTAGATCTGTGAAGTATGCCGTTGGTATTTTGATGGGATGTGCGTTGAATTTATAGATTGCTTTGGGTAGTATGGACATTTTAATGATGTTGATTCTACCAATCCATGTACACGGTATGTTCTTCCATCTGTTTATGTCTCCATTTCTCTTTTTGATTGGATAATATTAGCAGTGGGATGGTGAAGTGACTTTAGTGGTGTATATAAATATGAACTAGACTGATTTTTATATACTTTCAAGTAGGTATTTTTTAATTTTTAAAATGCTTTCTAAGAAGTGACTATATGGGGTTAGAAAAATTTACTTGTTTCGTAATTGAATGGTTTAAAATTATCATTATATTTATTTTTTGAAAATTAAAAAGAAATTAATGTTTGATCATGTTGCTTGTATCCATCAGTCTAATATTTATTGAGTATTGTCAATTCACTTGAACTTTTATATTTATGAAATGAAACTACAGAACTTGGTCTTAATTATAAGAACAGATATTTAGCGCTGACCAGTTTGGCTCAGTGGATAGAGCACCAGCCTGAGGACTGAAGGGTCCCAGGTTTGATTCTGGTTAAGGGCATGTACCTTGGTTGCGGGCACATCCCCAGTTGGGGGCGTGCAGGAGGCAGCTGATTGATGTTTCTCTCTCATCGATGTTTCTGACTCTCTATCCCTCTCCCTTCCTCTCTGTAGAAAATCAATAAAGTATATTAAAAAAAATTTTTTTTTAATCATATAATTTAGAGATTAACTCACAAAAATGGAAATTTATATCTTCCATTTTGCCATTTGTGAGATCATTGAATACTATGATTGAATATTAAATATTAAAGGAATACAAGTTTTAACCTTGTCCTTTATTTAAGAAAAGTCTTTGAGGAAAATATAAAAAATTTTATCTAACTGTTACTTTTAGTTTTTTTATTCCAACATAAGAAATTAAGGAAACTTGCCAAAACCGGTTTGGCTCAGTGGATAGAGCGTTGGTCTGCGGACTGAAAGGTCCCAGGTTCGATTCCGGTCAAGGGCATGTACCTTGGTTGCAGGCATATCCCCAGTAGGAGGTGTGCAGGAAGCAGCTGATCGATGTTTCTCTCTCATCGATGTTTCTAACTCTCTATCTCTCTCCCTTCCTCTCTGTAAAAAATCAATAAAATATATTAAAAAAAAAAGAAAAGAAAAAGAAATTAAGGAAACTTGATATTTTCTCTGTTATCAACATTTATAGTTTTCACTTCCGTTCAGTAAAGGTTCTTCAATTAAAAATAGCATTCAGGAAAAAAAATGACATTCAGAAATTGTTGATGCTAGATGATACATATATAGGGATTCATATTCTCTGTGTTTGAAAACTTTCTTAGTACAAAGTTTTGAAACCTTTTATTTTTTTGTTGGTTTTGAAAGAGAGAGATGAGAGAGAGAGAGAGAGAGAGAGAGAGAGAGAGAGAGAGAGAGAGAGAGAGAGAATGAACATCAGTTTGTTTGTTCCACTTATTTACGCATTCATTTGTCTTGTATGTGCCCTGACCGGGATGGGACCTGAACCTTGGCCTGTTGGGATGACGCTTAATCAACTGAGCTACCAGGCCAGGGCTTAAAACCTTTCTGACCAAGATATCAAGTAAGAAATACATTTAACGCCGAAACCGGTTTGGCTCAGTGGATAGAGCATCGGCCTGTGGACTGAAAGGTCCCAGGTTCGATTCTGGTCAAGGGCATGTACCTGGGTTGCGGGCACATCCCCACTGGGGGATGTGCAGGAGGCAGCTGATTGATGTTTCTCTCTCATCGATGTTTCTGACTCTCTATCTCTCTCCCTTCCTCTCTGTAAAAAATCAATAAAATATATTAAAAAAAAAAAAGAAATACATTTAACATTTCAACCTAGCACAACCATACGTATTTATACACAGAAAATAGAAGTTTCACATAAAAGTGTTTATCTTTATGCTATGGCATTACCTTGACATTTTCTTTTTCATTATTTTAAAAACCTAGAGGCCCGGCCCTAACTGGTTTGGCTCAGTGGATAGAGCATTGGCCTGTGGACTGAAGGGTCCCGGGTTCAATTCCGGTCAAGGGCACATCCCCAGTAGGGGGTGTGCAGGAGGCGGCTAATCGATGTTTCTCATCGATATTTCTAATTAGAGAGTTAGAAATCAACAAAATATATTTTTAAAAAACAACCAAAGGCCCAGTGCACAAAATTTGTGCACTCAGGGAGAGCCCTCATCCCAGCCTGTGTCCTCTTGCAGTCTGGAAGAGATAGGTATTTCCATTTTATACCTGAGGTAGAATTGACCATCTGGAAAGTAGAAGAATTGGTATTTGAATCTTGGTTTTTTGACTTGGGTTCTTCCTACTATGCAACTTGCTTCACCACTACTCCCAGAAAGAGTTTAGTACAGAAATATTCAATTTTTCCTTTGGTGAAGCCAATACTCATGGCAAACACCTGGAATCAAACATATCTGAGCCAGGATTTACAATTCACACGTGTATTACCGTGATTAGATTTTTCTGCTTTTGACTCAAAATGGCTGCTTGAGGGAAGCCTCTTACTCCTTGCCTGCTCAAGAGATTTTAAAATGGTAATAGTGAAGAGCCCTGGCCAGGTAGTGCAGTTGGTTAGAGCAGTGGTTGGCAAACTGCGGCTCGCGAGCCACATGCGGCTCTTTGGCCCCTTGAGTGTGGCCACGAAGTTTCAATCACACTGTACGTGTGCGCCCGCACGTGGTATTTTGTGGAAGAGCCACACTCAAGGGGCCGCAGTTAGAGCATTGCCCCAATAAGCCAAGGTTCCCTGTTCCATCCCTGGTCAGGACTTATATGTTTTTGTCTCTCCCCCCTCTCCCTGTTCTCTCTCTAAAATGAGTAAATTAAAAAAAAACACACTTTTTTTTTTATGGTAGCAGTGATACAGCCAAGCCAGTAGAGTGTCTGCACAGCTAACTGTGCTAGGCCCAAATTTGGCTCTTCTGGGCCTTTTCTCTTTGCTTCCTTGTGGACCTAGAGGTCAAAAGGCCTTGTAGTTTAAATGCTGAGGATTTGGCCTTTCTCTTTGGCAACTCCCTCCCATGTTGTGCTGGTTACAGTTTGATTTGTGACCTTCACAGTCTATTTTGCACTTCAGATTTAAATTTTAAAACATTTTTAGATTTGTCATTAAAACTGCCCTGAACCTAAATGAGGGGAAAGTTCAGAATTTTAAAAATGCTAAATTACTAGTTAGGGCAGGTTTTTGTGGAGTTTTTTAAATATTTGCTTTCACATGTTCCAAAAGGTATATGAGTACTACTTATTTCTTTGGTTGAATTTAGAACCCAAGTAAAACTGTTCTACCTTCTGTAGCTACTAACACTGATACACATTTTTCCCCTCGATATTTTGATCAATTTGCCGTCTGCCACTTATTTTTATCTCCTAAGATCAGCACTGCCTGTTGGGCTTCTCTTTGTCTAATACCAATTTCTTTATTACACATACCCAGTTGTTTCTGAGCTTTTCCAGAACTCTTTTTCAGAGCAAAGACAAGAAGGCTTTTTTGTTATGTTACCTAGTAAATATTGACTGATCCCTATTTTGAAACTCATGTTGACTTTTATCATCTGATCACTATTTGAAAGGAATAGTAATTCTTTAAATTTTCTAGTTTAAACATTTGCAATTAGTTACATTTGGTTGGGGAAGGGAAAGAGATACACTGACTTCACATGGCTCTATTCTTTAAAAGTGAGGAAGGACTTTTCCAGAAACCTACAGCAAACTTAACCTCTCATTCATTGACCAAAATTGGGTTACTTTTCTTTTCCTAAATTAGTCTCTGGTAAAGACTGATGGAATTATTCTTAGCCAGCCAGGCCCATCCCTTGGCCGGAGGATGTGGTTGGCTTCTCCTGAAGCACATGGCTGCATGGAAGTGGAGTAGATATATGGAAGAAAATCTGTTGGGAGGGAGGAGAAAATAGATGCCGAAGTGGGGGTTGAAGTCAACCAAAATAATCTTCTGCACTTACTATTCATAGTATGCTAGCAATTGAGGAACTTTAAAATATAAACACGATTTTTACTATGCAATTACTTTTTCTGGCCTTGGCTTTTACTATGTAATTACTTTTTCTGATATTGGCTTTTTCTCTTACGTTGTCATAGTTCTTGGGGGTGGACATGGGAGCTTATGTAAGTGCAGAGAATGAAGTATGGCTAGTAGATTTCTGTGTTCCTTGTGGTTCAAGTGGAATCAGATAGTCAAGCAAATATCCGGAAGCATAAAGACAGAGTCATCTAATTAAGCCAATCCTGACTTTTCAAAATAGAGATAATAAAGTATTTTTAAAGTTTTTTGAAAGTGTGTTATTTTACTCTCTGTCTTTAAGGTTACTCTGAAAGATAAAATAGAAGGATATGATCTGGGAAGAGAAAGTAGAAACTAGATAAGAACATTGTATAAGATCTTAAAAGGGAAGGGACCATTAGCTGAGTGAATACACTAAACTATTCAATCTTTTAATAAAACTTATTGTGTCACTTTATTGGAGTGGACATGTGAATAATACAGGTACGGAGAAGGCCCTCTGAGAGCATAAGTGACAGCTTAACTTTGAGAGGTTAGAGAAGAAGTTACAATTGAGCTAAATCCAGTATATTGTGTTTCCTGGGTAGATAGGTAGCAAGTACATTTCAGGCCCATTGATGACCACAGCTGAAGACACAAGTTAGAGAGCATAGTCCTTTAATTTGGAAAGGTTGAAGATCAGGCTATAGTAATCAGATGTGGCTAGAGATGGAGAGCCTATTATGCTGTAGTGAGGAGTTTTGGGCTTTTAGATTAAAGATAGCAAGAAGCAACTAAAGCAGTGGTTCTCAACCTTCTGGCCCTTTAAATACAGTTCCTCATGTTGTGACCCAACCATAACATTATTTTCGTTGCTACTTCATAACTGTAATATTGCTACTGTTATGAATCGTAATGTTAATATCTGATATGCAGGATGGTCTTAGGTGACCCCTGTGAAAGGGTCATTCGACTGCCAAAGGGGTCGTGACCCACAGGTTGAGAACCGCTGCAAAGGATTCTGAGCTGGACAGGAATGTCAGATTTGTCTTAGACCTCTCTGCTACACTGTGGATAATGGGTTGTGTAAGGCAGGAATGGAGGTGGGGCAAATGTACCTGAGAAATGATAAGGGCAGACAGAGTAGTAGAGATGGCAAGGTGGGAATAAAGCTGAGACAGATTTAGGAGAAAGAAATCAATAGGACCTGATATCAATTGAGTAAGGAAAGGAAGGAGGCTAGGATTATTTTTATTTTTCTAGTTTGGGTCAGTTGTGGTAGATAGAGAAACAAGTTTGAAGGTAGAGAGAGGGGGAAGATGATTCAGTTTAGTAAAATGTGCCACGTACTATGAGAAGTCTGAGAGGCTTATATATCATTTTACCAGAGGGATCAAGTGTGGAGAAGAAACTAGACAAAATAAAAGAGGAGTTTTGGCTTCTGGAGATTGTAAATTGTGGCAAGATGCTTGCGAAATATATGATAAATAAGGGTTATAAGATTTGTTATGCAGATAAGAGAAGTTCCCCTTTTCCTGGTACTAGAGAGGGAACACCTTTATAAATGGAAATTTATGTCCCCTTTACAAAGAGAAATTTATGCCCTGCTTTTTTAGGCAGCAAGGGAGAGGCAAAGAGTTCTTCCTATGTCTGTTCTTTTTCATATACCTTCAGCTCAGTCCTTATGCCGAAGTGGTATGTTTTGATGTGGTATATTTTGATCCCCTTCAATAATAAGCTGTACTTATTTAAAGTGTACAGTTTGATGAGTTTTGACACATGTATATCTATGAAATTTTCACTGCATTCAGGATAGTGAACATATTTATCACCCCCAAAGTTTCCTTGTAATCATTCCCTCACACTCACCTTTCCCCTTTACCTAGACAACCATTGAAGTCACTATAGAAAACACATAAATGGAGTCATGAAGTATATACTCTTTTTTGGCTTGGCTTCTTCCACTTGGCATTGTTATTTTGAGATTTATCCACATTACTGAGCATATCAGTAGGTTATTCATTTTTATTGGAGAGTAATTTCCATTGTATGCATATAACACAACTATTTTACCCGTTCACCTCTTGATGGACTTTTAGATTGTTTCCAGGTTTGACCTATTACAAATAAAGCTGCTATGAATATTCATGCATTCGTCTGTGTGCGGACATATTTCCTTTACCTTTGGATGATAGGTATAAGTTTAACTTTTCGAGAAACTGCTGAACTTTGCTCAGGTGGATGTATCATTTTACGTTTCTACTAGCAGTGGAATGAACATTTCCACATCCTCACCAGTTGGTATGGTTAGTCCTTTTAATTTTAGGCATTCTAATCGGTGTGTAGTGGTATTTCCTTATGGTTTTATTTTATATTCCCCTATTACTAATGCTGCTGAGCATCTTTCTATGTGTTTTTTTTTGCTATCTTGTATATCTTTTTTGGTGAAGTGTCTGTTCAGGTCTTGCCTATTAAAACTTTTTATTTTGAAATAATTATAGTTTCATAGAAAGTTACAAAAATATATATATAAAGGGAGGTTCTGGGTATCCTTCACTCTGTTTTCTCCAGTTTCATCTTGTGTAACTATAGTATAATATTAGGACCAGGAAAATAAAATTGGTACAATCCACCAAACTTATTCAGATGTCATCAATTTTACATGCACTCATTTGTGTGTGTGTGTTTGTACTTCTATGCAGTTTATCACACATGTTGATTTGTGTAACCATCATCACAGTCAAGATACAGAACTATTCCATTACCACAAAGTTCCATCTCACTAACCTCTTTATGGTCACACCCACTTCCCTCCCTCCCCTCCCCAGTCTCTAATTCCTGGAAACCACTGACTGTTCTCCATCTCCATAATTATATTTCAAGAAAACGTTATATAAATTGAGTCATATAGTATTTAACCTTTTAAGGTTGGATTTTATCACTTAGTCTAATTTCTTAGCAATTCTTACAAGTTGTTGCATATATTAAGTTTTAATTACTGAGTAGTATTTGTTTAACCTTTTTTTTAATCTTTAATTTCTTTATTGGTTAAGGTATTACAAGTGTGTCCTCATCCCCCCCATTAACCCCCAACCTCCCCGCCCCCCCCCCCCCCTCATGTTCTCATCCCCCTGTTGTCCATATGCATTGGTTTGGCGTATATGCACGCATACAAGTCCTTTGGTTGATCTCTTCCCCTTACCCCCACCCTCCCCTAGTTTCCCTCTCGGGATTGATAGTCTGATCGCTGTTTCTCTGTCTTTGGATCTGTCCCTGTTCATCAGTCTGTGTTGTTCTATGTTTAACCTTTGTTTAAACAATTTGTTTAATCTTTACCCATTGAAGGGCATTTGGTTATTGCCAATTATTGGCTATTATGAATAAAGTTACTATGAATATTTGTGTACAGGTTTTTGTGTGAATATGTTTTTATTTCTTTGGTTGTAAGTTCCCAAAAGTAGTTGCCTCCCAACCTCCAATATGGGAGTTTAGTATTGTAAGAAACTGCCAAGCTTTTACATTCCCACCAGCAGAGCATACGTTGCCCAGTATCTTTGCATCTTAGGCAGCATTTAGTGGTATCACTGTTTCTTATTTCAGTCATTCTGAAGAGTAGTGGTATCTCATTATGGCTTTAAATTATATTTCCCTAATGACTAATACTATTAAGCATTGTTTTTATCATATATCTATCATTTTTAGTCAAGTATCCATTGAAGTATTTGCCTCTGTTAAAACTGGATTTTCTTAAGTGTTGAGAATTCTTCACTATTTTTAGGCACATCTTTTATCAGATACACACCTTACAAAGAGTTTTTCCCACTCTATGGTTTGTCTTTTCATTAACAGTGTGTTTTACAGAAGTTTTTAGTTTTAATGAAATTTGATTTATCAATTTTTTCTTTTATGGATTATACTTTTGATGTTATATCTAAGAAATCTTTGCTTAAATTAAGTTCGCAAATATTTTCTTTTAGGTTTTCTTTTGGAGGTTTTAGAGTTTTCAGTTGTACATTTAGGTCTATGATCTATTTTGACTTTTTTGTGTGTGTGTATGATGTAAGGTATGGACCCAAGTTCATTGTTTTTGTGTGTTTTTTAATCCTCATCTGAGGATATGTTTCTATTGATTTTCAAAGCGAGAGGAAGGGAGAGAGAGAGAGAGACATCGATGTGAGAGAAACATGGATCAGTTGCCTCCTGTACATGCCCTGAACCTGCAATGTTTTTGGTATATGGGAGGATGCTCCAACCAACTGAGCTAACGGGCCAGGCCCCAAGTTCATTGTTCTTAACATACGGGTATCCAGTTCTAGCCCTGTTTATTGAAAAGGCTATCTCCTTTGAAAAAGCTGTCCTTTCTCCACGGCATTGTCTTTGCAACTTTGTTAAAAATTAGTTGACTAAACATGAGTGAGTTTACTTTTGGACTCTGTTCTATTTTGAGCTCTGTGTCCTTTACTGATACTACAGTATCATGATTACTGTACCTTTATAGTAACTCTTGAAATCAAATAGTGTCACTTTTTCAATTGTGTTCTTTATCAAATTGTTTTGGCTATTCTAAATCCTTTGACTTTTTATGTAAATTTTAGAATCAGCTTGCCAATTTCTACAAAAATACTTATCAGAATTTTGATTGGGATTGTATTGAATCTGTAGCACAGTTCTGGGAGAACTGCTATCAGTATTAAGTCTTCCAATCCATGAATAAAATGTCTCTCTCCATTTCCTTTATTATTTTATTATATATTTATTAGTTTATTACATATTACTATTATTTAATTTCTCAGCAATGTTTTGTAGTTTTCAGTATACAGGTCTTACTACTGTAAGTGTTGCTATAAACATTCATGTACAAGTTTCTGTGTGTGGAGATGTTTTCATTTCTATTGGGTATATACCTAAGAGTAGAATTGTTGAATTATATGTTAATTCCATGTTTAATTCTTTGAGGAGCTGCCAGACTTTTTCACACTAGCAACACCATTTTACTTTCCCATTAGCAATGTATGAAAGTTCCAATTTCTGCACACCCTCGCTAATAATTATTATTTCTAATTTTTGGTCTCTCACTATGGTTTTGATTTGCTTTTCTCTAATAACTAATGATGTTGGGTATCTTTTCATGTGTTTACCAGCTATTTGTATATTGTCTTTGGAGAAATGTGTATTCAAGTTCTAAAAGTAGTGCCATTTTAAAATTGGGTTGTTTGTCTTTTTGTTGAGTTGTAAGAGTTTTTTATATATTCTGCATACTTTTTGAAGATATGTTATATGCTTGTAATATGGTACATTCTTTTTACATTGTGTGCATTTCATCTTGGAATCCCCCAAACTTCTGGTTGGTTTTTTAAAATTTGCATATGTTAACGTTCATTCTTTATGATGTATAGTTGTGTGGATTTTGGTAAATGTATAGAGTTATGTATTCCTTACCCCAATACCATACAGAACAGTTCCATCATCTTAAAAATCTCCCATGGACCACCTTTGTAGTTACCCACTCCCTCTTCCTTTGTGTCTAGTTTTTTTTTTTTTCAATTTGCATAATGGATTTAAAGATGAGACATTCAACCATGGCATTGTATGTATTACTAGCTAGTTTCTTTTTATCACTATAAAGTATTCCACTGTATGGATGTACTGAAGTTAGTTTATACAGTCACCTGTTGAAAGATATCTCTTAGTTCCTGATATTTGGCAGTTAATAATAAATCTTCTGTAAAGAGTCACAGGTTTTTATTTTCTGCTTTCATCTTTAGTATTGCCTTTCAAGTAGAGTAGTTTAAGAAGGAGTGGTTATTGTCTACCTCATCAGGAATATTGATAGAGGTGTGCAGACTGTATTAAAGGCTGGATGAGACCTGAAGCTAGATAATTTTGAAAGTGATAAAGGAAAAAAAAAAGCAAGTAAGTGGAGATAGTGACAATACACTACTCTTTCTAAAAATTTAGTTTTTAGGTCAAGGTCTCTTAACTTTGGTAGTATTGACAATTCACACTGATAATTCTTTGTTTTGGGGGTCTTAGTTGTATATTGTAGGATGTTTAGCAGCATCCCAGGCACCTACTTGCTATATTCCAACAAGTACCCTTGCAGAGGTAACAACCAATAATACTTCCAAACATTGTCAAATGATCCCTGAGCAGCAAAATTGTCCCCATTGAGAACCAGTGTTTTAGAGGAAGGAGGAGAAAGAAGACCCTAAAGAGGAATTCAGATCTCAGGGCAGCTTTTTAAAGGAAGTGACAGATTGGGGAATGTTGAAGCTATGGGAGAGAAGATAACTGATGAAACTAGGGAATGGAATTTAGATGGAGAAATTAGCTTTAAATGGAAGACAGGTCTTTTTTTTTTTCATGAGAAAGAAAGGAAAAGGATAAATTAGGTATTTGTAGAGATACATATATTTTTGAGGGTGGTATAGGAATTAGTGGCTCTCTGCTATGTTTGTCAAGTAGGATCAAAGATCCCTTGCTAAATGGTGTGTCACTTACAATAACTGCCAGAGAAGCAGCATCCTCAAGGGAACCAGCCTTATGTTAGAGAGATGAGGATGGAGGGAACCTCCTGTTAAGAGATTGAAAGCAGACAGAAGTCAGGTGGGAGGTGTCATCCTTGTCAGTAGCCTGAAGCCCAGGGGAAAAGTGCAGAGTAGTAAGGGATTAAGAGAAGAAATTCTATCTAAGAGTGCTGACCCTAGCTTAGTTGGTTAGAGCGTCCTCCCAATATCCCAGGGTTCGATTCCCGGCTTGGGTCCGGAGGCATATAAGAATCAACTAGTGAATGCATAAGTAAGGGGAACAACAAGTCAATGTCTGTCTCTGTCTCTGTCTCCGTCTCTCTCTTCTCCCTCTCTCACAAATCAATAAATAAAAGGTTGTTGTATTTGGGAGGAATGGAAGGACTATATTACATGAATTTCTAGAAAATATGGATCTTGTATGTATACTCATTGAAATTGTAAAGATTAGTGTTCATATCACTTGGTAAAGGACTTACTGATGTGATTTATTACTTTAAAAATTTTTATATTATGCTTTTATTATCTGACTAGAGGCCCAGTGCACGAAATTCGTGCAAGAGTAGGCCCCCCCGCCCCCCCCCCCCCCCGGCTGCTGGCACCGGCTTCCCTCTGGCACCCGGGACCCAGGCTTCCCTCCAGCCGTGGCAGGCACCCAGGACCCGGGCTTCCCTTGAAGCCCTGGCTTCATCCGGAAGGTCGTCCAGAAGGACATCCGGTCTAATTAGCATATTATGCTTTTATTATTATAGATAATATGCTGTTTTTTAAGTAATAGAACCCTATTGACTTAAAAATTATAGTCAATAGTAATATGTATGTTGTTGAGACCCAGGTTTCTGTTTTATTAATGTTATATATAATAAATCTAACATTTATATGATGTCTGTTCTGGATATGATGCTGGGTGTTGATACAGATTATCTAAAATCCTCACAACAACCCTGCAGTGTAGATATTATCCTCAATTTACAGATAAGGTAATTGAAACTCAGACAGACTAACTTGAAACTAAGTGATGTATTTGACTCCAAAGTAAGTGTTCTCTGTTCTATTTTTCTCCTTTAATTCCCTGTCCTCCACTTGTTGGGTTATTCTATACTACCTCCTAAATACTAGGATGCACAATCTATTTTTGTTTAGTGTGGTTTCATTCTGTATTTGTGTTGGAATCATAATTAGACCACTTTTCTTTCTCTCTGCTTTTAAGGGATTTCCCCCCACAGCTTCTCATGGTCATTCTAAGTTTTGTCTTCCATAGTAGCAGCCGTTGTCTGGCTGGCATGCATATATATTATATATATATGCGCGCGTGGATGTTAAGCTGTGATTGGATTGCAGCACTGTTTCTATACTGTTTTATTAATGTTGACTTTGTTCCTACAATCAAGCATTGTAGTGCAATGTACTGTAAATGGTTGTCAAATGATTCTCCCACTTTTTTCTTTTTGTTGTGATAATTCCTTTGATCAACTGTTCATTGTTATTATTTTTCAGCAATGATAGAATCCAGAAATAGTGGAATCATTTATTTTTTAAAACTCTTCTCAGGAAGGATTTCCTTTCTGCTTTGATAGGATATAGTAGAATTGAGTACCTGTGTGAAATTCCACATTTATTCTAGCACCCTGGGCTTCTTGTTTTTTGTTTTTTTAAAATATGTTTTTATTGATTTTAGAGAGAGAGGAAGGAAGAAAGGGGGGAGAGAGGGAAAGAAAGACAGAAACATCTATGTGAGAGAAACATCAGTGGGTTTCCTTCTGCACGCACCCCTATTAGGGACCTAATCTACAACCTGGGCATGTGCCCTGACTGGGAACTGAACCAACAACCTTTCTTCCATGAATGGGACAACGCTCAACCAACGGAGCCATGCCAGCCAGGGCCACACTGTGCTTAAAATATGTTCTTGAGTAAAGTGGATTTCCTTTGCTTAATGAATTTGGGGATAAATTAGTTCAATTTCTTTTGCTTCTTGGTGAATTTTCCCCCTGACTCTAGCTGTGTTAATATAATGTCATTTTCAACATTAATTTTCCTTCTTTTAAAATCACTCATCATTTTTGTTCTAATTTCCTTTCTAATGTGCTAATAATTTTCCTTTCCAAGTTTGGCGAATCGTCTTGAATTTTGCCAATTGATGGCTTGTTAACTCTCATTTTTCTTGCAAAGTTCTATTTCTTTTTTAAGTTATTACAAGTATTATCGAAGTTATACATGCTTTGCTTAAAAAATCAGTGTTCTGCCGAAACTGGTTTGGCTCAGTGGATGGAGCGTCGGCCTGCAGACTGAGGGGTCCCAGGTTCGATTCTGGTCAAGGGCATGTACCTGGGTTGCGGGCACATCCCCAGTGGGAGGTGTGCATGAGGCGGCTGATCGATGTTTCTCTCCCATCAATGTTTCTAGCTCTCTATCTCTCTCCCTTCCTCTCTGTGAAAAATCAATAAAATATATTTAAAAAATAAAAAAATAAAAAAAATAAAATAAAAAATCAGTGTTCAGTAAAGCTTATTGTGGAAAAGTTCCTTGACTCTGCCTCTACCTCACTTTCCTTGCCCCCCTGCCTCGTGGCAGTTGCTTTCATTTCTTTTATCAGTTTCTTTTGGTATTTGCCTTCAGATTTCTAGATAAAGTGCTCTTACTGCTATGTGTTTTTCAGTTTTAACCATTTTCTTTTGACTTTCCATTGTGGAAAGTGCCAGTCTTTTAGATTCTTTTCTTTGTCCTTTATGTTGTGAAATTTCATGATGATGTATGTTAGAATGGATCTGTTTTCATTCATTGTGCTGGTCCTCAGTGATGCTTTATTTCTTTCTCTTCATTTTCTGTTTTCTTCTGGAACTGGAAGTTTCAACTTGGGACTCCTAGAAAATTTTAATATTCTCTTCCATTTCCTATTTGTCTCTTTGCTTAACCCTTTGGAAAAATTCTTTTACTTTTGTTGTTGCCATGGTTTCACCTCCTTTTTCCTCCTAATGGAACCTGAAACCTTTTGGTGTATGAGATGAAACTCCAACCAATTGAGCCACCACACGGCCAGGGCTTATTTTTTATTTTTATTTATTTTTATTTTTGAGAGTACATTTATTAAAGCTGGGGACCGTGAAACAAGGAAGGGCTTAGGACAGAAGAAGCAGCAGGAGAGAGAGCCTAGGTGGGTCTGCTTCAGCTCTCTAGAAATGAGCCTAAGCGGAGCTGCTTTGGCTTAATGGAAAGTCAGAGAAATGGGGGCCTTGGGCAGGTTCAGGGAGTTAGTCAGGGACAAGCTGCCACTGCTCTGCTCTCCAGGTTGCAAGTCTTGTGGGGGTTGCCCTTGGAGTTTAGGAGATGCACACCTGTGGAGGAAGAAGATGGGGTTGGGGTAGGGGGTAGGAGGCAGAAGGGAGAGCATGCCTATTTTATCTTTTAAAAAAAATAAGCACATGTTCTTATTTCAAGGTTACAGTATCTCTTTTTCTCAGGTTATTGAGGATAGGTTTAGGTTTCCCTCTTACTGCGTAGACTTTTTCCTCCACTTTTCACTTGTCTTTAATATTGAAGCTTTTCTCAGATATTTGATGATGTATGGCTACCTGCTTATTTTTTAAAGTGAGGCACCAAAATATTAATGACAGTTCTTTAGTCATAAGCGGCACTTGCTAACTGCAGCCCTCGAACAAGCTTTGTGCCAATCTTGTTTTCAGGTTTGTCTTCACCTCTACTTCCAAAAGTATTTACTTGATGGTAGCACATTTCCTGAATGTTGAGTGGTTTTTGTTGGAAATCAGTTTTCTTTTCATTGCTGGCTTAAGTTTTAGCTTTTTCAGGTGCTAAATCAGTTACCATGAGTACTGCATTCCAGCTTCTAAAATTGTTGCCACGGTTTCACCTCCTGTCCTTTTTGTTTTTGTGACTTTACACTCTTTAAAAAATCCTTTTACTATCATTTAGTGGAGTTTCAGTTGGGAATGGCAAGTGTGTGTCTTCAGTTCACTGGTGGAAGGTCTTTCAATTTGTTTTTGTTATTTGTTGAGGTGAAAATTACCTAACATACAATTAACCACTTAAAAGTATACAATTAAGCCCGTCAGTGTTGGTCAGTGGTTGACCTAGGAACCAAGAGATCACTAGTTTAATTCTGGGTCAGGGTACATGCCAGGGTTGCAGGCTCAATCCCCGGTTGGGGGCATGGAGGAGGAGGCAGACAGTCAGTGATTATCTCTCATAATTAACCCTTTGCGGTCGTATTAAATTTGGACATGGGTGTCACACTGGTCGGAATTAATTTCCATTGAAAGAGCAGTGATACATAACATGCAAGATTATGAAGGATAAACAAGATTTATTAATTCTTTTTTGGAACTACGTCACTACTAGTAGAATCACTACGTCAGAGTCAGTATTCAAGGTGCCAAAATAAAACTCTTCATCGTTACTTTCAGATTTGCAGTACACTTCTTTCGGTAACTTTCTTTTTGCCATTTTGGAGTATTATTTTGAAATATCTTAACAAGCGAGAATGCCTAATTACAGTTAAATGTAATCTGTAAAGCTTTATTTGAAATTTTGCGAAGTATCTCCGAAGCTTGTCGATTTCTTCACTCTCAAAAGGTGACTGACTCGCCACTGTGTTTTGCATGGCGAGTATGGAACGACCGCGTTTGTTTATATTGAGTTTCGATATCTCTGATTTGTCGGGACAGTGTTTTGGTTCGTGACAAGGTCGCTTAGACACTTAAGAGCTTTCGGAGAAATTATGAACTGATACAGGAATGAATAGAGTTAAGATTTGTACGGTTCCTTGCTGTGGTGGCTGAGAGCAGACATACGACCGGAACGGTAAAAAAGCTTTGGTTGCTGAGGGTAGACAAACGACTGCAAAGGGTTAATGTTTCTCTCTCTCTCTCTCTCTCTCTCTCTCTCTCTCTCTTACTCTCTCCCCCCCGCTTTTCTAAAATCAATAAAAATACTGCTGGCTCTGGCCCTGTAGATCCCCGGGACCCGCCCCGCCCAAGCCCTGCGCAGAGCCATTTGCCAGATAGCCTCAGGCAAATGCTAGATTAGCACCGCCCTAGAGATCCAGCACAGAAGCTCTCCCACTGCAGACACAGCGGACTCTCATAGCCAGTTAGCCTGGAGGTCAAATCACCCCCGG
Organism: Myotis daubentonii; assembly: GCF_963259705.1. Taxonomy (NCBI): domain Eukaryota; kingdom Metazoa; phylum Chordata; class Mammalia; order Chiroptera; family Vespertilionidae; genus Myotis; species Myotis daubentonii. The sequence continues at coordinate 45,964,107 of NC_081854.1, read as the reverse complement.
TATTGCCGACAACAATCAAGGCTTAACTACAACAAGACTGCACACAAAGACCACTAGGGGGTGCACCAAGAAAGCATAAAAAATGTGGAGAAAAAGAAACAGGACAAAACTGTCAATGGAGGATATTGAGTTCAGAACCACACTTTTAAGGTCTCTTAAGAACTGTCTAGAAGCCGCCGATAAATGTAGTGAGATCCTCAAGAAATCTAATGAGACCCTCGATGTTATGATAAAGAACCAACTAGAAATTAAGCATACACGGACTGAAATAACGAATACTATACAGACTCCCAACAGCAGACCAGAGGAGCGCAAGAATCAAGGCAAAGATTTGAAATGCAAAGAAGCAAAAAACACCCAACCAGAAAAGCAAAATGAAAAAAGAATCCGAAAATACGAAGAGAGTGTAAGGAGCCTCTGGGACAGCTTCAAGCGTACCAACATCAGAATTATAGGGGTGCCAGAAGATGAGAGAGAGCAAGATATTGAAAACTTATTTGAAGAAATAATGACAGAAAACTTCCCCCATCTGGTGAAAGAAATGGACTTACAGGTCCAGGAAGCGCAGAGAACCCCAAACAAAAGGATTCCAAAGAGGACCACACCAAGACACATCATAATTAAAATGCCAAGAGCAAAAGACAAAGAGAGAATCTTAAAAGCAGCAAGAGAAAGAAACTCAGTTACCTACAAGGGAATACCCATACGACTGTCAGCTGATTTCTCAACAGAAACTTTGCAGGCCAGCAGGGAATGGCAAGAAATATTCAAAGTGATGAATACCAAGAACCTACAACCAAGATTACTTTATCCAGCAAAGCTATCATTCAGAACTGAAGGTCAGATAAAGAGCTTCACAGATAAGGAAAAGCTAAAGGAGTTCATCACCACCAAACCAGTATTATATGAAATGCTGAAAGGTATCCTTTAAGAAGAGGAAGAAGAAGAAAAAGGTAAAGATACAAATTATGAACAACAAATACGCATCTATCAACAAGTGAATCTAAGAATCAAGTGAATAAATAATCTGGTGATCATAATAGAATCAGGGACATAGAAAGGGAATGGACTGACTATTCTTGGGGGGGAAAGGGGTGTGGGAGATGCGGGAAGAGACTGGACAAAAATCATGCACCTATGGATGAGGACAGTGGGTGGGGAGTGAGGGCGGAGGGTGGGGCGGGAACTGGGAGGAGGGGAGTTATGGGGGGGGAAAGAGGAACAAATGTAATAATCTGAACAATAAAGATTTAATTAAAAAAACAAAACAAAACCAAGAAGACCCCACCCATCGCCATTAAGTTATCAGTTATCACTACTCCTTCCCACTCTACCCCCTGTCCTCTGATGACTTCTAGTCTGCTTTCTGTCTCTATGATTTTTGACTGTTTAGATACATCATATAAAAGGCAAAAGGCATCATACAATATGTGACCTTTTTTGTCTGGCTTCTTTCCCTTAGCATGGTGTTTTCCAGGTTCACCAGGTTGCAGCATTTGTCCATATTGTATATATGCACCAAAATTTGCTTCCCCGCCCATTTATTGATGAACATTTAGGTTGTTTCTACCTTTTGGCTATTATGGATAATGTTGCTATAAACATTTTAGTAGTTTTCTGTGAAGACATATCTGCATTCTCTTGGGTGTATATGTACTAGTAGAGGTGGAATTGCTGGGTCCTGTGCTAATTATATGTTTAATTTTTTGAGGCACTGTCAAACTATTTTTGCTGCACCATTTTACTTTGTCACCACTAATGTATAAGGGTTGCTATTTCTCCACATCCTCACCAACTCTTATTTTCTGTGTGTGTGTGTTTTAAATTAAAGCCGTCCTAGTGGGTATGAAATGATGTCTCTTTGTGGTTTGATTTGCATTTCCTTAATGACCAACCAGTGACGTTGAACGTCACTTCATATGCTGTTCCCAATTCATGTATCTTTGGAAAAATGTCTATTTTAAGTCCTTTTCCCATTTTTTAAATTGGATTATCTTTTTGTTGTTGAACTGTAAGAGTTCCTTATATATTAGGTGGTAATTATATATTAGATATGTGACTTGCAAATATTTTCTCCCATTTTTTGGGTTGTCTTCACTTTCCTTTTTTTACATTGAATTTATTGGGGTGACACTGGTTAACAAAAATATACAGGTTTCAGGTGCACAATTCTATAACACATCATCTGTACATAGTATTGTGTGTTTACCACCCCAAATCAAGTCTCCTCCATCACCATTTTTATTGTAGATCACGCAGGGAAAACAAAGGGTAAAATATTTAACTACAGTAGTGTTTGATTATATTCTGCATAATGAGAAAACCTGAAGTCATTTTCAAGGTCCACCATTTCTTTCTTCTTTTCAGTCGGGTCAAGTTTCTAAGCTTTCTAAATCTCCATTTTCCGGCTAATGAAAAGAAAATAGGATTCCACCAAGTCTCCTTTCTACCTACTCCAGGATTTCTGTGAGGATCAAATGAGATGAGGCATGGGAAAATGCATCACAGACATTTGGTTAAAGTATAAAATGTTTCCCCCTGGCCTGTAAAGCAAGTTGTGTTCCTGGGCTGAAGAAACTCCAGGGAGGCTAGTCGTCACTAGGGAGAGAAAACTGGGCGTTGCTACATGATGTCATTACCTGGTGCCCACAGTGACTGTTTTCAGGCTGGGCTGGGCTGTGGACCGCAATGGCGCCATGGGGGTCTTGGCAGCGTTGGCTGTGATTTGGTGGGCTGTCACTCTGGGGTGGTGGCGGGGCCTGTGTCCCACTTGGGGGAAGCCGAGTGTTGCTTTGTGGGCGCCAGGTCCGTGATGCTGTTTCTCTGTAAACAGGCAGTTTACATCACAGCAGCTCCTGTGTTGAGCGTCTTCCCCCTGGTGGTCAGTGTGTGTCATAGCAACCAGTTGGACACTTAGCATATTAGCCTTTTATATATGTACTAGGGGCCCGGTGCACGAAATTCGTGCACTGGGTGTGTGTGTGTGGGGGGGGAGTGTCCCTCAGCCCAGCCTGCCCCCTCTCACATACTGGGAGCCCTCAGGCGTTGACCCCCATCACCCTCCAATTGCAGGATCGGCCCCTTGCCCAGGCCTGACGCATCTGACAGAGGCGTCAGGCCTGGGCAGGGGACCCTCATTTCCCCCCATCGCTGGTTCTGCCCCCAGCCCAGGCCTGATGCCTCGGCCAGAGGCGTAGACCCCCATCACCCTCCGATCGCCTGATCGGCTCCTTGCCCAGGCCTGACGCCTCCGCCAGAGGTGTCAGGCTTGGACAGGGGACCCCCATCTCCCCCTGATCACTGGCTCTGGCCCCCGCCCAGACCTGAGGCCTCTGGCCCAGGAATCATGCCTGGGCAGGGGACCCCCATCTCCCTCTGATCGCTTGCTCCACCCCCCGCCCAAGCCTGACGCCTCTGACCCAGGCTTCAGGCCTGGGCAAGGGGACCATCATATCCCCCCAATCCCCAGCTCCGCCCCCCACCCAGGCCTGATGCCTCGGCCAGAGGAGTTGACCCGCATCACCCTCCGATCACCAATCACCGGATCGGCCCCTTGACCAGGCCTGAGGCCTCCGGCAGAGGTGTCAGGCCTGGGCAGGGGACCCCCAGCTCCCCGCGGTTGCAGGCTCCGCCCCTGCCCAGGCCTAATGCCTCTGGCTGAGGCGTCCGGCCCGGGCAGCGGGGACCCGCAGCTGCAGCGGCCCCGCGATCGTGGGCTTCGCTTTAGGCCCAGGCAAGGGACCCCTAGCTCCCGGGACTGCCAGCTTCGACCGTGTCCAGCCTCCATCGCTGGCTCCACCCCTACTTCCTGCTATCACTGGCCAGGGCGGCAAAGGCACCTGATTCTCCGATCATGGCTGGGGGGCAGGGCAAAGGCAGCCCTGGGGCTGCCTTTGCCCTGCCCCCCAGCTCTTAGCTCCCCCCTGGGTTTCCGATCACTGTCAGTGCAAGGGGGCTTCTTCCTGCTTTCCCTTTTGCCTCCCTGCATTGTGCCTACATATGCAAATTAACCACCATCTTGTTGGCAGTTAACTGCCAATCTTAGTTGGCGGTTAATTTGCATATAGCCCTGATTAGCCAATGAAAAGGGTATCGTCGTACGCCAATTACCATTTTTCTCTTTTATTAGATAGGACTAGAGGCCCAATGCACAAAATTTGTTCAAAGGCTCAGCCCTCGCAGCCCCTCGCAGCCTCAGCCAGCCCTTACAACCTTTCGCAGCCTCTCGCAGCCTCAGCTGGCCCTTGCAGCCCCGGCTTTGTCTGGAAGGTTGTATGGACGGTCGTCTGGAAGGATGCCCAGATGGTTGTTCTGCTGTTTGGTCTAATTAGCATATTAGCTCTTTATTATATACTAGTAGCCCTGCGCACGAATCCATGCACCAGTAGCTCGCTCCCGCCCTCCAGTAGCTCTCTGCCTGCTGCCCTGCCCTCCTGTAGCTCCCCCTGCCCCTCATAGCTTTCTGCCCTGCCCCCTCCTGTAGCTCTCCGCTGCCCACTTAGCCAGTAGCTCGCTGCCCCCTCCTGTAGCTCTCCGCCCTCCTGTATTTCCCTCTGCCCCCTCCCATAACTTGCTGCCCTGCCCCCTCCTGTAGCTCTCCGCCGCCTGCTTGTAGCTTGCTGCCCCACCCTTCTGCTGATCCGTGATTTGGTCATTACTCGGTTGGTTGTTAGGTGTCACAGCATAACAACCATTTGCATATTACATCTTCATTATATAGGATATGTATGTATGTATGTGTGTGTGTGTGTGTGTGTGTGTGTGTGACACACACACACATAGATAGATAGATAGATAGATAGATAGATAGATAGATAGATAGATAGATACCCTGCTCCACCCACTCCATCCCCCACAATCACCACACTGTTGTCTGTCTTCACTTTCTTGATAGTACCTTTAATGCACAAACGTTTTTAATTTTTATGAAGTCCATTTTATCTAGTTTTTCTTCTGTTGCTCTTACTTCTAGTATCAAATCTAAGAAACCCATGGCCAAATCTGAGGTCATGAAGATACATACCTATACTAGTATTTTCTTCTAAGAGTTTCATGATTTTAGCTCTTATATATAGCTCATTGGTCTATTTTGGGATAATTTTTATATAAGGTATGAGATGGACAGGTTCAACTTCATTCTTTTGTATGTTGTTATTCAGTTGTCCCAGCATTGTTTGTTGAAGGGACTGTTCTTTCCCCATTGAATTGTCTTAGCACCCTTGTAAAAAATAGTTGGCCATAGATGTTTTGAGTTTATTTCTGGACTCTCAGTTCTGTTCCATTAGTCTATATATCAGTCATTATATGCCAACACAACACTGTTTTGATTACTATAGCTTTGTAGTAAGTTTTGAATTGTGAAATGCGAGTTGTCTTTCTTTGTTGTTGTTGTTTTCAATATTATTTTAGCTGTTTTGGGCCCCTTTCAGTTCCATATAAATTTGTGGGTTGGTCTTTCCATTTCTGCAGAAAAACCCATAGAAATTAATAGGGATTGCATTGACTCTGCTTTGTGGAATATTGCAGTGTTTACAATATTAAGACTTCCAACCCATGAACAAGAGAAATCTTATCATTTATTTAGGTCTTTAATTTCTTTCAGCAATATTTTGTAGTTTTTAGTATACAAGCTTTTTACTTCCTTGGTTAAATTTATTCCTAAGTATTGTATTCTTGTGGAGGCTATTGTAAATAGAATTATTTTCTTAATTTCCTTTTTGGATTGTTCATTGTTGATGTGTAAAAGCACAACTGAATTTTATGTTTTATCTTCTACCCTGCAACTTTCCTGAATGTATTTATCAGTTTTGGTTGTGTTTTATGGATTACATGAGACTTTCTATATATAGAGTCATGTATCTGCAAATAGAAATAGTTTTACTTATTTCTTCCTTAACAATTTGGATGTCTTTTATTTCTTATTGTCTAATTGTTCTTGCTAGGACTTTCTAGTACAATGTTGAATAACATTGGTGAAAGCTGCCATCTTCTTCTTCTTTATCTTAGGGCAGTGGTCGGCAAACTGCGGCTCTTTGGCCCCTTGAGTGTGGCTCTTTCACAAAATACCACATGCGGGTGTGCATGTACCACTTGTGTGATTGAAACTTCGTGGCCCATGTGTAGAAGTTGGTATTTTGTGGAAGAGCCACACTCAAGGGGCCAAAGAGCCGCATGTGGCTCGCGAGCCGCAGTTTGCCTACCACTCCTGGGGAAAGCTTTCAGTTTTTCACCATTAAGTATGATGTTAGCTGTGGGTTTTTCATAAATGCCATTGATAATTTTAAGGAAGTTCCTTTCTGTTCCTAGCATACTGAGGTTTTTTTTGTTTTGTTTTGTTCAATCACGAAAGAGTGTTGAGTTCTGTCAGATATATTTTCTGTGTCAATTCATATGATCATGTGTTTTCCCCCTTCTTTCTAGTAATGTGATAATTTTTATATATTGAACCACCCTCTCATTCCTGGGATAAATTCTATTTGGCCCTTTTAATGTGCTGTGAAGTTAGAACTGTGTCACTACAATTTGTTTGTATTCCAGGTAGTAGTGGTAAGCAGTATCTCCCACAGTTACTCAACTCTATACTTGTGTGAAAGTAACTGAAGACCATACATAAACAAATTAACATGGCGATGTTCCAATAAAACTTTATTTGCGGACACCAGAATTTGAATTTCATATCATTTTGTGTCATGGAACAGTATTAATCTTTTTTCAACTATTTGAAACCATCCTTAATTGTGTAAGAATAACAGGTAATAAGTGAGGTTTGGCCTGTGAGCTGTATTTTGCCAACCCCTGCTTTATTGTGTAAAATCATACATAGGCAACCTCTGCTGTCCAGATTACTTGCATGCTTGCATGGGGCCCCCTGGTGGCTAAAGGAACACGGAACAAATAAATCTTGAGATGGTCAAATTCCTGAAGCACCATGAATTTGAGAAGTCTAGAGTTGGGAATCTGGGCCTACGAGAGTGATGGCGAACCTTTTGAGCTCGGCGTGTCAGCATTTTGAAAAACCCTAACTTAACTCTGGTGCCGTGTCACATATAGAAATTTTTTGATATTTGCAACCATAGTAAAACAAAGATGTATATTTTTGATATTTATTTTATATATTTAAATGCCATTTAACAAAGAAAAATCAACCAAAAAAATGAGTTTGCGTGTCACCTCTGACACGCGTGTCATAGGTTCGCCATCACTGCTTTAAAACATCATTCTGATTCAGAATATGTTTGCTTCATCTAAAGTTTATTTGGTGGAAAGGTATGGATTTCAGCATCAATCAAACACTGAAATGACATTGGTACGATAATTATGTTTTAATGAAACTATAGTCTTTCAAGAACAACTTCCTTTCCTCCTTTTTTTACTCAAAGGGTTGAAGTTTAATAAATTAATAATTTTTGCTACTTTATCAAGTAACATTCTTAAATAAAACTTGATTTTTATGTTTTAACTGCAAGTGTGTGGTGGCAAAGAATTCAGTGACTGCTAAGAATTCAGAGTTGGGTGTTGTCCTCCTTTGAACTAAGGTGACACCATTTTTAAAAAATTGTGATAAAATATACATAACATGAAATTGACCATTTTACTGGGTTTTTTATTTGTTTGTTTGTTTGTTTTTGTTATACTCACCAGAGGACATTTTCTCCATTATTTAGAGAGAGTGGAAGGGCGAGAGAGAGTCAGAGAGAGAGAAACATTGATGTGAGAGAGACATATCGATTGGTTGCCTCCCACATGCACCCCAACTGGGGCTGGGAATTGAACCTGCAGCCCAGGTACATGCTCTTGATTGAGAATTGAACCTGAGACCCTTCAGTCTGCGGGCTGACGCTCTAACCATTTAGAAACACAGGCCAGGGGTCTCTCATCTATAATAATCTATAATAATAAAAGTATGATATGCTAATTAGAACAGACAGCCTAACAACCTTCCGACAACCTTCTGGATGAGGCCGGTGCTGCAAGGGCCAAGCCTCTTGCATGAATTTCATGCATCGGGCCTCTAGTTTTCTTATACTAGCTCAGGCCCCAAACCTGACTTCTCCTTCGCTCACATCCAATTCATTAGCAAGTTGTCAGCTCTACCTTAATAATAATAAAAAAACACCTCACTTCTTACTGCTTTTCTGTTTTTACAAGCCATCACCACCCAGGTCCTATGCTCTATTATTTTGTGGATTATTGCAATAGTCTTTTAAATGTATATCAGATTATATATCAGATCATGACATTCCTTTGCTTAGAACCCTACAGTGGGTTCTAATATAAACCATTCATTCTACTGATTTATGAGGCCTTACTTGACTAGCTAGTGCCCCCTCCCCAACCCTTATCCCCATCTCTTATCATTCTAACCCCTCAATTCTATTCCCACACACTTTCATTTTTATCTTTGTTTTTTTAATATATTTTTTTCTTGATTTTTAGGGAGAGAAATAGAGAGATAGAAACATCAATGAGAGAAACATCAATCGACTGCTTCCTGCATGTCCCCCTACTGGGGATCGAGCCTGCAACCCAGGCATATGCCTCACGGGGAATCGAACCAGTGACCTCTTTGTTCATGGGTTAATGCTCAACTACTGAGCCACACCGGCTGGGCCTCACTGGCTTTCTTGCTTTTTCTCATATACTCCAAAACTACTCCATCCTCTATCTTTAGGCCTTGGCACACACTATTTCCTCTACCTGCAGTGTTCTTCCCCTAGACTTTGTATAGCTCAGTTCCAAATATCCTTTTGCTATCTCCTCAAATATTGGAGAAAGAAGCTTTCCAGACTTCCATATCTAAAATAACTTTCTCTCATTCTCTTACTTGATTCACCTTACCCTATTTTATTTTTCCTTAAATCAGATGTCACCACCTGACATATGTTACTAGGATGTAAGTTGAGGATGGGGACTTTGTTTTGTGTACTCTTGTACACAGTCCTGTTTTCAGTGTCTAGAACAGTGGTTCTCAACCTTCCTAATGCCGTGACCCTTTAATATAGTTCCTCATGTTGTGGTGACCACCAACCATTAAATTATTTTCGTTGCTACTTCATAACTGTAATTTTGCTACTGTTATGAATCATAATGTAAATATCTGATATGCAGGATGTATTTTCTTTCTTTTTTTAAATATATATTTTATTGATTTTTTTATGGAGAGGAAGGGAGAGGGATAGAGAGTTAGAAACATCGATGAGAGAGAAACATCGTTCAGCTGCCTCCTGCACATCTCCCACTGGGGATGTGCCCGCAACCAAGGTACATGTCCTTGACCGGAATCGAACCTGGGACCTTTTAGTCCGCAGGCCAACGCTCTATCCACTGAGCCAAACCAGTTAGGGCTTCAGGATGTATTTTCATTGTTCACGACCCACAGGTTGAGAACTGCTAGTCTAGAACATAACAGCTATTAGTGGCTGCTAAAAAAGTTACTGTTAAGTAAATGATCACATTGCTTCTTGTTTAGGACAAATACACATATATATGGTTGAAGTGAATAGCACAAAGTTAGCACCCCAGAAAGGGGAATAATGTGGATGTAGAAAGAAACTGATTTCTTGATGACTTTGTTCAACTGATAAAATAACTAATTCTGGAGCTGTCCTACCTTTGGACCTTTTGTTATATTAGATAATAAGTAACCTCTCCCACCCCCCACCCCCCTTTTCAGCTACTTTGAATTGGGTTTTCTGGTTCTTTGAAGCCTAGAAACACCACAGTTCATATAGAGCTATTTTACTACTAAATTTAAAAATAACCTCTTGGGTGGAGAAACTGAAGTAAGACTGATGATACTCATGTCCCTCCAATGTTACAAATTAAAACAAGTCTTTTAAAACAAATGTCTTTACATAGTAGGAGTGCATGTACCTTGGTTGTGGGCACATCCCCAATAGGGGGTGTGCAGGAGGCAGCTGATCGATGTTTCTCTCTCACTGATGTTTCTAACTCTCTATCCCTCTCTCTTCCTCTCTGTAAAAAGTCAATTCAAAAAAAAAAATATATATATATACATATATACATATATAATTCAATTTAATATTTTAGAGTTAAAAAAATAAAATATAGTATACCCATCTTAAATTTTAAAAAGGGAAAGACAGGGTAATTGTCATGTATTGAGTTCTTACTGTTAGTCATTGTGTTAGGTTGCTTGTCTTAAAAATAGTTCTCTGTGTTTCCAGTGATACTCTACTTACCTCCTGTCAGTTTAATAGAAAAAAACAGCCTCAGAAATCTGAGGTTTGAGCAGGTTAAGTTTCACACAGCTATGGACTGGCATAGCCAGGGTTTAAATCTAGGGGGTTTTGTTGTTTTAATAACATGTAAAAACTCTTTACTGAATATGTTCACTAACAACACCTTAGACATTCCAAAATCTAGGACTTACGGGAATAGTTAAATAGTAGGATGCTGGCTAATCATAGCAACACCAGAAGTCTAAAAATGGGGGTACTAATGTAATGAAACAATGTGATCTTGAGTACTTTTGAGAAGAGGTTGTGCTTCTCTCTGTTGTATCTATGAACATTTTATCTTTGGTTTCCCAATGATGATCTCTTTGGAAAAAGTGAAGGTATTCAACCAGTACCTTATACTAGGGCTTAGTACTTCAGCCTCTGTGAAAATGGATCATAATTACTTTTTCCTAAAAGTGATGTTGCAAAATATCCTTATTCCTACAAACACTCTCAGTAGCTCATTTGCCAGGAGCTGTTTAGTGTTAAATACTGCAGCAAGGGGTGCATTTAAAAAGTTCAATCCTTGTTAGGATTGCTTTAATAATCAATCATAAGTTAAGGCTCCAATGAATTATTTTCTAGTTGAGGTAAATGACCCAGTGGCATCACAGGACTTTCATAATCTGGTCTGCTATGACCAAAGGTGTGAATCTTGATGGTGTGACTGTGGAAGAAAAAGCTGTTACTGTTAATCATAAAAATTTCCTTAACAAAAAGAAAAGTTATGAATTTTACTGCAAGGAAACTAAGGCCTTGGAAAGACTAAGTGATTTGATTAAGAGCTCACAGTTAATGGCACAGGTAGACTAGAGTCTTGGTCTCCTAAGTTGCATCTATAGTCCTTTTCATGAATAAACTTAATGTGTATACTTACAACTAAAAACCTTTCAAAGACTCAGTTTTATTCTTTCTTTACTCTTTTAGCCTGCAGACTCTAGATGAGGCTGAATTTATATGATTATATCATTCTATAATTCTATGAATATTTTTTAGAATTACGGATATGATTATTTCTTTTGTAAAGCATTTATTGTTTGCAGATAATGTTTTCTGATTCTCATTTTAGAAAGTATGGGAATAGAAAAACATCATATACATATCTATGGAAATAATCAGATACATTTGGTTAAACATACCACTCTTGATTTTTAGAGAGAAAGGAAGGGAGAAAGAGAAACATCTATGTGAAAGTGAAACATCTATTGGCTGCCTCCTGCACACCCCTACACGGGATTGAGGCCAAAACCCAGGCATATGCCCTGACCAGGAATCCAACCAGTGACCTTTTGGTCCATGAGATGACACTCAACCAACTGAGCTACATCGGCTAGGTCCACACACCACTCTTAATGGAGCTAATGTGCTCCTATTCCCCCTTTTTTCTCTCAAGATTATTATTATTTACTTTCCATCTAGTAATTTATACATCTAAATTTTCTAATTTCTTGTTTTGTTGATTTTTTTTTTGTTTCCCCTCCATAGATCTTGAACCAGATGATTGTGCATCCATTTACATCTTTAATGTAGATCCACCTCCATCTACTTTAAACTCACCACTTTGCTTACCACATCATGGATTACCGTCTCACCCTTCTATTTTGTCATCATCGTTTCAGCTCCAAGGTCACAAAAACTATGAAGGAACTTGTGAGATTCCAGAATCTAAATACAGCCCATTAGGTGGTCCCAAACCATTTGAGTGCCCAAGTATTCAAATCACATCCATCTCTCCTAACTGTCATCAAGAAGTAGATGCTCATGAAGATGACCTACACATAAATGACCCAGAAAAGGAATATTTGGAAAGACCTTCTAGAGATCATCTCTATCTTCCTCTTGAGCCATCTTACCGAGAGTCTTCCCTTAGTCCTAGTCCTGCCAGCAGCATCTCTTCTAGAAGCTGGTTCTCAGATGCATCTTCTTGTGAATCTCTTTCACATATTTATGATGATGTGGATTCAGAATTGAATGAAGCTGCTGCCCGATTTACTCTTGGATCCCCTCTGACTTCTCCTGGTGGCTCTCCAGGGGGCTGCCCTGGAGAAGAATCCTGGCATCAGCAATATGGACTTGGACACTCACTGTCACCCAGGCAATCTCCTTGCCACTCGCCTAGATCTAGTATCACTGATGAGAATTGGCTGAGCCCCAGGCCAGCCTCAGGACCCTCATCAAGGCCTACTTCCCCCTGTGGGAAACGGCGACACTCTAGTGCTGAGGTTTGTTATGCTGGGTCCCTTTCACCCCATCACTCACCTGTTCCTTCTCCTGGTCACTCCCCCAGGGGAAGTGTAACAGAAGATACGTGGCTCAATGCTTCTGTCCAGGGTGGATCAGGCCTTGGTCCAGCACTTCTTCCACCATTTCAGTACTACGTAGAGACTGATATCCCTCTAAAAACAAGGAAGACTTCTGAAGATCAAGCTACTGTACTACCAGGAAACTTAGAGCTCTGTTCAGATGACCAAGGGAATTTATCACCATCCCGGGAGACTTCAATAGATGATGGCCTTGGATCTCAGTATCCTTTAAAGAAAGATTCATCTGGTGACCACTTTCTTTCAGTTCCTTCACCCTTTACCTGGAGCAAACCCAAGCCTGGCCACACCCCTATATTTCGGTGAGTTGATGAAATGGTTGCCTGTCATTCATACTTATGGATTATTGGCGGCATGTAAACTACATTATCTATATGGAATTGTTTGACCATTTTTTCTCCTCTTTTATGTTTTTCTGTTTCTTCCAGACAAATAACAAAGTCTGCATTTATTTTCTTCTGAGTCTTAAAAGTATCTTTAGATAGGCTAAGTTATCATTAAAGTGTGTAGATATGCCCTAACCGGTTTGGCTCAGGGGATAGAGCATCGGCTTGTGGTTTGATTCTAGTCAAGGGCATATACCTCGGTTGCGGGCACATACACAGTAGGGAGTGTGCAGGAGGCAACTGATCGATGTTTCTCTCTCATTGATGTTTCTAACTCTCTATCCCTCTCCCTTCCTCTCTGTGAAAAATCAATAAAATCTATTTTTAAAAAGTTTAAAAAAAAGTGTGTAGATAATGAATTGTAGATAACAGATTACATTTAAGAATCCCTAGGAGGAATTTTCTTTTTAATTTATTGATTTTTATAGAGAGAGAGAGGAAGGGGGGAAGAGGGAGAGACAGAAACAGAGAGAGAGACAGAGACAGAGACAGAGACATTGGTTGTTGTTTCACTTATTTATGCATTTATTGGTGGTTTCTTGTATGTGCTCTGAACAGGGATCAAATCTGTAACCTTGGCCATGTTGGGACAACGCTCTAACCAACTGAGCTACCAGGCCAGGGATAGAAGGAATTTTCTTATCTAAAAAAGGTTTTTGTAAAAGAT